>NC_041381.1:666090608-666098494 GCF_002162155.2 Triticum dicoccoides
TCACCGGATCTGGCCGCGCCACCGCGCGCGCGCCCCCGCCACCACGCCGACTGCGGCTCTCCCCCGACCGCGCGCTCGCGCAGGCCCACGTGCCTCTGCTCGTCGGTCGTGCCTTGCGCTGCGTCACCTGCACGCCAGCCGCGCCCGCACACGCCCTACTCCGGCCACCCTCCTCGTTGGTGCCCTGCGCATGCGCCGCATCGCCCGTGCCCCGCATGTGGCCTCCCCCCTACTGCCCTCGCCCTGCAACTCGCCTCGCCACCACTGCCTGCAGCTATTGCTGCTCCGCTGCCGTGTGCCATCTGCCGCGACGGCCCTCTCCACTACCCGCGCCGCCCTGCTCCGGCTGCGACCGCGATCGTCGGTGCCCACAGGGCCGTTGTCCTTCACCCCAGCGCCAGTCGCCGCCTCTTCGGTGGCTCGCCGGAGCCCGGTCCGCCCCATCGTGGCCGCCGCTCCCCAACCGCGCCCAAACGGGATGGGCGTCTGCCCCAGCGCCTGAAACCCGTCTACCCAGCGCCCGTTAAGGCCGCTGGGCCTATGACAGCTCGGCCCCACCCCCATGTGCCAATGACAGGTGGGCCTAGACCCAGAACGAAAACGATTTATAAAGATATATATAATTAATTAAAAATAAATAAATTAGTAATAAGTAAATAAAAATGTTAATTAATTAATTACTTAACTAAATTAATTAACTTAATTAATCCTGTTTAATTAAACTAATTAAACATTAGGTACCTAGTTATCTAATTAAACTGATTAATAGGTTAATTTGGTTATTATACCTATGACATGTGGGACCCACACGTCAGCGACCCAGTCAACACCTCTGTTGACTGCTGACATCATGTTGATGTCATGATGATATCAGCATGTACTGTTTTGGATAATGTTAGAATTAAGTAATTAAATAAATCCTAAAAATGATTTAAACCTTTTAAAATTAATATAAAATAAACCGTAACCCGGATGAAAATAGTTTGTACATGAAAGTTGCTCAGAACGACGAGACGAATCCGGATACGCATCACGTTCGTCCGCCACACACCCCTAACATATCAAACTCGCAACTTTCCCCCTCCGGCTCCTCTGCCCGAAAACACGGAACACCGGGAATACTTTCCCGGATGTTTTCCCCCTTCGCCGGCATCACCTCATACTGCATTAGGACACACCTAGCACCGCTCCTTGTCATGTCTTGCGTCGTCTTGCTTATGTTTGCACTGTATTTATTGTTTCTTCCCCCTCTTCTCTTCGGTAGACTACGAGACCGACGCTGTTGCTGCCCAGTTCGACTACGGAGTTGACGACCCCTCTCTCTTCCCAGAGCAACCAGGCAAGCCCCCCCCTTGATCACCAGATATCGCCTATTCTTTTCTATACTGCTTGCATTAGAGTAGTGTAGCATGTTACTGTTCGGTTACTCCTATTCTGTTGCATAGCCTGTCATTGTTGCTACAGTCATTGATACCTTACCCGCAATCCTAAATACTTAGTATAGGATGCTAGTTTCTCATCATTGGCCCTACATTCTTGTCAGTCTGCCTTGCTATACTATTGGGCCGTGATCACTCGGGAGGTGATCACGGGTATATACTATACATACATACATACTATACAGATGGTGACTAAAGTCGGGTCAGCTCGTTGAGTACCCGCAAGTGATTCTGATGAGGGGGCTGAAAGGACAGGTGGCTCCATCCCGGTAGAGGTGGGCCTGGGTTCCCGACGGCCCCCGACTGTTACTTTGTGGCAGAGCGACAGGGCAGGTTGAGACCACCTAGGAGACAGGTGGGCCTGGCCCTGTTCGGCGTTCGCGGATACTTAACACGCTTAACGAGATCTTGGTATTTGATCTGAGTCTGGCCATTTGGTCTATACGCACTAACCATCTACGCGGGAGTAGTTATGGGTATCCCGACGTCGTGGTATTAGCCGAAGCCTTCGTGACGTCAGCGACAGAGCGGCGCACGCCGGGTTGGACTGCGTTAACGCAACTTCCTTTGTAATGGAGGTTGCTAGGTCTGCTCACCAGCCGCGTACGCAACGTGCAGGTGTGCTAAGGGCGATGGGCCCAGACCCCTGTGCGCTTAGGTTTAGACCGGCGTGCTGACCTCTCTGTTGTGCCTAGGTGGGGCTGCGACGTGTTGATCTTCCGAGGCCGGGCATGACCCAGGAAAGTGTGTCCGGCCAAATGGGATCGAGCGTGTTGGGTTATGTGGTGCACCCCTGCAGGGAAGTTAATCTATTCGAATAGCCGTGATCTTCGCAAACAGGACGACTTGGAGTTGTACCTTGACCTTATGACAACTAGAACCGGATACTTAATAAAACACACCCTTCCAAGTTCCACAGACAACCCGGTGATCGCTTTTCCACAGGGCGACGAGGGGAGGATCGCCGGGTAGGATTATGCTATGCGATGCTACTGGAGATGCTACTTGGAGTTGCTACTTGGAGATGCTACTTGGAGGACTTCATTCTACTCTCTTCTACATGCTGCAAGACGGAGGCTGCCAGAAGCGTAGTCTTCGATAGGACTAGCTATCCCCCTCTTATTCTGGCTTTCTGCAGTTCAGTCCACTGATATGGCCTCCTTACATATATACCCATGCATATGTAGTGTAGTTCCTTGCTTGCGAGTACTTTGGATGAGTACTCATGGTTGCTTTCTCCCCCCCCCTTTTTCCCCCTTTCCTTTCTTTCTGGTTGTCGCAACCAGATGCTAGAGTCCAGGAGCCAGACGCCACCGTCGACGATGACCCCTACTACACCGGAGGTGCCTACTACTACGTGCAGCCCGCTGACGACGACTAGGCGTAGTTAGGAGGATCCCAGGCAGGAGGCCTGCGCCTCTTTTGATCTGTATCCCAGTTTGTGCTAGCCATCTTAAGGCAAACTTATTTAACTTATGTCTGTACTCAGATATTGTTGCTTCCGCTGACTCGTCTATGATCGAGCACTTGTATTCGAGCCCTCGAGGCCCCTGGCTTGTATTATGACGCTTGTGTGACTTATTTATGTTTTAGAGTTGTGTTGTGATATCTTCCCGTGAGTCCCTGATCTTGATCGTACACGTTTGCGTGTATGATTAGTGTACGATTGAATCAGGGGCGTCACAAGTTGGTATCAGAGCCGAGTGCCTGTAGGAATCCCCCTTTCCAACTCCTTGGCCGAAGTTGAGTCTAGTCATTGCAAAACTTTTACTAACTTGGCTGTGTGCCTTACGGGCCCACGTCGCCATTGGGTGGTATTAGGATCTTTTACTCCTCGATCTTACTCTGGGACTCTAATCTCTCTTCTATTCGGGTTAAATGAACTTTGCTAAATCTAACATTAGGATCTCGTTATCACTTTCACCCGGAGAGCCCCTTATTACTGATGATCGTCGGCTGCACCAGAAGACCCTGAAGATACTCTCCGCTGTTAACTCGAGAACTTGTGTTCATCGCGTTTGCAATTCCCCTTCCATCGTCAACCCTTATGGATAACTACTTGCAGTTGTTATTCTTACATTCATCCCCAGTTGGTCTTGTTATTACAAGATACCCCGAAATACTCGTCGTTGTTTCGATAATCCTTTGAGCTTACTGCCTTGCTGTTCCTTGTCACCTGAATACCCCTATGGATAATACCCGCACTTACCGAGTATCCGCTCATCCCCAGTTGTTCAGGTGTTTCACAAAAGTCTTTGAAATACTATTCAATCCTCCGAAAATCCTTAGCAGCTTTATTGTTCTGCAAAATACTTGTCTAGTTGCTTTATGGATGCTTACCATATATCTGGCAATATTCACTAGTATCTTTTGACACCGTCATTTTGATCCTATTTGATTCAACACATGTGCGAATGCACACAATCATCTATCAACCCTTCTAAATTATCTTTCCGGCTCAGACATTATTTTGAACATGAGCTGGTTATCGACCAATCAATTTGCCGTCGATTGTACCCCTAAGCCTACTCAACTTATCCATCCTTGATCAGAGCGTTGCTTCTGATCCCCTGATTTGGAAATCATAATTCTTTTGCATTTGAACTTTGGATTAGTCAGTTGTTTCTACAGTTTGATCTCCTTGCATTGTTTCTTCCTCTGGTTGAGTACCGATGCTCACATCAGATCCCTTGTGGACCATCGGTTCCTTTGTTGGATTTTATCCAATAGTGTCCTTCATATTGACTAACCTTGAGAGCCTTTCCATGGGTATATAATGCCTTTGGTAAATTGTATCATCTGCCTTTGAACAATGCTCTACTTTCGAGCTTGTGTTACTTACTCCTGAAGATTGTGGTATATGTTTCTAAGATGCCCCGATGGGTTGAACGTATACCTTCCTTAATTTTTGTGAACCCAAAAGTCTTCATGGGTCATAACCTTCTGGTATTCCGTCAGTTAAACTTTCAAACTCTAAACATTCTTAGCTGAGAGAAGTGAATGGAAGGTTATGCATTGAGGAAGTGGGAGTCGACCTTGAACCTTTGTGTTCATGCCCATGGACACGATGTAGATCGTATCATTAAAGCTTCTCTTAAATTAATTATCCCTTTGGTATAAGTTCATCTTATATCTGGGATCTGGCCTTTTGCAATCGTGGTTCCGACCATGTTCTCTTTTAAATACCATTTCTCGTGCAAGTTTAAGCACTGGTCTTCTATAGAGCAATAGCCCAGTCCAACCTCTACTTTGATCTATCATCGAGTATTACCCCCTGGTATCTCGAGATTATCACGGAACTGCATAACTTCTTATGAGTTCTTCATCAAGTGCTACATTCTCATTGATTCCAATTTTTCACGGGCTCTGAGTTATTTAACACTCAAAGACACCGATAACTGAATCGAGTCCGCTTCGCGATTAAGCAACTCTTGGTAACCTTCATTACTTACGAGTTTGAACTCAATCACGTCATTCCTAGCATGTTTGGCTATATCCTTGTCGTGCCGATTTTAACTGTGCTACCTGGTCCTTCTTCCCAGAGCACAATTTTTGACGATGAGCTAAGCTTACGTCGATCTTCCTCATCATATCATTTCGCTTTGGACAGCAAGCTTGCTTTAGAGTTTGTGTCGTACCCATGGTTTCAATAACCTTTTGCTTCATCATTCCTTTGACTTGATTTCATCGCCAATTGATTACATCTTCATGAATTCTCTCGACAAATGTGTCGTGCTCATCATCAGCATTCTGAGCTCTTCCAGGATATCAATGGAATTCATGATGAGAAAGACAATCCTTGCCCTCGATGATTAGTGTTATTATCGACCACTCTGCTACTTTTCCTCCAACACAAACTTGTTCTTGTTTTGTGTTATACCTTGAGTTCCTTGCTATCCAGCAATTGTTCTTTTTTACATTGGAGTATTACCATCTTTTATGTCAAGAATGTCGTGAGAGTTTCACCACCTCTTAAGGAATTCTTGATACAGTGATGCTTCTCACCATCATAATTCTCCTCTTGGTCCCCGTGTTGAGTGAACTCTGTTATGAGAATTTAATATCTCTAGCAACCTCGTTACTTCAGAGTTAATGGACAATAATTCCAATGTAGTGTGCTGGTTGCTAAATTTCCATTTCGACGTTGGTCGTGCAACCCAGCCCATATTTCGGGTGCCCCTTTCATCCAATATTTAATTGTGTATGTTTTCATCGAGCATACTTCCTTATATCATTTGATCTGACAAATTTTATCTCCTTGTTCACTTAATTGTGGAGATCCATCTTTTGGAAATCTCGATGAATTGCCGTTGAGTTCACCAGACACCTCCTTGTCCTCTCCTTGGGTTAATGATGAACTCTTGTTAACGGAAATCACTTCATAGTTCATTTCCCGAGAATCTTACTTGTCATCTCGTCAATTGTGTTGCACCCTTTTCTTCTCAGGCATACTAAGTCGGACATATCCTAACACCGATCAGATCTGAATCTCGGCCAGATATGATGGTTGGGGAATATTTCCAAAAGTTATAACTTTGGTCTCTACATAACCTGGTAAGGTGGTGTCTTTGCTTAGCACACCTGGCCGGAGGACCTGTGGTTATAGTTTCCTTTTTAACAAGGTTAAACATTCCTCCATGAGGAAATTGTAAGACTTATTCTATCAGTTGTTCCTGATGGATCCTTTTTGTTTCCAAAGTCTGAATTTCACCTATTGACCATGTCAATGCTATCTCGAAGCATGTATATGGTACTCCTTTCTTCAGCAAGAACATTTGAAGCACAATGCTAAACTTTCTTTATCATTTATTCTAACACTGTTGTATCGGTAATACCATGAGATTCCTCCCCACTTACCTAAATGGTTTTCTACTTTCTATCCTATCATGGGTACCATGCTCTGCTTGTCCTTGGGAAGGATATACACTTGAAATATGTGTTTAAACACATTTTCCTTTCCATTGTCCTGTTTAATCTGATAATCATATTTTCCTTTCCATTGATTTGTTTAACCTTCCTTGTGATCCATAGGATCTAAGCAGTAATATTATTCTGCTTATGTAAACACCTTGGTGTACAACCGTGTTAGTAAGACCCTGTTGAAATTGTCGACAGCATTCCAGTCACCACCGATGGACGAGAACTTTGCCTATTGGTCCGCCTTGTTCAACGAGCAGGAAAATGGTTCTCTTCGTCCCTCGCCCCTGGTACCGACACTGTGCCGACATAACTGATAGGCTACCCTCTGACATGCCTTGCTATTGTGACCGTGCGAGATGTCACCGCTCCTATTTTTAACCCACATGGTGGGCCCATAACCCACAGTTCCACAGGATCGAAACCTGACTCTCCTGTACACCCCCTGTTCCCAAAGTTATTCCTCACGCGTGGCCTCGTGTGTAATTCACGAGCCACCTTCCGATGAGATCATCAATCTGGTATCAGACGCAATACTTATTCCCATTGCTCTGAACCCCTTTCACACTTCGCTTCAGGCAACGAACGATTGCCTATGCGCTTGAAACTTCTATTTTGCACCTTCTTGCTTTGCTCTCGATATTGTCTTAAATTTCAATTCGAGGGTTACTTTCCGCCACCTTCCTCGTTGTTGTCTACCAGATAGTCTACCTTGCAGAGATCCATTCTTCGGTATACCCCCTTAATCTTTCGTTAGTACGATGAAATTTCCAAAGAAAGGATGATGACTTCATCATGATGACCTGAAGCAGAGAAAGGAAGACATCAATATAATGGGTCGACCTCTTCGAGAAGAGCAACCAAGACTGAGAAGATCCGTTAGCATTTCGTAACTAGATCCCTCACCCCTTACTCCTGCTCCTAAATCTCGGGACGAGATTTCTTGTAGTGGAGGAGAATTGTGACGCCCGGATAATCAAGCTACAGTAACCTCTACTAATGACACCACGTCACCTCCGTTACTGTCGCTAATCTCGCGTTAGTTCGAAAACGATTCAAATTCAAATTTGAAATTAAGCCAAACAACAAAATTTTCCAAAAATGAAACTAAAATGTTCTAAATGTGTCGGATAAATCATAGGTAAATTGGGTGGTGAAACCAAACTTTTATGAAATGCTTAACTACACCATAATGATTTAAATAGTAGCAAAACTAATTATTTAAATGCCTTCACTAATTAAATAAAATATAACACTAAATTATTTGGGGACTAGAGTTTTTGTGGCAGTGGACTAAATTGAAATACCAAATTAGATGCCAAGTATATATTTCACAAAAAAACTAAACAATAAATTGTAACTAAAATAAAGCAGGGAGAAATAAATAGAAAGAAACGACTCAACAGAAATTAAAACAAAACAAAACAAAGTTGAGAGGCCCCCCCTTCCCTTGGGCCATTCGGCCCAACTGGCCGGCCTAGTCCCCCCTGGCCTATATGGCCCTCCCCACTCCCGAAACCCTAGCTACCG
>NC_041381.1:666099026-666136584 GCF_002162155.2 Triticum dicoccoides
ATCCCCCCTGTGAGCTGCGCCCCTCCCCTCTCTCCCGTCACCGGATCTAGCCGCGCCTCCGCGCGCGCGCCCCCGCCACCATGCCGACCGCGGCTCTCCCCCGACCGCGCGCTCGCGCAGGCCCACGTGCCTCTGCTCGTCGGTCGTGCCTTGCGCTGCGTCACCTGCACGCCAGCCGCGCCCCGCACACGCCCTACTCCGGCCACCCTCCTCGTTGGTGCCCTGCACACGCGCCGCATCGTCCGTGCCCCGTGTGTGGCCTCCCCCCTACTGCCCTCGCCCTGCAACTCGCCTCGCCACCACTGCCTGCAGCTACTGCTGCTCCGCTGCCGTGTGCCATCTGCCGCGATGGCCCTCTCCACTACCCGCGCCGCCCTGCTCCGGCTGCGACCGCGACCGTCGGTGCCCCAGGGCCGTTGCCCTTCACCCCAGCGCCAGTCGCCGCCTCTTCGGTGACTCGCCGGAGCCCCGTCCGCCCCATCGTGGTCGCCGCTCCCCAACCGCGCCCAAACGGGATGGGCGTCAGCCCCAACGCCTGAAACCCGTCTACCCAGCGCCCGTTAAGGCCGCTGGGCCTATGACAGCTAGGCCCCACCCCCCATGTGCCAATGACAGGTGGGCCTAGACCCAGAACGAAAACGATTTATAAAGATATATATAATTAATTAAAAATAAATAAATTAGTAATAAGTAAATAAAAATATTAATTAATTAATTAATTAACTAAATTAATTAACTTAATTAATCCTGTTTAATTAAACTAATTAAACATTAGGTACCTAGTTATCTAATTAAACTAATTAAACATTAGGTACCTAGTTATCTATGACATGTGGGACCCACACGTCAGCGACCCAGTCAACACCTCTGTTGACTGCTGACATCATGCTGATGTCATGATGACATCAGCATGTACTGTTTTGGATAATGTTAGAATTAAGTAATTAAATAAATCCTAAAAATGATTTAAACCCTTTAAAATTAATATAAAATAAACCGTAACCTGGATGAAAATACTTTGTACATGAAAGTTTCTCAGAACGACGAGACGAATCCGGATACGCAGCCCGTTCGTCCGCCACACACCCCTAACATATCAAACTCACAACTTTCCCCCTCCGGCTCCTCTGCCCGAAAACACGGAACACCGGGAATACTTTCCCGGATGTTTTCCCCCTTCGCCGGCATCACCTCATACTGCGTTAGGACACACCTAGCACCGCTCCTTGTCATGTCTTGCGTCGTCTTGCTTATGTTTGCACTGTATTTATTGTTTCTTCCCCCTCTTCTCTTCGGTAGACTATGAGACCGACGCTGCTGCTGCCCAGTTCGACTACGGAGTTGACGACCCCTCTCTCTTGCCAGAGCAACCAGGCAAGCCCCCCCCCCCTTGATCACCAGATATCGCCTATTCTTTTCTATACTGCTTGCATTAGAGTAGTGTAGCATGTTACTGGTCGGTTACTCCTATTCTGTTGCATAGCCTGTCATTGTTGCTACAGTCATTGATACCTTACCCGCAATCCTAAATACTTAGTATAGGATGCTAGTTTATCATCATTGGCCCTACATTCTTGTCAGTCTGCCTTGCTATACTATTGGGCCGTGATCACTCGGGAGGTGATCACGGGTATATACTATACATACATACATACTATACAGATGGTGACTAAAGTCGGGTCAGCTCGTTGAGTACCCGCAAGTGATTCTGATGAGGGGGCTGAAAGGACAGGTGGCTCCATCCCGGTAGAGGTGGGCCTGGGTTCCCGACGGCCCCCGACTGTTACTTTGTGGTGGAGCGACAGGGCAGGTTGAGACCACCTAGGAGACAGGTGGGCCTGGCCCTGTTCGGCGTTCGCGGATACTTAACACGCTTAACAAGATCTTGGTATTTGATCTGAGTCTGGCCATTTGGTCTATACGCACTAACCATCTACGCGGGAGTAGTTATGGGTATCCCGACGTCGTGGTATCAGCCGAAGCCTTCGTGACGTCAGCGACAGAGCGGCGCGCACCGGGTTGGACTGCGTTAACGCAACTTCCTTTGTAATGGAGGTTGCTAGGTCTGCTCACCGCCCGTGTACGCAACGTGCAGGTGTGCTAAGGGCGATGGGCCCAGAAACTTGTGCGCTTAGGTTTAGACCGGCGTGCTGACCTCTCTGTTGTGCCTAGGTGGGGCTGCGACGTGTTGATCTTCCGAGGCCGGGCATGACCCAGGAAAGTGTGTCCGGCCAAATGGGATCGAGCGTGTTGGGTTATGTGGTGCACCCCTGCAGGGAAGTTAATCTATTCGAATAGCCGTGATCTTCGGTAATAGGATGACTTGGAGTTGTACCTTGACCTTATGACAACTAGAACCGGATACTTAATAAAACACACCCTTCCAAGTTCCACAGACAACCCGGTGATCGCTTTTCCACAGGGCGACGAGGGGAGGATCGCCGGGTAGGATTATGCTATGCGATGCTACTGGAGATGCTACTTGGAGTTGCTACTTGGAGATGCTACTTGGAGGACTTCATTCTACTCTCTTCTACATGCTGCAAGACGGAGGCTGCCAGAAGCGTAGTCTTCGATAGGACTAGCTATCCCCCTCTTATTCTGGCTTTCTGCAGTTCAGTCCACTGATATGGCCTCCTTACATATATACCCATGCATATGTAGTGTAGTTCCTTGCTTGCGAGTACTTTGGATGAGTACTCATGGTTGCTTTCTCCCCCCTTTTTCCCCCTTTCCTTTCTTTCTGGTTGACACAACCAGATGCTAGAGTCCAGGAGCCAGACGCCACCGTCGACAACGACCCCTACTACACCGGAGGTGCCTACTACTACGTGCAACCCGCTGACGACGACTAGGCGTAGTTAGGAGGATCCCAGGCAGGAGGCCTGCGCCTCTTTCGATCTGTATCCCAGTTTGTGCTAGCCTTCTTAAGGCAAACTTGTTTAACTTATGTCTGTACTCAGATATTGTTGCTTCCGCTGACTCGTCTATGATCGAGCACTTGTATTCGAGCCCTCGAGGCCCCTGGCTTGTATTATGATGCTTGTATGACTTATTTATGTTTTAAAGTTGTGTTGTGATATCTTCCCATGAGTCCCTGATCTTGATCGTACACATTTGCGTGTATGATTACTGTACGATTGAATCGGGGGCGTCACAATTTCATTGCATAACTATTGACTTCCGTGCTTGCGTAGGGAATCACAAACCTTAACATCAATATTCTTACTAAAGCACAGTTACTCATCAACATGACTCACATATCATATTTCATATCTCAAAACCATTACTAAGAATCAAGTTTATTTTGTCCAATGATCTCCATGAACGTTTTTATTATATCCTCCTTGGATATCTATCAGTTGGGACTATTTTTATATGTTGCTTTTGATAATCTCAAACAAATATAAGTGAAGATCATGAGCATAATTTTTTTCTTTCTCTCAAAATAATCTAAGTGAAGAAATAGAGAATTTATTAAAATTTTACTAACTCCCAAATAAATCTAAGTGAAGCATGAGAGCATTTATTCAGAAATAACAAATCACACTGTGCTCAAAAAGATATAAATGAAGCACTAGAGCAAATCCATGGCTCTAAAGATTTAAGTGAAGCATAGGAGCAAGCATAGCATAATTTTTGGCTCTCTCAAAAGGGTGTGCCCAGCAAGGATTCAAGACTTAAAACACAAAGCAAAACAAGCAAATATTGATATCATACAAGACTCTCCAAGCAAAACTCATAATATGTGACCAATAAAAATATAGCTTCAAGTAAAATGCTGATGGTTGTTAGAAGAAAGCGGGGATGCCACTCGGGGGCATCCCCAAGCTTAGTTGCTTGATATTTCTTTGAATATTATCTTGGGGTGCCTCGGGCATCCCCAAGATTAGCCTTTTGCTAATCCTTATTCCTTCATCCATCGTAAGATCGCCCAAAACTTGAAAACTTCAATCACACAAAACTCCAACAAAACCTTCATGGGATCCGCTAGTATAAGAAAGCAAACCACTACTATAAGTATAGTTGCAAACCTATTATTATTTTATTTTTCCATTATATATACTGTATTACAACTTTCCTTTGGCAAAAATTCATCAAAGAAAACCATAGAATCATCAAAACAAGCACACAACACAAAGAAAACAGAATCTGTCAAAAACAGCACAGTCTGTAGCAATCTGGATATTTCGACTACTTCTGTAACTCCAAAAATTCTGAAATAAATTGGTGGACGTGAAATTTTTTTCTATTAATCTTCTACAAAAATAACCAACTCAAAATCACTCATTTGATAAAAATGACAAATAATATCATGAGCACAAAGTTTCTGTTTTTCAGCAACATCAAATCAACTTTCACCCAAATCTTCCCAAAGGCCTTGATTGGCACAAAAAATTAATAAAACACAAAAAACACAATCATAACAGTAGAATAATTGTTCTAACACTCAAGAACAGAAAGCAAAAAGTAAAAATAAAATTTATTCATTGGGTTGCCTCCCAACAAGCGTTATCGTTTTACGCCCCGAGCTAGGCTTAACGTGTAGGATCTATGTGTTGTCATATTTGGTTGTAGATCCATTAGATGTCCTCATGATTGATTGATATGGTGGCCTAATTCTTGTCCTAGGTAATTATTCCATTCCCTTCCTTAGTGTAAATTGAAATTTAATATTGCCTTCTTTCATATCAATAACGGCACCAATAGTACGCAAAAATGGTCTACCATGAATAATTGGACAAGACGGATTGCAATCCAAATCAAGAACAATAATATCTATGGGCACATAATTCCTATATGCCAAAATAAGAACATCATTAATTCTTCCCATAGGCTTTTTAATAGTAGAATTCGCTAAGTGCAAATTTAAAGAGCATTCTTCAATATTGGTAAGACCAAGCACATCACATAAAGATTTCGGAATTGTCGAAACACTATAACCCGAATCACACAAAGCAAAACACTCATAATTTTTAATATTGACTTTGGTAGTAGGTTCCGACTCATCATGCAATTTTGTTGGGATTGAAACTTCTAATTGCAACTTTTCTTCAAAAGCTTTATTTTGTTCATAAGCATGGGGTGAATTTATCATGGATTGCAACAAATAAATACAATCAACCAAAGAGCAACTATCATAATTAAAGTCTCTGTAATCAAAAATAGTGGGCACATCACTAGTTAAAGTCTTGACCTCTTCAAACCCACTTTTATTAATTCTCTCAACAAGATTTTCACCCTCCGAATCATAGGGACGCCTTCTAGCTAAAGTTGACTCTTCTCCAGTCCCTTTCATCAATCTTAATTTTACTAAACAAAGAAGCAATAGAAGAAACACCAATCATTTAAAGATCTCCATCATGTTTATCTTCTAACGAGATTGGTTTAGCGGCCATTTGATTCACTAAAGTGGCTTGTGCATCAGATATTTTTTCCGACAAACTTTCAGCAAAAGAATACTTAGATTGAAGATTGCAAACTTCTCTACTAATATCATCAAGTTGTTTCATTATAGATTCTAACACAACAGAGTGTTCCTTTAGTTCTTCAGTAAAATATTTATTGCTAAAATTGTGTAGTCATATATTCCTTTGTACTTTTCTCAATTTCAAGCAAAATATTTGGGTAAGGAACATCATAATATTTTCTTCCAGGCATCATGACTACGCAAACAAGATCGCACGGAAAAATAGATCTGACGAGAAAACGGCAAACAAAGAAGAGGGCGGATAAAACGGCAAATTTTTGTGAAGTGGGGGAGAGGAAAATGAGAGGAAAATGGAAAATAATGTGAATTGCGAGGAGATGATATTTTTGATTAGGAACTTGGTTGATGTTGAAGATCCTCCCCGGCAACGGCAGCAGAAATTCCATTTAATGTCTTCTAGAACTACGTTGGGATTTCCCTAAAGAGGAAGGGATGATACAGTATAGCGATAGTAGGTATTTCCCTCAACGATGGGACCAAGGTTATCGAACCAGTAGGATAACCTCCTTACAACACTAAATATCACCTGCACACAAATAACAAATACTCACAACCCGGCGTGTTAAAGGGGTTGTCAATCCCTTTCGGGTATGGCGCCTCAAGATAGGCAAATAACGTGAGGTAAAAGTGGTAGATAGGATAAACATATCATAGAACAAATAAATTGCAGCAAGGTAGTTTTGTATTTTTGGTTTAATAGATCTGAAAATAAAGGCAAAGGGAAATAGATCACAAAGGAAAATATGATGAAAAGAGACCTGGGGGCCCTAGGTTTCACTAGTGGCTTCTCTCGAGAAAAAATAGCAAACGGTGGGAAAACAATTACTGTTCGGCAATTGATAGAAGTTCAAATAATCATGATGATATCCAGGCAATGATCATTATATAGGCATCATGTCCAAGATTAGTAGACCGACTCCTGCCTGCATCTACTACTATTACTCCACACATCAACCGCTATCCAGCATGCATCTAGTGTATATTAAGTTCATGGAGAAATAGATTAATGCAATAAGAATGATGGCATGATGTAGACAAGATCTATTTATGTAGAAATAGACCCCATAATAGATCCCATCTTGTTATCCTTAACGGCAACGATACATACCTATCGTTTCACCTTCTGTCACTGGGATCAAGCACCGTAAGATCGAACACATCACAAAGCACCTCTTCCCATTGCAAGATAAATAGATCAAGTTGGCCAAACAAAACCCTAATATCTGGGATGAAATACGAGGCTATAAGCAATCATGCATATAAGAGATCAAAGAAGACTCAAAAATCTTTCATGCATAAAAACATAGATCTGATCATAAACTCAAAGTTCATCGGATCCCAACAAACACACCGCAAAAAGGCTTACATCATATGGATCTCCAAGAGACCATTGTATTGATAATCAAAAGAGAGAGAGCAAGCCATCTAGCTACTAACTATGGACCCATAGGTCTACAAAGAACTACTCACGCATCATCGGAGAGGCACCAATGGAAGTGGTGAACCCCTCTATGATGGTGTCTTGATTGGATCGGGTGGTTCTGGACTCTACGGTGGCTGGAATTGATTTTCGTCGACTCCCCTAGGGTTTCTGGAATATTGGGGGTATTTATAGAGCAAATACGTGGTTCAGGGGGCACCCAAGGTGGGCACAACCCACCAGGGCGCGCCTGGGCCTCCTGGCATGCCCTGGTGGGTGCTTCCCCCCTCGAGGCACCCCCTAGGTGCTTCCTTGGCCCACTGGATGTCTTGTGGCCCAAAAAAATCCTCAAAAAGTTTCGTTGCATTTGGACTCCGTTTGGTATTGATTTCTTGTGATGTAAGAAACATGCAGAAAACAGCAACTGCACTGGGCACTTTGTCAATAGGTTAGTAGCAAAAAATAATATAAAATGACTATAAAATGATTGTAAAACATCCAAGAATGATAATATAATAGCATGGAACAATAAAAAATTATGGATATGTTGGAGACGTATAATGCTCAACTATCATTTAGTCTTGCACAATTGCGAACACTCACGCGATACTTATGTGTACAAAGTTTCAATCGGACATAGAGAAAGATAGGGGCTTATAGTTTCGCCTCCCAACCTTTAATTCAAGGGTAATGTCAACAATAATACCTTATGAAAACCTAGATCCAAGTGGATATATATATCAGAATCTTTCCAACACATAGTGCTTGCCAAAGGATAAAGTGTAAAAAGGAATGGTGAAGATCACCATGACTCTTGTATAAGGGTAGAAGGTAAAAATAAAAGATAGGCCCTTCGCAGAGGGAAGCAAAGGTTGTCATGAGCTTTTATGGTTGGATGCATGAAATCTTAATGCAAAAGAACGTCACTTAATATTGCACTTGTAATAGGGACCTTTATTATGCAATCTGTCGCTTTTATTTCTTCCATATCACATGCTCGTATAAAGCTTACTTTCTTCACACTAATAGATCATACATATTTATAGAGAAATTTTTATTGCTTGCACCAATGATAACTTTCTTGAAGGATCTTACTCAATCCATAGATAGCTAAGGTGGACTCTCATGGCAAAACTGGGTTTAGGGATGTTTGGAAGCACAAGTAGTATCTCTACTTGGTGCAAATAATTTGGATAGCATGAGGGGAAAAGGCAAGCTCAATATGTTGGATGATCCATGACAATATAGCTTTTCGGACATAAGAAAACATAACTCATTACGTTGTCTTCCTTGTCCAACATCAACTTTTTAGCATGTCATATTTTAATGAGTGCTCACAATCATAAAAGATGTCCAAGATAGTATATTTATATGTGAAAACCTCTCTTTCTTTATGACTTCCTATTAATTGCAACAATGACCAAAACTATGTGTGTCAACTCTCAACAACTTTTATTCATCACTATTTTATATCTGAATTCACTACTCTCCATAAGATCAATATGATCTTTTTATTTCTTTTTATTTTTTCTTTAATTCCCTAAAGATCATAGCAAGATAGCAAAAGCCCTCAACTAAAAACTACTCTTTATTATATAGCTCACGAACTCGATTACATAGATAGAGATCAAAACAAAACTCAAAGCTAGATCATACTAAAACTTTATTCTACTATATCAAGATATAACCAAAAGGATTGAAATCAGGAAAATGATAAAGATAGAAGTGTGATGGTGATACGATACCGGGGCACCTCCCACAAGCTTGGCAGTTGCCGTGGGGAGTGCCCATACCCATGTATTTATGTCTCTTTCTTTGCAGGTGGTGATGATGGAGTTGTTGATGATGTAGGCTTGTCATCCATCTTCCAAGGCATAGGCTCACCATCATAGAAGGATGAATGAGTCTCCGAGATCCTCAAACCTGCAGCCAAACTCATCCTCTTGAATCTATCATCATACTCACAATTTTGGTTTTGCAGGTTATAGATCTGGGCCTGGAGGTGCTCGATTTTCTCGTGAAGCTTGAAGATGGCCACCCCGATGTTCTTGGCATCCAGCTTGTGGTTGTTGGTGAACTCCGCGATCATCACGTGATTGGCGTTGAGTCCGTGTTCCACCATCCCTTGGCACTTGGAAACTTGTTGCTCCATTGCTTTGAGTCTTGTCTCCACGCTTCCGGTCCTCTTTGGTCCCTCAACATCGTGGACATGCAGCAACCCCTCACGCATCTCAATGGTTTCAGGATGTTTCAGCAGCTCCGCGAGGTAAGGTTTGATGACCTTCTCGAAAAACTTGTCCTTGGGGGCGCTTGAAGACGTCATGGTGATCTACATCTATGATAAAAACAGCTCAAAAGCAAAATAGAGGATTTTGTCGTGGTACGGTGGTCAAAACCTTTGGGAGATTATATAATGAATTTTTATTGACCAAAACAAGTATCGTGCAAGAAAACAGAGTCCAGAGGGCACACGAGGTGGCCACAAGGCAGGGGCCGGGCCCAGGGGGTAGGGCACGCCCTCCACCCTCGTGGCTGCCTCGTGTCTCTTTCAAACTGCTTTTAATTTTCCTAACTTTTTAAATATTCCCAAATAGAGAAAAATTGCTATTTGGATAGTTTTGGAGTCGGTTTACTTACCGTACCACATACCTCTTCCTTTTCGGAGTCTGAAACGTTCTGGAAAATGTCCCTTATGTACTCCTCCGGGGTTACGGTGTTAATAACATTGGTTTCAACATTTATGGGATTACCTGAGATATAATGTTTGTTTGATTCTTTGACCGTTTACCACCTTCGGATTTGTGCCTTCGGTGTTATTGATTTTGATGGCACCGGAATGATAGACCTCCTCGATAATGTAAGGACCTGCCCATTTAGAGAGAAGTTTTCCTGCAAAAATCTTAAACAAGAGTTGTATAGCAAAACATAATCACCTACATTAAACTCACGATTTTGTATCCTTTTGTCATGCCATCTTTTAACTTTTTCTTTAAACAACTTGGCATTCTTGTAGGCTTGGGTTCTCCATTCATCAAGCGAGCTAATGTCAAATAACATCTTCTCACCGGCATGTTTGAAAATCATAATTGAGCTCTTTAATAGCCCAATATGCCTTATGTTCTAGTTCGAGAGGTAAGTGACATGCTTTTCCATAAACCATTTTATACGGAGACATATCCATAGGATTTTTATAAGCAGTTCTATAGGCCCATAATGCATCATCAAGTTTCTTGGACCAATTCTTTCTAGATCGATTAACAGTCTTTTGCAAAATCAATTTAATCTCTCTATTACTCAATTCTACTTGACCACTAGACTGAGGATGGTATGGAGATGCAATTCTATGATTAACATCATACTTAGCAAGCATTTTACGAAAAGCACCATGAATAAAATGTGAACCACCATCAGTCATTAAATATCTAGGGAGTCCAAACCTCGGAAAAATAACTTCTTTAAGCATCTTGATAGAAGTGTTATGATCCGCAGTACTAGTTGGAAAAACTTCTACCCATTTAGTAACGTAATCAACAGCAACTAAAATATGTGTATATCCATTAGAGGAACACTACTAGGAAAAGGGCTATAGGTAATATGAACATTAATGGCGCACTACATATGTGGTGCGCCACTGCTATATAGCAGTGGTGCACCAAGTGTAGGTACGCCATTAGTGTCCATATCACGAATGGCGCACCACACCCACGGTGCGCCACTACTAACAATTTTTTTCCAAAAGTAGTAATGGCGCAGTAGGGTATGGTGCGCCATTACTAGTTTTAACTAGTAATGGCGCACCACACACTCTGTGTGCCACTACTATCAATTTTTTTACTTTTTTTCAAAACTAGTAATGGCGCACCAGGGGATAGTGCGCTACTAGTTCAAACTAGTAATGGCGCACCACAACCACGGTGCGCCACTACTAACAATTATTTTTTAATTTTTTTGGCAAAACTAGTAATGGCGCACCACATAACATGTGAGCCATTAGTAACCAAGGTCACTAATGGCGCATTGTTAGGTGGTGCGCCATTGGTAACCTGAGAGCAGCTAGATATTTTGGACAGCCACCTACCACACTCACATTCCCCACTTCATTCTCTCCACCTCCTCCTCCAAGCTTGTCTCGGGTGCCTCCTCCTCCTCACCTTATTTGCACCATAGATTCACCCAAATTAAGTGGTTAAATTTCCTTTTTTGATAGGTAAGTAAGGGGAAAGCTTTCTTTATGTTGTAGATCTACTTTTTTCTCCCTCCAACAACGTGCACATGCACTTTTTATGGCCTAGATATATGTATGTTTGTGGTGTTGCATATGTTTGTGGTGTTGCATATGTTTGTGTTTGCAGGTACCGGTATTAGAAATGCGATAGTTGCCACTATTTTGCCGGAATGTTGATTCATTTCTGTTTCGGCGAGAATTTGGCACTATGCATTCTTTTTGGTCCTATTTTTAGGCAAAGTCATGCCAAAAAAAAATGGTTGTAAAATATCATTTTGCTCTACCCCGCAGGCGACCATGGTCCGCACATGACCGAAGGCATCATGAATAGGTTTTTGAGCTCCGCGAAGGCCGAGATGCTTCAAAAGAACGAGACAGAGATAAGATTTTCGTGTCGAAGATGCAAGCTGAAGAGCCTTATGGACCCGGATTCCGTAAAGGTGTGGGACCACCTGCTCTGGCGTGGTTTCTTGGATGGCTATCACTGGCAAGGTGATGAAGATGATTATGAAGTCGTCATGGGGGCCGGGCAAGAAATGAGGAAGGGCAGCAAGACAACCATGGCGAGGGCGGGCGAGAAGACGAAAAATCTCTAGGACATGATCACGAAGTAGATGTAGTACACAGTCATCATGTAGAAGATGCCGGACATGATGAAGAGGAAGATGCTGGAGCAGACGAAGGGCGTGATCATGAAGATGAAGATGCCGGAGCAGACGATGATGGACCATAGATGGGCTGGGTGCAGGACCCTCATATTTAAGAGCTGCTTCTCAAGCATATGGATAACGCAAGAGCTGCCGCCCGAGAGAAAGCCAGGCTGGATCAACTGGAGATAGACGCAGTTACTCCATTGTATGAAGAATGCAGGCCCGAGGATACCCGCCTGAAAGTAACGCTCGTGGCTCTGGAGATGAAGATAACACATAAAATGACCGACGCATGCTTCGACGAGAACATGTCATTCTGGCACAAACATGTTCCCAAGGGGAACAAGTGCCCGACCAGTTTCAAGGAGGCAAAGAAAATCGTGCATCACTCTGGATTTACCGCACATGAAGTACCATGTGTGCATGAACAATTGCATCATTTATCGGGACGAGCACGCAGAGTCTACCATATGTCCGGTGTGCGGCGTCACTCGATACAAGAAGAGGAAGAAAGCTCCTCAAAAAGTGGTGTGGTACTTTCTGATCACTCCTCGTCTGCAACTTTGTTCGGTATTTTGAATTCGGAGACTAATAGGATGAATTGTATTCGGAGACTAATCTTCTATTGTATTCGATAAATCTGCTATTTATATGTTGTGTTGTTTATATTCTATGGAGTAATGTATTTTGTAACCTGTGCAAATATCAGAAAAGAAAAAAAAACTCCTAATATTCATAGTAGTGGTGCACCATATTGCACTTTAGTGGCGCACTGAAATGAACACACCAGTGGCGCATTATCTAGAAGGGCGCCATTAGTAACCCAGAGCACACGGTAAATATGCCCCCTGGGAGGCATAGTAATGGTGCACTGGTGGACATAGTAATGGCGCACTGGTGGACATAGTAATGGCGCACTATGTGGTGCGCCACTATTATCTGGGATAGTAGTGGCACACCAGAGGTGTGCCATTACTATTTGTTATTAGTGGCGTGTTAATAGTGGCGCACCTGTAGTGCGCCATTAATGGCAAAAACAGGTGCGCCACTAACAGCCCTTTTTCTAGCAGTGGAAGGAAAAGGTCCCATATAATCAAAACCCCAAACATCAAATGGTTCAATAACAAGTGAATAATTCATAGGCATTTCTTGACGTCTACTAATATTGCCAATTCTTTGACATTCATCACAAGACAAGACAAACTTACGAGGATCTTTGAAGAGAGTAGGCCAATAAAAACCAGATTGAATACCTTATGTGCGGTTCTATCTCCAGCATGGTGTCCTCCGTAAGCCTCAGAGTGACATTTGCGTAGGATCTTTGATATATTTAGGACACGACATCTTTTCAACAGCATCAACTTTAGCTTGATCAACTTCAATACCTCTTTCAGATATTTTATGCCCGAAGACAATACCTTCATTAACCATAAAGTGGTAGTTCTCCCAATTCAAGACAAGATTAGTTTCTTCGCATCTCTGCAAAACTCAATCAAGGTTTCTTAAGCAATCATCAAAAGAAGTTCCGTAAACATAGAAATCATCCATGAAAACCTCAACAATCTTTTCACATAAGTCAGAGAAAATAGCAGTCATATATCTTTGAAAGGTAGCAGGTGCATTGCATAAACCAAAAGGCATACATCTTTAAGCAAAGGTACCGAAAGGACAAGTAAAATTGGTCTTTTCCTGATCCTCTTTTGACACAGGTATTTGAGAGAAACCAGATTAACCATTTAGAAAGCAAAATGTGTATGTTTGGATAGTTTTTCTAGCATTTGATCAATGAAAGGTAAAGGGTAATAATCTTTTATAGTAGCTTTATTTAATTTGTGGAAATCAATTACCATTCTATAACCTATAACAATTCTTCGTGGGATTTATTCATTCTAATCATTAGGAACAACAGTAATACCTCCCTTCTTAGGGACACAACGGACGGGGGCTTACCCATCGACTATCAGCAATAGGATAAATTATACCTACCTCTAGAAGCTTTAATATTTCATTTCTTACCACTTCTTTCATCTTAGGATTTAACCGCCGTTGATGATCAACAACTGGTTTAGCATCTTTCTCCAATTTTATTTTGTGCTGGCATACAGTGGGACTATTGCCCTTAAGATCATCAGGAGTATATCCAACAGCAGCACGGTGCTTCTTCAGAGTTTTCAATAATTTCTCTACTTCATGCTCTGAAAGGTTAGCACTAATAATAACAGGATATATCTTATTTTCATCAAGATAAGCATATTTAAGAGTATCAGTTAATTGTTTAAGCTCAAACACGGGATCTCCCTTGGGTGGAGGAGGATCCCCTAGGATTTCAATAGGCAAGTTGTGTTTCAAAATAGGTCCCTGATTAGAGAATACTTCATCTATTTCCCTTCTTTCCTTCATAAACATATCATTTTCATGGACTAGCAAATATTGTTATAAAGGATCATTAGGAGGCACGGCAATAGAAGCAAGACCAATAATTTCATCCTTACTAGGCAATTCTTTATCATGGGGTTGTCTACGAAATTTAGAGAAATTAAAATCATGAGACATATCCCCAAAACCAAGAGTAACAATATCGTTCTCATAGTCTATCTTAGCATTAACAGTATTCAAGAAGGGTCTACCAAATATAATGGGACAAAAGTCATCTTGTGGGGAACCAAGAATAAGAAAATCAGTAGGATATTTAATTTTACCACACAAAACTTCAACATCTCTAACAATCCCAACTGGTGAAAAGTATCTCTATTGGCAAGCTTAATAGTAACATCAATATCTTCTATCTCAGTAGGTGTAATATTATGCATAATTTATTTATATAAGGTATAAGGTATTGCACTCACACTAGCACCCATATCACATAAGCCATGATAACAATGATCTCCTATTTTAACAGAAACAACAGGCATGCCAACAATAGGTCTATGTTTACCTTTAGTATCGGGTTTAGCAATTCTGGCAGCTTCATCACAGAAATAAATAACATGCCCATCAATATTATCGACCAAGAGATCTTGAACCATAGCAATACTAGGTTCAACTTTAATTTGTTCAGCGGGTGTAGGTGTTCTATTATTACTCTTACGAACCACAATTGAAGCTTTAGCATGATCCTTTATTCTAATAGGGAAAGGTGGTTTCTCAATATAAGCAGTAGGAACAATAGGATCAACATTAGAAGTAATAGTTTCTTCTTCAACTCTAATAGGTTCTACTACTTTCACTTCAATGAGGGGATGATATTTAAACCACATCTCTGTAGGGAGATCAACATGAGTGGCAAATGATTTACAAAAAGAAGCTACTATCTCAGAGTCAAGTCCATATTTAGTGCTAAAATCATGAAAAGCATCGGTATCCATAAAAGATTTACCTTCGTCGAGTTCCCAATCTTCAGAGTTGCGTTAAATTGTTTCTAATAAATCCCATTTGAATTCAATAGTCTTCATCATAAAAGAACCAGTACAAGAAGTTTCGAGCATGGAGCGATCATTATGAGAAGCCAAGCATAAAAATTTTGAACAATAATTTCTCTTGAGAGCTCATGATTAGGGCATGAATTTAACATTCACTTAAGCCTCCCCCAAGCTTGAGCAACACTTTCTCCTTCACGAGGCCAAAAATTATATATATAATTACGATCATGATGAACCAGATGCATAGGATAAAACTTCTGATCAAATTCCAATTTCAATCGGTTGTAGTTCCATGATACAATATCATCACATAGCCTATACCATGTCAATGCCTTTACCTTAAAAGATAAAGGGAATACCTTCTTCTTCACATCATCCTCGGGCATACCTGCAAGCTTAAATTATCCACAAACTTCATCCACATAGATTAGGTCCATATCGGATGTAATGGTCCATCTCTTGTATAGGGATTAGCTAGCAGTTTCTCTATCATATATACCTGAAGGAATTTCAAAGTAAATATTTTTAGTAGGTTCAGTATGTTGAGGGGCAACTCTTTGCTCTTCCTGTCGGGGTGAAGATACCCCAAACAAGCCCCTCAAAGGATTATTTTCCATAGTAACAAGTGATAGTAAATTTCAGCACACTATATAAATGTTTCCTTACCAAATTCCACTTACCAAAGGCGCTTCACTCCCCGACAACGGTGCCAGAAAAGAGTCTTCATGACCCAAATGTATAGGGGATTAATCGTAGTACTTTCGATAAGTAAGTGTGTCGAACCTAGTGAGGAGCAGAAGGAAATGACAACCGGTTCTCAGTAAGGTATTCTCTCCAAGCACTGAAATTATCGGTGACAAATAGTTTTGTGAGAAGGTAATTTGTAACGGGTAACAAGTAGTGAAAGTAAATAAGGTGCAACAAGGTGGCCCAAAGATAACCCAAAAGTATATATAGGGGATCGCAACAGTTTTCGAGGGTAGAGTATTCAACCCAAATTTATTGATTCGACACAAGGGGAGCCGAAGAATATTCTCAAGTATTAGCAGATGAGTTTTCAATTCAACCACACCTGAAAGACTTAATAGCTGCAGCAAAGTATTCAATAGCAAAGTAGTATGGAGGTAACAGTAACGGTGGCAAAAGTAATAATAGCAGTTTTGTAGCGATCGTAACAGTGGCAAGGGAGAAGTAACTTAACAAAGATCGATATGTGAAAAGATTGTAGGCAGTGGATCAATGATGGATAATTATGTTGGATGCAATTCATCATGCAACAGTTATAACCTAGTGTGACACAGAACTAGCTCCAGCTCATCAATGTAATGTAGGCATGTATTCCGAATATAGTCATACATGCTTATGGAAAAGAACTTGCATGGCATCTTTTGTCCTACCCTCCCGTGGCAGCGGGGTCCTATTGGAAACTAAGGGATATTAAGGCCTCCTTTTAATAGAGTACCGGACCAAAGCATTAGTACTCAATGAATACATGAACTCCTCAAACTACGGTCATCACTGGAGTGGTCCCAATTATTGTCACTTCGGGGTTGCCGGATCTTAACACATAGTAGGTGACTATTGACTTGCAAGATAGGATCAAGAACTCGCATATATTCATGAAAATATAATAGGTTCAGATCTGAAATCATGGCATTCGGTCCCTAGTGACAAGCATTAAGCATGGCAAAGTCATAGCAACATAAATCTTAGAACATAATGGATACTAGGGATGAAACCCTAACAAAACTAACTCAATTACATGGTAAATCTCATCCAACCCATCACCGTCCAGCAAGCCTATGATGGGATTACTCACGCACGGAGGAGAGCATCATGAAATTGGTGATGGAGGATGGTTGATGATGACGATAGCGACGGATTCCTCCCTCCGGAGCCCCTAACGGACTCCGGATCAGCCCTCCCGAGGAAGATTAGGGCTTGGCAGCGGCACCGTATCGTAAAACATGACTGAGGGAGTCCTGGACTAAGGGGTCGTCGGGCGTCCGAGCTATGTGATATGGGCCGGACTAATGGGTCGTGAAGATACGAAATCAAAGACCTTCCCCCGTGTCCGGATGTGACTCTCCTTTGCGTGGACGGCAAGCTTGGCGTTTGGATCATGCACCTTTCTTTCTTTGTAAACCGACTCTGTACAACCCTAGGTCCCTTCGATGTCTATATAAACCGGAGGGTTTAGTCCTTAGGGGCAGAATAATCATATAGGCTAGACATCTAGGGTTTAGCCATGACGATCTCGAGGTAGATCAACTCTTGTAACCCCTATACTCATCAAAGTCAATCAAGCAGGAAGTACGGAATTACCTCCATTAAGAGGGCCCAAACCTGGGTAAACATCATGTCCCCTGCCTCCTGTTACTTTCGAGCCTTAGACGCACAGTTTGGGACCCCCTACCCGAGATCTGCCGATTTTGACACCAACAGCGATGAATCCTTCTCTCTGGTTTTTTTCTCCCTGAATGTGAATATATGGAGTTGGAGTTGAGGTCGGTGGAGGTTCAAGGGTCCCATGAGGTATGGGGTGCGCCCTGCACCCTCGTGGACAGGGTGTGGGCCCCCTTATGTTGATTCTTTCGCCAATATTTATTATTAATTCCAAAACGTGTCTCCATGGATTTTCAGGTCATTCCGAGAACTTTTATTTCTGCACAAAAATAACACCATGGCAATTCTGCTGAAAACAGCATCAATCCGGGTTAGTTCCATTCGAATCATGCATGTTAGAGTCCAAAACAAGGGCAAACGTGTTTGGAAAAGTAGATATGTTGGAGACATATCAACTCCCCCAAGCTTAAACCTTTGCTTGTCCTCAAGCAATTCAGTTGACAAACTGAAAGTGATAAAGAAAAACTTTAATGAACTCTGTTTGATCTTGTTGTTGCAAATATGTAAAGCCAGTATTCAAGTTTTCAGCACAGATTATGAACTAACCATATTCACAATAACATTTACGTCTCACATTTACTCATATCAATGGCGTAATCAACTAGCAAGCAATAATAATAAATCTCAGATGACAACACTTTCTCTAAACAATCATAGTATGATATAACAAGATGGTATCTCGCTAGCCCTTTTTGAGACCGCAAAACATAAATGCACAGCACCCATGAAGATCAAGGACTGACTAAACATTGTAATTCATGGCAAAAGAGATCCAGTCACAGTCATTTTCAATGTAAATTAATAACAATGCATGCAAATGACAGCGGTGCTCTCCAGCTGGTGCTTTTAATAAGAGGATGATGACTCAATATAAAAGTAAATAGATAGGCCCTTCGCAGAGGGAAGCAGGGATTTGCAGAGGTGCTAGAGCTCGAGTTTTGAAATAGAGATAAATAATATTTTTAGTGGCATACTTTCATTGTCAACATAACAAACAAGAGATCTCAATATCTTCCATGCTACATACATTATAGGCGGTTCCCAAACTGAATGGTAAAGTTTATACTCCCCCACCACCAACGAGCATCAATCCATGGCTAGCCCAAAACAATGGGTGTCGCCCAACTAATAACAATCCTGGGGGAGTTTTGTTTGAAATTATTTTGATTTAGTTTGAGCATGGGACTGGGCATCCCGGTTACCAGCCATTTTCTCGTGAATGATGAGCGGAGTCCACTCATCGTGAGAATAACCCACCTAGCATGGAAGATATGGACAACCCTAGTTGATACATGAGCTATTCGAGCATACAAAATAAAATTTCATTTGAAGGTTTGGAGTTTTGCTCCTACAAATTTACTTGGAACGGCAGGTAAATACCGCATATAGGAAGGTATGGTGGACTCATATGGAATAACTTTGGGGTTTATGGAAGTGGATGCACAAGCATTATTCCCGCTTAGTACAAGTGAAGGTTAGAAAGAGACTAGGAAGCGACCAACTAGAGAGCAACAACAGTCATGAACATGCATTAAGATTAACCAACAATGAGTGCAAGCATGAGTAGGATATAAATCACCATGAACATAAATATCGTGGAGGCTATGTTGATTTTGTTTCAACTACATGTGTGAACATGTGCCAAGTCAAGCCACTCGAATCATTCAAAGGAGGATACCACCCTATCATACCACATCTAAACCATTTTAATAGCATGTTGACACGCGAGGTAAACCATTATAATCTCCTAGCTAATTAAGGATGGCATGAGCAACTATAATCTCTAATTGTCATTGCAAGCATGTTTCATTCAGAATAGGCTAAATTAGGAACGATGAACAAAAACAAGATAGGTCGAGTTCATACCAGCTTCTCTCATCTCAATCAATCCATCATATATCGTTATTATTTCTTTTAACTTGCATGACCGAATGATGTGAATAATAATAATAGTGCACGTGCATTGGACTAAGATGGAATCTGCAAGCATTTAATTCAAAGGAGAAGACAAGGTAATATGGGCTCTTGGTTAGATCAACAGTAATGCATATGAGAGCCACTCAACATTTTCATCGTGGTCTTCTCCTCTTGTCGCCCGAAGAAAAGAAAATAAATAAAACTATTTACACGGGAAAGCTCCCAACAAGCAAAATAAGAACGGGAAATCTTTTTGCATTTTCTTAGTTAATATTACTACTACAAGCATGGAAAGTAAACTAGCTAAAGGCTACAACTAATTTTTTTGGTTTTTCTCAAAGTTCTTCAAACACACAAGAAGAAAGCAAGAAAATAAAATAAACTAGCATGGATAGTACAATAAAAAAGTATGAACACCGACAACTGGAATGAGTGTGTGAACATGAATGTAATGTTGGTGAGAAATACGTACTCCCCCAAGCTTAGGCTTTTGGCCTAAGTTGGTCTATGGCCACGGCTGGCCTGGCGGATATCCAAAGTCGTAGTTGGGGTTGTACTGAGATGCAGCAGCTACTGCCTGAAGAACTGCAGCTTGGAGGTGAGCTGCCTCCGTTCTCCTCTCATATTAATTCCCCTCCTCCCTGGTTATAAAATATCTCCTGTTTTCCTGAAAGTTAAAGAAAGTTGGAGCGGGGAGAGTAATATGGACTATACGCCGTCTGTCAAAGATTAGTCGGTACTGGAGGAACTGCTCGTTCCTCTCAAGAAACTGATGGCGAATGATAGCACTATAATCTAGATAAGCAGGTGGCAACTCAATATCATTTCCATTTATGGGTATACCAAGATAATTAGCTACACGAGTTGCATAAATTCCACCAAACAAATCTCCACTTTTACCATTAAGGTGTAACCTCCATGCAACAATGGCCCCCAAGTTATATTGTTTATCACCTAATACCGCACTCTTGAGGAGTCTAAGATCTAGAACACACATGTGACAAACCTCATCTTTACTATTAATGCATCTACCTATAAAGAGATCAAAGTAATGTATGGAAGGGAAATGAATGCTCCCTATGGTAGCTTGTGCGATTTCTCTAGTTTCTCCCATAGTGATACTAGCAAGAAAGTCTTTATATTCAGATTTGTGAGGTTCACTAAAGTTGCCCCACTGCAGGATTTTACAAGCAGTATTAAAATCTTCAAGGTCCATGGTATATGATTTATCATAGAGATCAAATAAAACAGTGTGAGCATTGCGCGTGGATGAAAATTTAAACCTCCTCACAAAGGAATCAGTGACGTAGTAGTACTGCCGGCACTTATCTGATACGAAGTCCTCAAGATTAGCATTACGTACGTACGAATCAAATTCATCCTTGAAGCCTGCTTGGACCATAAACTCTTCCGACGACCATTCACAAGGCCACACTTGAGCTTCCCATGGTGGTTCAAGGTCCGGCTCATGTATCGCGAGCCTTGGTTCTTGCTTCCTTGAAGAACCACCTTGGTACATTTTCCTAAACATTTTTCTTCCTCTGAAAAATTTCTGAAATTTTTAGTGACTCAAAATAAAAGTGAACCAAACTCAACAAGATTGATAGCAGCTACTCCCACAAGTGCCTAGAGGCCATATCATGCATTAAAACTACTTTGGACTAAATAAATTTGACATGCAAGCTCAAGAATAGGGTCACCTCAGCAGCAAAAATTTGCAATACATAAAGCACTAGAAGAAAAAACTAATTGGACCATTGGAGGAGTTACATACCGGAGAACAATCTCCCAAAACAGTTTTGTGAATCGAGCTTTGAGCAAGGAGATCGAAAATGGCAGCAAAACGAGCTAGAACATGGTTTGAGCAATGGGATGATTTTTTCTGGAGTAAGACGAAGTGTATGGGTGCTAGAATAAGTGGAGGGGGGCCATGTGGGGCCCACGAGGCAGGGGCGCGCCCAAGGTGGTGGTCGCGCCCTGTGCCGTCGTGGCCAAATGTTGGGTCCCCCTGGTGTGTTCTAAGTGCCAGAAATTCTTAAATATTCTACAACAAATCATACTCCATTTTAAGGGCATTTGGAGAACTTTTATTTTCGATGTATTTTTCATTGCATGGATAATCAGAAGACAGACAGAGAATACTATTTTTGCTTTATTTAGACTAAATAACAGAAAGTAAAAGGAGGGTACAGAAGGTTGTTCTTTCTAACTTCATCCATCTCATGCTCATCAAAAGGAATCCGCTAACAAGGTTGATCAAGTCTTGTTAACAAACTTCTTCTGAATAATATGAAACCGGAGAATTTTCGAATAACACTAGGTTACCTCAACGGGGATATGCACATTGCCAACAATAAGAATATCATATTTCTTTTTGAGAGTAGGAAGAGGGAATTCCAAACCTCCAATAGTAATCATTCAAATTTTTCCAATAAAATTGATAATATGAACTTGAGGCTGTTTCTTCGGAAAGTGTACCATATGCTCATTACCATTAACATGAAAAGTGATATGGCCTTTGTTGCAATCAATAACAGCCCCTGCAGTATTTCTAAAAGGTCTACCAAGGATAATCGACATATTGTCGTCCTTGGGAATATCAAGAATAACAAAGTCCGTTAAAATAGTAATGTTTGCAACCACAACAGGCACATCCTCACAAATACCGACATGTATAGCAGTTGATTTATCGGCCATTTGCAAAGAGATTTCAGTAGGTGTCAACTTATTTATATCAAGTCTACGATACAAAGATAGAGGCATAACACTAACACCGGCTCCAAGATCACATAAAGCAGTTTTAACATAGTTTCTTTTAATTGAGCATGGTATAATTGATACTCGGGGATCTCCTAGTTTCTTTGGTATTCCACCCTTACAAGTATAATTTGCAAGCATGGTGGAAATTTCAGCTTTCGGTATCTTTCTTTTATTTGTAGCAATACCTTTCATATACTTAGCATAGGGATTCATTTTAAGCATATCAGTCAAACGCATACGCAAAAAGATAGGTCTAATCATTTCAGCAAAGCGCTCAAAATCCTCATCATCCTTTTTCTTGGATGGCTTAGGAGGAAAAGGCATGGGTTTCTGAACCCATGGTTCTCTTTCTTTACCGTGCTTCCTAGCAATGAAGGCTCTCTTATCATAACGTTGGTTCTTTGTTTGTGGGTTATCAAGATCAACAGCAGGTTCAATCTCTACATCAAATTTATTGCTAGGTTGAGCATCAACATGAACATCATCATTAACATTATCACTAGGTTCATGTTCATTACTAGATTGTGTTTCATCATCAGAAATAGAAATGTCATTGGGATTCTCAGGTGTGTCCACAATAGGTTCACTAGAAGCATGCAAAGTCCTATCATTTTTATTTTTCTTTTTCTTTTTCTTAGAAGGACTAGGTGCATAGATATTAGTTCTCTGAGAATCCTTTTCAACTCTCTTAGGATGGCCCTCAGGATACAAAGGTTCATGGGTCATTCTACCATCTCTAGTCATAACTCTAACAACATTATCATTATTCTTATTATATAATTCATCGAGCAAATCATCTTGGGCCTTAAGCACTTGTTCTACTTGGGTGGTAACCATGGATGCATGTTTACTAATAATCTTAAGGTCACCTTTAACTCTAGACATATAATTACTCAAGTGTTCAACCATATAAGCATTACGTTTCAATTGTCTACCAACATAAGCATTGAAGTTTTCTTTTTTAACAATAAAATTATCAAACTCATCCAAGCATTGACTAGCAGACTTATTACGAGGGATATCACCTTCATCAAATCTATAGAGAGAATTTACCTTTACTACATGTGTCGGGTTATTAAGACCATGTATTTCTTCAATAAGTGGTAAATTCTTAACATCTTCAGCTTTAGTACCTTTTTCTTTCATAGATTTCTTTGCCTCTTGCATATCTTCAGGACTGAGAAATAGTATACCCTTTTTCTTCGGAGTTGGCTCAGGAGTTGGTTCAGGAAATGTCCAATCATTATCATTACTCAATATAATATTTAATAGCAATTCAGCTTTCTCAATAGTTCTTTCCCTAAAAACACAACCAGCACAACTATCACTACTAGGGAAAATCCTAGTAGGAGCGCTGGTTTTTGGCCTATCAGTAGCGCGGGTAAGCACGGTACTGATACGGCGCTACAGGTAAAGCTTAGCAGTAGAGCCTACTGGCACTCGCTACTGCTATATCTACTTAGCAGTAGCGCTTTCCAAAACAAGCGCTACTGCTAATTACTAGTAGCACTTTCAAAAACAACCGCTACTACTATTATTCCGTATTCTATTTCTTTCTTTAGGTCGTATTCATACACCTTTATACAATTTTTCATATAGTAGCAATTTAGAGATTGTTTTTACATTATAATGAGTTATTAAATCACTAGGTGAAAGAACCTTGGATTAGTTTCAAGTGCATGGATCCAAAGTAACCAATGGTCACTTTGGATCCGTCCATTTGAAACTAATCTGCGGTTCTTTCACCCAATGACATAATAACTTATCATCATCATCATCATCATCATCATCATCATAATAATAATAATAATATCATTCAAAACTTATCATCATAATATTTCATTGTCATATAACTCCTCATAATCATCATTTTCGTCCATGAGACATCATATAACAACTTGGTCACTAGTTATAATAACAACTCCTCATCATCATCATCATCATAGTACTCATAATCACTACTCCTACTCAGCATCACCATCAAGTCTAAGACATTGTAGTCATATATAATAAACACTAACTAATTGTTCTTAATACTTAGGACCTAGTCCTCTCTCCTAGCTAAAATACCATAAAACAGATAAACCGGTCCTTCACCATAATGGAGAATGGACATAAACCTATCTCCAACTTGTGGCTTGCACACATTCATTTTGTCTCCAATTATTTGCGTGTGCGCATTCATCACTTTGCTCCATTCTTTGATTTTGAACCTTCCATCATTTGAAGAAATCGAGTATGCAGTATGGTAAGCCTTCGAAGGAGTTGGTCGTAAGACAACCATATGCATATCACCTTCGGTACATAGCATGTCAGGCACAACCTGCTTCGGGAGCCTCTGTTCAAAAATGTAATAGTAACATATATAGTTAGCAATGTAGTTTACTTAAGAATAATGTATGCAATAAAGTTACCATCATTAACAAAACCCTACCAAGTTTTTGGCAATGAAGTTACCATCAAGAAATTTATGGACTAGTGGCACGTATCTAGTATAATTCGGGCCGATAGAGTGACTGATTTTGAAGGCCTCAACATCTTATATGAATGAGACAAGATAATCTTTCTCCTCACAATTAAGATTGGAGTCATAGCTGTAGTATGTGATGTCTACTACCTTCCGTGTATTTCTTGAAGATAAGAAATAAGCTGACAATTATAAATAAATAAGTTTAGTACGGACGAACACCAAATATTTTTAAATTAACAACATGAATTACTGAACTTAACAAATTAGTTTGACAAACTCACATCTAGGCAAAAATGGAGGCATATCCACATCCACCCATATGTCGATACTATCATCATCATAATAATCTTCGGGGCGAATATCAAATCTTATTCGCATTCCCTCCTCAAATCCATATGTCTTGCAGAGAGCTTCCCAATTAGAGCAACCGAAATGGGAGCGATCGACCGCATTGTACAGCTTAACCAGAAACTCATAACCATGTTTAGTTCTTAAGAGACCCCTCCTCGTCTCCACATTCTCAAAGTCATCTAAACCAAAACCAAGCTTCTCCAATACATATGGTCTAGCATGGCACGGGATGTACTAATCGAATTGAAAAAAATATCCATAAATTACACGTTGAACAAAAGAAGCATAAGTGATGATATTAATTACGATGAAATGCTTGTCCTTGCATACCGTACAAACATCAAATGTCCCTTCCAGCTTCACGGTGAAAAACCTATCATTTTGTAGGTGAGGAAACCTGTCGCACACACCTCGATCATTGTAGCAGTACCCGCACTCCGGGATCCCATCTTCATCAGACATCTCCTGTGTTCAAAATTCAACGATTATAACTCGACGGCAAAACCCAAAAATTCCGGCATGACCTTTGCTAAAAAAGGACATATCGAGCGCCTGAAATTTGCCGGAACGGAAATTAATCAACACTCCGGCAAAACATAGGCCACTTATTGATGGTCATTGCATTTCAATGGTTGAAAATATGAACAAAAACATTTGAAAATATCTTATATATAATCCTAACACTAAATAAACTAGTTTTATTAACTACTTACTAAATAAAAGTTTTATTAACTACTTACTAAATAAAGTAGTTCTATTAAGCACTTACTATAAATAAACTAGTTCTATTAAGCACTTACTAAATAAACTAGTTCTATTAAACACTTAATATAAATAAACTAGTTATATTAATCACTTACTAAATAAAGTATTTCTATTAAACACTTGCTAAAAATTCTACTACCCTAGTTCTACCCTAAATTTTCTTACTTCTATTTTATTCAAAACACCTATATTTCCTACGGTCTACAATGTCTACATTCTAAAATCAACATTTAAATTACCTACAATTTGCAACAACAGAGACAACAGAGGGGGAGGAGGGAGGGGCGGTGGGGGGGCGTTGGACCCGAAGACAGGCCTGGTTTCGAAGAAGGCAAGTCTAAAAGGAGCCGAACAAAAGATACTTGACACAATAGAAGAAGCTCGAGCGGGGGTGTTCACGCCCAACAGAGAGAACGACGAGCTTACGCGCGCCCTGGGAAATCCTGAACACCCGGGAAGAACACGAGGCATGGGTGTTATTCCCTGGTATGAGGGCTTTTCGGACTGGAATGACGACTACAGGTCCCGTGCAAGAAAGAAGATGGAGGAGGAGAAGAAGAGGAAGCTTGAGGAGGAGCAGAGGAAGCAGGACGCAGAACGTCTTCAAGGCCTAGAAGCAAGGCACGCGGACGTGGCACTCAAATTCCAGCAGCAGCAGCAGCAGATCGACTCACTTAGCCAGCAAAGGGGGTCTCAGCAGCGACAACAGCAAGCGGATGATCGTCCATCATTGGATAGCACCGTCCCATCCATGCCGAGAAGCAGCGTTGGTTCTGCCCCGGGCGACACACTACTGGATACATACCCTGTGGATGACATCATAGAGAACACTAATTGTGAGCTACACTCTAAAATGAAGAACATATCCATGAAGGTGGTGGATGGTGTTGCTTTTCCAGTGACCCCCGAAGCAACCTACCATTGCATCCCAATTGCAGAGGGCTATGCTCGTGTCATGGTTGATGAAGTGGTGGACCCATATTCGGGGCTAACGCTTGACATTCCTGGAGGTGAAGACGAGCGCGCACTGGGACAGGCCATACATCGTATCATCCTATGGAGAAAGGATTGCATCATCTTTCGAAGTCCACCGACACCGCGTCGTCTGCCGACTCCTCGAAGTCCGCCACCGAGTCAGCAGACTCCCGCTCCTCCACGTCCACGAACGCGTGAGACTCCTCCTCCTCGAAGTCCGCCACCTCCTCCAAGTCCCCGAACGCGTGAGCTGACTCCTCTGGTTTCAAGTCCGGCACAACGTCATGCCACTTCTCCGGTTTCAAGTCCGGCACCGTGTCAGGCCACACCTCCTGCTTCAAGTCCGGCACATCGTCAGGCCACTTCTCCTGGTCCAACTCCACGTCAGCCGTCTCCGCCGTCTCAGCAATCGCAGAAGAGACATGCCGCAGCTTTGGTGCGTAGCGGTACGAGTCGAGGTAGTTCAGGAAGTACAGACGGAGACAAGCGATATAAATATGGTCCAAGCCTCGCTCCTCTTCCTCAGAGGCCTTACGACATGACCGAGGAGCAAAACACATCCATAGTGTAGGCCCAAGTGGACGCCCATTTTGGACCGAAACCGGCACCGCCGCCAAAGGAGAAAGTGCCTGAGAAAACAATTGACCACTTCATTCATATGGCTAGAGCACCAGCTCCCAAGCCTGTTGACTCAGACTATGAGCGTCAAATCAGGAAGCTACATCGAGCACGGCTACGGAAGGAAGCGAGCTCGAGCTCGAGCCAACAAGCAGCTGGCAAAAAATGCGGGGAAACCGTTCCCCAGCTGGGAGAACAGGCGGCGCAAGAGATCCCCCCGCTTGTTGTGCCAACAACACATGAGAGGAGTACGCGCGCCAAATATTATTGTGGGCAAACCGTTAGCGTTCCCCAGCAGGGCGATGTGGTAATAACGGGGGAGCATATAATGCAGGCTGAAATGCTCAAGATCTCTGTTGGACAACTCCTCAAAATCGAGCCCATGTCTCCGCTTAAAGAATCGGAAATAAAATGGAAATATGTCTGGGGCCAACCTTTGGCCCATCCAGACAAGGTCAAGGACCTCCCAACGAGAATGTATGAATTGCATCAATGGTACATGAACATGACCAAGATTTCCAATCGAGTGTCCCTCATGGTGAATGTCAAGAAGGATCATTATTACCATGAGAAAGCTCTGTCCATTGAGTATTCGGAACTATATCAGTTATTCAATCAAGACGCACTCGACAAGTCTATCGTCAGTTGCTATTGTCTGTAAGTGATTTCTTTTTGTAATTTAAGTCTCAAGCTAATTATGTAGTGATAATTTTGATCAATCATTACATGTAATTATCCTCACTATATTCTTTTCTATGGTATTATATGCAGGATGAAGATGTATGAAATGAAAAAATCTGGACGCTATGGCATTGGGTTCATTGACCCAAATACCATTAATAAGGACATATGGAAGTATCCATTTTATCAAGCAGGTGTAGAGGAAAGCATGGTAGAGTTCTTGAAGCGCCTCAATAGCAATGAAGATATACTACTTCCTTACAACTTCCCGTGAGTCACACTGTCTTGTACTACAAATTCTATTTTTGTTTACTAGCTAGCTAGATGTTAATAATTAAGTGTATACGGTTTACGGTAGTTGATTAATTTTATGCACATGCCCGCTTATTTAAGACATGCAAACGTGTGCACATGCAGTTGGCACTGAGTCTTGATAGACATTAAAGTTGAGGAAGGAAAAGTTGAATTACTGGACTCGCTAACTAAAGAAGAAAGTGACTTCACCATCGTGAAGGGGGTAGTCAACAGGTAATTTCAATCATTATTAACTATTTAATAACCTATTATTAGTTCGTCATTTTCTGATATGAACTATTTAATAACCCCTTTATTAATTTTCTTTGCTGGCGGGCAGGGCATGGGCAAAGTTCATCGCGGTGACTCCAGGCGAATGGAAACAAAAGTTGTTTTGGCATCGACCAAAGGTAAGTAATTAAGTAGTACTAGCTAGCTACCATCTCTTTAATTCTTGTTTCAATATCATTAGTTAATTATCATGCTTGATTAATTAATCATTATCTGATTCAATTCCATTCTCGTAAAGGCCCTGAAGCAGGCGTCGGGGAATAATCTGTGTGCATTCTACGTTTGCGAGAACATTCGGATGATGACGTCCGAAAGGAGCAGATCTGATAGACAGGACTGGGTACGTTTGTAAGAACACTATTCACACTATTATCGATATCTAGTCACACAACTATAACACATGCATATTGATCTCCTTCTTAACAGTTCAGAGAGGTGCGGGATAAGCTCCTACCATCGGACCGCATACTAGCACTTCGAGAGGAAATAGCCGGATTTTTGCTTGACCAGGTCATAAATCCCGAAGGAGAATACTATTACCCGCTACCTCCCCCATGAACCACTTGTCATCGTGCTCCGGAGGTACCAAGGCAACATATGTAGGAGAAATTGTATATGTAAACATGTGTATGTGTGAATAATGCTGTTGGTTGTGAGACATTCGATGATATATATATATATATATATATATATATATATATACACACACACACGTACGAGAAAAACGATTTATATATATGCATAACGTGTACAATTTGTAGTATCGTGAAATACCAGCAAACAAAAAAATGTAATGGAAAATAAAAAAAACAACCAAACATTTAGTATCGGTTGGTGTTACCAACCGGTACTAAAACCCTACGCACACCCGGGCCTGGCTCGTGCCACGTGTTTGCACTTTAGCGCCGGTTCGTGACGAACCGGTACCAAAGGGGGGGACCTTTAGTCCCCACTCTTTAGTGCCGGTTGGTGAACCGATACTAAAGGCCGTTACGAACCGGCACTAAAGGCCGGTTCTGTACTAGTGATGAGACACGAACATGGCCCACGAGGGACATGAGGTGCCATCTTTTCCCATGGCATACTTTTCCTCGTCGTAGTCCGCAGCCTGGATATCATCGGTTGAGTGAGGTCCATGATGGACGTCGACGGGCCAACCTCATGGTCGTTGTGGTGGCAACTACGAGCAGCTGCTGGTGTCAACGACGCGGAGCTGTCAGTGTTCTTGTCCGTGATGGCCTGCTCATCAGCGCCGCCTGCGCGTCCTACTTTGTCGCATGAGTGCTGCGCGCGGCCTCGTAGAGCACCCGCTGCTGCTCGACAAAGTTTATGTTCTCCTTGTCCATGCATGTTGAGTTCCAGCTCGCGAACTCGGCCTAGATTTTGCCTTCCATCGACCGGTGATTCTCGAGGATGGCAAGGGTATACCATTGCTCGTCCCACGTCTGCCGAAACATATATGGCAGCGGTCCGGATGCCCAAAAAAACCTTCTTGGTTTGCATCCGGTTTGCCGGATTCCGAACCACCGAACTGATCCGTAGATCGATTGGCTACCGTTTTGGGTGAGAAACTGTGTCCGGATACGTCTGGATGTTCGATGTAGGAGAGCTGCCCGGACATTGCGAGCGCTGCGGGTTTCAACGGACTTTGCATTCAGTTTGTACGCATAAGCCATACTCGAGAACACAGTTTCCATGCACGGGTTAACTAATTGAGCTGCCTATTTAAGGTACACCGGGCAGTGGCGATCTGAAGCCGTTGCCTGCCGGTGTAAACTGAGCAAGCCAACAAAAGGGGACAACAGAGCATGCGTGCTTGCATATGTACGTGGAAATTGCTGCTGCTACTACTAGTGGACATTACAAAGGCCGGCTTTCTTTTCCAGCATGACACATTGGGCAGGCAGCTGCCGCCGGTGCGATGCCAGTTTTGGCCTTTGGGCTACTCAGCCATGTACTAGCGACAACTACGCCTACTTCTTTTTGTTACCAAAATATGTGTGGATCGATGGATTAATTAGTAAACAACTCCTGCTGAGCGAGCTAGTGCACTGGTGCCACGTGAGGTGGCGCCGGCGCCGGCGGCTGGACGGCGTTGCTGCTGCAGTCTTGGGCGGCGGAGGGGAAGAGCTCGAAGGGGCCGAGGCGGTTGTCGCCGAGGCGGGACTTGTAGGCGGCTTTCTTGTACTCGGCCCAGGTGAAGTCCCTGTACATGCTCAGCTCCCCTTCCCGCATCAGCTCCGGCAGCGGCGCGATCCGCTGCGTCGGCGCGGGCCCGCCGAAGTAGATCACCGACAGCCGCGACTGCTCCCCCTCCGCCGGCGCCACCACCCGGTGCTTCACGCTGTGGAACCGCCCGTTGGTCAGCACCTGAATGCACCAAAACAAACGAGACACATCAGTGATCAGTGAGTAGCTAGTAGACGCACAGGTGGTAGGGCACAGGCGCTCGCCACAAGGGTCGCAAGGCAATGAGTTGCACGCTTTGCGCGGTACGTCCTTGCCAAGAACTGAACTGGCCCCAGCGGCTAAATTAAATAATGCGCCAGACCAAACCATGCATGCAAACACTACGCTTGGTTTGCGTTGCGAATAACAAAGTGACTAGTGAGCGAGTGGTAATGGTAATGGTATGGCACCTACCCGCAGGGAGTCCCCGACGTTGACGAAGAGGGAATCCGGGTCGGGGGCCACGGGGACCCAGCGGCCGTCCGGGAGCATGATCTGGAGGCCCCCGGTGCGGTTGGACCGGAGAAGGGAGATGACCTGCGGGTCCGTGTGCTCCCCGAACCCCGTCACGCCGCGGCCGCGCTGCCCTGCCGCCAGGGGGCACGGCCACGGCGGGTAGTGGTTCACGCGCACAATCTCGTCAGCTTCGTCCGACGCCACCACCCGCCGCAGCACGCCGCGGTTCTCCTCCGCGAGCCCCAGCCCCTCCGCCATGAGCTCCAGCACACGCGCTCCCACCTCGCGCACCGCGTCCGTGTACTCCTCCAGCGCCGCCCGGAGCGACGGCGGCAGGGACGCGGCGGCGACAGAGCCGGACCCGACGGAGAGAAGGATGTACTCAAGCCAACCCACGTCGCCGTTGCGGCCGATGCTCTTGCTGCCGTAGCCCAAGGGGTTCGCCGACGCCTCCAGCTTCTTCTTGTGCGGCAGCGCGAAGAAGGCCGCGGCGCCGGCCTCCAGCGCGTCCGTGAGGGCGGTCGGCACGCCGTGGTTGATCGCCCTGAAGATGCCCACGCTGCGGCATGCCTGCTCCACGGCGGCCGCCGCGCCCGGCGCCGACAGGTCGACAGTCGGCACCGCCGCCGCCGCCGCCGCATTAGCGCATTTGACCAGTGGGATCTTGTCCATGGACATGGGCACCGTGATCCCCACCATGGCCGACAGACGATCTCACAGAGCAGTTTCCGGTATGTGCTACCTAAAGAGCGCACCTGGTTTCTATCTAGTGAAGCAGAGCAGAACCGAAACAGAGGATGCTGCGAGCGTTTGCACTTGTGGTCATCTGATGGGGTGACGGCCTCGTATATATAGGCGACAGGAGCATTAATTATCAGCTGCAGTAACTAACTAACTAACTAACGAACCAGGTTGGTTTGGTTTAGGCAAGAGTGTCAGAGCAAGCTACGTGGATGCATGCACTACGTGGATACAAATTCCCCTGTTATCACCGTTCGCTTGAACATAGATTTAGTTACCTTTTTTCATCGTTTTCACATAATATATATATATATATATCTTTACCTACTAATAAAGCAAATAGTGCTTCTGCCCGTCCGTCATTAAAAATGCCCTTGAAGTTGGCAATAATTACCCACCAATGCCACCCGTAAGTGGCAAAAACGATTCGTTTTTAATTTCTAATATCGCTCCAGGCTTCTGTTATTAGAGGTGGATACGATATAATAGCACCAATGCATGAACAGCGCGATGGCTGAGGCAATGATGCTTCACACAGGAGACCAGGGTTCGATACCTGGTTCTCACGCTTTTTCTCTTTCTTTTTACCAAGCGCAGTAATGGGCCAGCCCATGTGCGGGTCGTGGCGCCCCCTGTTTTCTATATCTTTTTTTTATTTCTATTTTGTTTTTTCCCTAAAAATAAATTTCGGATTGATGGCGCCCCCTATTTTTTATTTCTTTTTACTTTTTTATTTCTGTTTTGGTTTTTTATCTCAAAATTAATTTCGGATTTCCAAAATATCAAACAATTGCGAGTTCTGAAAAAAATAGGAAAATGGTAAACTGTTTGTGAATTTAAAAAATATTCTAAAAATCAAAAAATGTTCATGACTTAAAAAATTGCTCACAAATTATAAACAAATCACGATTTCTAATGATTTCATGAAATAAAAAATGTTCATGATTTTTTTAAATGAGCCAATATTCAAAGCATATTCAGGAATTTAAAAATCATGTCCATCAGCTTTTAGAAAATGTTCACAAAAATTAAAACACATCCGTAAATAATGAACAAAACTAATTGTAGGTTCCAAAAAGGTTTTATTAGGAGATCTATATAGCTCGTTTTATGATTTTATTTAGTCCTTCGGGTTGGGTAAAAAAGGGTTTCCGTGTTTTGTACAACGCTGAACCCAACAAAATTGACATAACTTTCTAAGGGTTTGTTTTTGTAAGCTATATTAAAATGACTAAATGTCTATTTTGCTTCCATACACAGTTATGCTTATTTTCATATCACAATAGTGGTTATGGTAAACACCGCTACGCTAAGTCCAGACGAGACACTTTATTTATCAGTATAGCTCAGGCAGGGTCCGTCAATGCAGTTTGCTCAGCCACAAAATATTTTGTTGTGCCGCCTTAAAAAATCAAGTCTTGATGAGCATCATATTGTTCGTTTTTGAAATTACATTTTAAAAGTGTCTTATCGCATCATGACATGATTTGTATATACTTTGTGAATTTGATTCATACTTTTTTATATCTACCACACATGTATAACTTGATAGTTTTTTTTCGTTGCAAGGCACGGGCATTTTCAAAAATGTTCGCTAAATCAAAAAAAGTTCGTCAAATTCAATAACTATTCCACCCAATTTCTAAATATTTTCATCGATTATAAAATGTTTGCCAGTTCAGGAAAATTGCTTAAAAATGTTCACAATTTCTAAAAAATGTTTGTAAATAGCAAAAAATATTCATAAATTGAAAAAATGTTCTTGATTGTAGAAAATGTTCAGAAATTTGTAATAGTATGTTGTTTGCGATTTCAAATATGTGCATGAGTTTAACAAATTGTTCATAATTTCAAAATGTTCATGATTTCGAGAAATTGAGAGAGATATTGTATCTCGGTGATGCAACGAAATGTGATCATGACCATTTGAAATTATGAAGTTTTTTCTCCCGTTGCAACCCACGGGCCCTTTTGCTAGTTACTAATAAAGCAGATATTGCTTCTGCCCGTACGTCGTCAGCAATCTTGCAAAAAAGCCCCTCTACTTCTGAGAATTCAACCCGCAGTCCCTGTCTAAGTGGACCTGGGAAAACGCTTCATTTTTGCACAAAACACCCTATTGTTTGGATTATTCAACCCGTGGTCCGAGCAGATTTTTGTAAAGAGAAAAAAAGACCATAGGAGGAGCACGGGCTCGCCTCCTCTCCCTCTCGCCCAAGTCCTCGTCGCTGCCGCCGCCACCACCACCCACGCTGTGGCAATCTCCGGCGAGCTCTGGCGCCGCACAACACGCCGCAAAAAAGACCCTGCATTTGTAGTAATTCAACCCACGATCCCGTCTTCCTCTTCCTCGACACCTCCGCCGCCTGATAAAAAACAGAGGTGGCGATCTCCGCCGGCCAGCCTCCAGATCCCCGGCGACTGCGAGTGGTTCACGCGTGCCCACTCCCGGCGGCCCTTCTCTTCGCCGCCGTATGTGCCTCCCCTGGCCGGGACCTCCTCCGCCTCTTTGCCACCACTACCGTGAATAAAAAAAAATAGCAGCACTAGCTGCCCAGCTTACAGAGGAGAATGGTTGCAGCTAATTTGCCATTTAGGCTAATCTTAAAGAAAAAAAGAGAGCCCAGGTGAAGATTCAGAAAAAATAGTCCACGCGTCCACCGACGAGATCTGGGCCCGCAGCCCCGCAGCAAGGCGTAGTCGGAGGAGGGTGGGCTGGACACGACCACGCCGATCCGGAGCCCGGAGCCCCGACGCAGATCCACGCGGCCCCGTCGAGCAGCCGCCAAGGTCGACCTTGAGCAGGCCACCGTTGTTGCGTCGACCCTGAGTAGACCACCGCTGCCGCGCCCTCCGCCACAGGCCCAGCCAACACCGTGTGCGCGGCCGGGCCACACCACTGCCGCGCCTCCAAGGTCGAGGCCACTGCTGCCGCACCCTCCGCCACAAGCCCAGCCAGCACCGTGCGCGCGGCCCGACCACCACGAGCCCATACACGATATGCAGCCGCGCCGCAACCGGGCGACGAACGCGAAGCAGCCGCCACGGGCGTGCGTGAGCTTGGTGTGGCTGGAGAACGGATAGAAGAGGAAGGAGAGCAGCCGCTGATAGAGAGAAGAGAAGGAGAGCAGCGCTGACGATGTGGGTTCGTGGGCTCGCTGGATGGATGAATAGAGGGAAGAAGAAGAAGAGCAGCTCTGTGCTAGAGGAATGGAGATGTGGAAGAAGAGCAACGCAATTGAGAGCTTCTCGGTGGGGATTTTTTTGTGTAGAATGCTTTTTTAGTGGCTGCACCGACCAGAAAGCTAAACTCAGCCGGATCCGGCGGCGGCTGGACTTGTAGGGGCTGCGGCGTCCTGCGTTGGGTCGAGGGCAACCGGATCCGGCGGCGGCTGCGGCTGGACTTGGGAAAAGAATGAACGGAGAAGGAGAGGCAACGAGGTGTTGCAGGCGGCGACATGGCCGGCGCAGCCGACGGAGACCGGGAACTCCTCGGGGGCGGTCGGCAGTGGATAACCGGCAAGAGCCGAGCCACGCGGAAGATAACCGCTGTCAACATGAATGGCTTACGAGCGAGGAGTCCATATACATGGCTGAAGGAGCGCCACCGAGGCTGCTTGTTTTTTTCTAGACCAGCCAACGTGTTAAGCTCGCGTGCACACGTGTTGACCGCAGTTCCTTTTCTTTTTTTACTCACAGACGAGTTTCACCAGATCAAAAAAGAATCCTGGAGCCACGCATGGCATCGGCCCCTTTTTCCTCGCCGGTTTCGTAGTTTATTTAGCGCCTTAATTAGCGGCCAGAGTTGAGTAAGAGGGCTCTTACATAATTACTCTTTACGTATTATTTTTTTTGCTTATAACCGTCTAAGCAAGCGCCGTGCATTGAAAATATGCACATAAGTTAGTACATGTACATCACATTGGTATTAGCACAGGGAAAGTAATAACAAAACTGCCCGCTCCAAGGAATTTGGCCAAAACAGAACTGTGTGCATGGCAGTGAAAGTAGTCACTATTCAACCATTTCAGATATTTCGTATTCCAACCAAAGTGCAAAATACAACGGACTATGAGCAAAACAATACACAATTTGTAGCATCAAGTCAGAGACAAAAAAAAAGGCAGAGGCAACCAATCTTCACAAGATTATAACTTTGAAATAGAGAAGAGAAAACCAACCGCGATTGTCGGGCTTACACAACATTAATCAGCAGTGCATGATCCGTCTTTCTTTTGTACCAGTGCCAATCCAGATTGAAAATAAACAACTCAGTAAAATCAGATTGAAGACGAAAGAAATCATATATAACCATGCATGTCCATCAGACGATGGTGGGAAGAAGGATAAACGGCAACACTGATAAGATGAAATGTTGAAATAAACGACGTCGACCTATTGGGTCTTGAGTCGTGGTTACAGTGTTAGAGGCATGTGTTATTTTTTTTCTTCCGTTGCAACGCACGGGCTCTTTTGCTAGTAATATATTATTCGCGGATGATCATTGCCCCTGTAGAGATGAAAAAAGGAATTTTATTCAGTCGAACGGACCCACTTTTTTTTTACACAATGTCTTATTTGCCTCTTCAAGAAGACTTATAACTAACGGACTGATCATTGCCCCTATCATCGGAGCACCAATAGTTTTCTCCTTTTATAACACCACGTATAAGGTGACCCGTAGACACACCCAAACAAAAGGCGGGTCACTGAAAATGCAAGTTGTGTGCATGTAGCACGTGTGGTACTTCCTCCGTTCCACAAAGGGAGTATTAGAAAGGTCAAAGGGTGCTAGAAGACGGTGGGGACGATGTGGTAGAAGAAACCCATGAATACAACTTGATGCATAGGCTACCCATTCGTCATCTTATTTTTCTCATTGTAATTAGAATGAGCATTACCAGTTCAAAAAAAAAAACATTACTTCCACCAGAACAAAGACGACACCTTTACTAAAAGATGTAGGAAATGTATGCACCGGATTTCATGACATACTAATTTAACGTGAATAAGTGGACGATAATAAGTGAACGATAGAGCTTTCCTTGATTGTCCATAATTGCCTTAAAAACAAAATGAAGCCTCTCACTTTGTTGGTTCATTGTTGCTCCAAGAGAACCTAAGCTTTTTACCATCACTATGATAGTGGTACGATTACAGGTCATACCTGCATAAAAATAGAGTTTAGGGTTTATGATTCGTTAAATATTTCATGCTACTGTTACCGGAAGATCACATGAATGGTGTGTTGTTTGTTAAGAAGCTAGGGTACATTAGCCTGAACATATATAGCATTTATATTTGCTAGGGAGAATATAAGAGGGACATTGCCTCCCTCACCCCATGTTCCGAGCTAAATCTCGCAACATAGCAAATTTGCATTAACCAGTACAATAGAA
>NC_041381.1:666137329-666144009 GCF_002162155.2 Triticum dicoccoides
AGTTCTTCCTCTCTCGCCCCCTCTCTCATCTCCTCCACTCCCCCTCTCTGATCTTCTTCCTTCCTTCCTCATTTTTACGGATCGAGATGGCCCCGAAAAGAGAAAAGTAAGCTCATCTGATCCCTCCAATTAGTTTTAATCAGATAGCTTCTGATTCGTTGCATTATTTGGTTCAAATCACTCCCCTTTTTGAACTAGATTTAATTTTTTTTTGAACCCTAGGAGTGATTTAGGTTGATTCTAGATGTTATATTGTGTTAGATATTAACTCTAGTCAATAGTTGCTATGGTTGTGTGAAGATGAATCCTAGTTCATTTTTTTGTTGAAGGATTTTTTATATGATGCATGTTGGAGGAAATTGTTGTGATATGATGATGCATGTTGATATGATATGATGCAAGTAGTGGATGTAGTTGGAGAAAAAATGTTGAACACTCAAGATGAACCTAGTTCATAATTTTCTGTGTTAAAAAAAGTTATGATATGATGAATATTGGAGATATTTATTTTGATATAGGATGCATGTGGATGTTATATGATGCAAGTAGTGGATTTTGTTGGAATAAAAATGGTGAACCCCTCAAGATGAACCTAGTTTATAACTTCTTTTGTTTAAAAAATGATGATATGATGCATGTTGGAGTGGAGGATTTTGTTTTTTTATATATGATGCATGTGGATGTTATATATGGAATGTTGTTTGAATAAATATTTAAAAGTTGTATGAATGAATCAACCATGTTTCATTTTTTATTTATGTTTATGCTTATAATGCTTATGTTTATGACATTTTATTTAGGAGGGCACCTCTTGCAGACAACATTGGCAAACGGTACTCCATGCTTGACTATGCTTCTACAAGGGTCATCGTGCCCGTTTCATTGAGAACCGAGTAGTCAGTATTAATATCAAAATATTGAACCAATGTTTTCGGATTGGTAAACTAAGATACTAACTTTTTGCGTCCACTTTTTGACAGATGCTCCTGGCACTGTGCATGAGGAGTCACACGAATGCCATGAAGATGGAGTACGACGAGCGCTACGCGCCGTACTTCAGGAGAGCCCGACTGCTCGGTTTCGTCCTTCAGTTCAAGCGACAGCAGCCGACGCTCGTCCACGCAGCTCTCACGGCTTTGATTGACCGGTGGCGACCCGAGACGCATAGTTTTCATCTCACATGCAGGGAGATGACGGTGACCCTCTAGGATTGAGGGATGATCACGGCCCTACCGATCGAGGGTCATGCACTCACTGGGCGAGTGGAGAGGACCAACTGGCAGCAGAGGGTTACCACCCTCATCGGCGACTGCCCCGACGCTAAGGGTAACCGGACATCTGGTGTGTCGCTGCCCTGGCTCCTGTTGAACCGGAATAAATGCCCGGTAAAGGCCGATCAGGTTACGGTGGAGCAGTACGCGAGGGCCTACCTGTGGTACCTTCCCACAGAGGTTGTGTTTCTAGACTACTCCAGGAACCCTGCCCTCTGGTCATATCTCTTCTTCCTAGCTGACTTGGATGCAGGGTACAGTTGGGGGACAACCTCTCTTGCCTACCTATACCGCCCGGTAAGAGAGTATGTCATTGCTTTTTACAAATGTATGCTCCATGATATTGTGTTATATCTGATCATCAATTCTTGTTTTGTAGCTTGATGAGGCAACCCACATGACGGAAATTACTTCTTGTAAGGGTGGATTTGTGTGGGCCCTCTCCATTTGGATGTGGGAGCGGCTGCCGGTTGGGCATCCGGAGAAGTTAAGAAGTGGTCCATGGGATGTGTATGGCGAAGAAGGCGATTCTATTCGATACCCGGCCGTAGCTTACTAGCGGGACATTGTGGTTCTCTACACGGGCACATCCAAGACTTCGTACAAGGCGTTCACCAACGACATGGACGCTTTGACGGTTTCGCAGGTATATGAACTAGCTCACCTTTCTCTTTTACGCCGCTTTCATCGGGAACTTAACAATGTTTGTGTAATAGGTAAACTGGTGGCCGTATCATGACCGAGAGTGGGGGTTCAAGCTGAATGTGATGTGCGAGGAGGACATTGGTCTTTGGTGGTGCATGGTGCCCATGATATGTGTGTACGTCGTCGAGTGGCACTTGCCACACCGCATGGCCGCGCAATTTGGGATGTACTAGCATACACCACCGGGCATGCCGACCGATACCGGTGGCCACGAACTCCACTTGTGAGTGCCTTATCTTCCATTACCATGATTTCGTTGTGTTTGGTGTTCTTATAATGGTTTGTGTTGTTTATGCCTTGTAGGATCAGCCGGCAGAAAAATCAGTCGATCACAGACTGGGAAGAGCAGCATAAAACTTTTGTGACAGAGTGGAACCAGTGCAGGTGGCGTAAAGATGTGGAGAGGCGAGTGATTGACTGGGATGATTACGCCCAACACATGAGGTGGTGCGATGATGGCCAGAAGCACCATCTTCGTCTCAGGCCTAGGTGGACGACAGAAGATATCGCAGAGCTGGAGACGGATGACCCTGAGGAAGAGGCTGATAATCCCATTTTGCATTGTGCTTTTATATCAATTTATTGCATTATGCGCTATTATTACACATTATGTCATAATAGTGATGGCTTTTCTCTCTTATTTTATAAGGTTTACATGAAGAGGGAGAATGCAGGCAGCTGGAATTCTGGACTAGGAAAGGATCAAATATTAGAGACCAATTTTGTACAACTCCAAAAGTCCAGAAACTTCAGGGAGATCAGTTTTGGAATATATTAAAAATATTGGGCGAAGAAAGCACCATAGGGGGGCCACCAGTCAGCCACGAGGGTGGAGGGCGCGCCCCCTGCCTCATGGGCCCCCTGGCATGCTCCCGACGTCCATCTTCTGCTATATGGTGTATTTTACCCTGGAAAAATCATAGAGAAGCTCTCGGAATGAAGCGCCGCCGTCTCGAGGTGGAACCTGGGCAGGACCAATCTAGGGCTCCGGCGGAGCTGTTCTGCCAGGGGAACATCCCTCCGGGAGGGGGAAATCACCGCCATCGTCATCACCATCAATTCCCTCATCAAGAGGGGGTCAATCTCCATCAACATTTTCACCAGCTCCATCTCCTCCCACACCCTAGTTCATCTCTTGTATCCGATCTTTGTCTCAAAACCTTAGATTGGTACTTGTGGGTTGCTAGAAGTGTTGACTAGTCCTTGTAGTTGATGATAGTTGGTTTATTCGGTGGAAGATCACATGTTCAGATCCTTAATGCTTATTAATACTCCTCTGATTATGAACATCAATATGCTTTGTGAGTAGTTACGTTTGTTCCTGAGGACATGGGAGAAGTCTTGTTATAAGTAATCATGTGAATTTGGTATTCGTTCGATATTTTGATGAGATGTATGTTGTCTCTCCTCTAGTGGTGTTATGTGAATGTCGACTACATGACACTTCACCATTGTTTGGGCCTAGGGAACGCATTGGGAAGTAATAAGTAGATGATGGGTTGCTAGAGTGACAGAAGCTTAAAACCTAGTTTATGCGTTGCTTCGTAAAGGGCTGATTTGGATCCATATGTTTCATGCTATGGTTATGTTTACCTTAATTCTTATTTTGTAGTTGCAGATGCTTGCGAGAGGGGTTAATCCTAAGTGGGAGGCTTGTCCAAGTAAGGACATCACCCAAGCACCGGTTCACCCAGATATCAAATTATCAAAGTAATGAATGCGAATCATATGAGCATGATGAAAACTAGCTTGACAGTAATTCCCATGTGTCCTCGGGAGCACTTTGCTTTATATAAGATCTCATCCAGGCTTGTCCTTTGCTACAAAAAGGATTGGGTGATATGTCTCCAACGTATCTACTTCTCCCAACACTTTTTCCCTTGTTTTGAACTCTAACTTGCATGATTTGAATGCAACTAACCCGGACTGACGCTGTTTTCAGCAGAATTGCCATGGTGTTATTTTTGTGCAGAAATAGAAGTTCTAGGAATGACCTAAAAATTCACGGAGACACATTTTGGAATTAATAAAAAATATTGGCGAAAGAATCAACATAAGGGGGACCACACCCTGTCCACGAGGGTGCAAGGCGCGCCCACCCCCTGGGGCGCGCCCCCCTGCCTCGTGGGCCCCATGGACCTCAATCGACCTCAAATCCAACTCCATATATTCACGTTCAGGGGAAAAATCAGAGAGAAGGATTCATCATGTTTTACGATACAGAGCCGCCGCCAAGCCCTAATCTTCCTCGAGAGGGCTGCTGGTCTGGAGTCTGTTCGAGGCTCCAGAGAGGGGAATCCATCGCCACCGTCATCATCAACCATCCTCCATCACCAATTTCATGATGCTCACCGCCATGCAATTGTAATACCATCATAGGCTTGCTGGACGGTGATTGGTTGGATGAGATTTACCATGTAGTCGAGTTAGTTTTGTTAGGGTTTGATCCCTAGTATCCATTATGTTCTAATATTGATGTTGCTATGACTTTGCCATGCTTAATGCTTGTCACTAGGGCCTGAGTGCCATGATTTCAGGTCTGAACCTATTATGTTTTCATGAATATATGTGAGATCCTATCTTGCAGGTCAATAGTCACCTACTATGTGTTATGATCCGGCAACCCCGGAGTGACAATAATTGGGACTACTCCTAGTGATGACCATAGTTTGAGGAGTTCATGTATTCACTAAGTGCTAATGCTTTGGTCCAGTACTCTATTAAAATGAGGCCTTAATATACCTTAGTTTTCAATAGGACCCCGCTGCCACGGGAGGGTAGGACAAAAGATGTCATGCAAGTTCTTTTCCATAAGCATGTATGACTATATTCGGAATACATGCCTACATTACATTGATGAAGTGGAGCTAGTTCGTGTCACACTAGTTTATAACTGTTGCATGATGAATTGCATCCGACATAATTATCCATCATCGATCCATTGCCTACGAGCTTTTCACATATTGATCTTTGTTAAGTTACTTCTCCGTTGCCACTATTACGATCGCTACAAAACTGCTATTGTTACTTTTACCACCGTTACCGTTACCTCCATACTACTTTGCTACTGAATACTTTGCTGCAGATATTAAGTCTTTCAGGTGTGGTTGAATTGGCAACTCAGTTGCTAATACTTGAGAATATTCTTTGGATCCCCTTGTACCGAATCAATAAATTTGGGTTGAATACTCTACCCTCGAAAACTGTTGCGATCCCCTATACTTGTGGGTTATCAAGACCTTTTTCTAGCATCGTTGCCGGGGAGCATAGCTCTATTCTTTGAGTCACTTGGGATTTATATCTGTTGATCATTATGAGGAACTTGAAGGATGAAAGAACCAAGATTTTTCCCTCAACTATGAGGGGAGGTAAGGAACTGCCATCTAGCTCTGCACTTGATTCACCTTCTGTTATGAGTAAATTTGTGACACCTACACCTGCACCTGCTATTGATTCTGATCTGTTGCACGTTGTTGATGATGCCACTTCTGCTATGCATGATGTTTATGATGATACTACTTCTCTGTTTGATAATAATGCTCCATTAGGTGAATTTTTTGATGAGCAACTTACTATAGTTAGAGATAATGAAATTATTGAAACTAATGATATTAATGAAGTGATGATGAAGATTCTCCCCCTAGATATGATTGCCTGTTGTGCCAGAGGGTTATGTTATGGACGATGAAACTGCTAGAGACCTTTTTGCTTGCAAAGATGGATATGATCTTAAGAAACTGTTAGCTAAGTTGAAAGAAAGGTCTCTGAATGCTAGAATGAAATATGACCCTGCTTTTGCTACTTCACCTATCTATGTTACTGATAAGGATTATGAGTTCTCTGTCGATCCTGAGTTAATCACTTTGGTTGAATCTGATCCTTTTTATGGCTATGAATCTGAAACTGTTGTGGTACATATTACTAAACTGAATGATATTGCCACCCTATTTACTCATGAGGAAAAAATTCGTTATTACTATATCCTTAAGTTATTTCAGTTCTAATTAAAGGGTGATGCTAAGATATGGTTTAATTCTCTTGCTCATGGTTGTGTGCGTAGTCCCCAGGATATGATTTATTACTTCTCTACAAAATATTTCCCCGCTCATAAGAAACAAGCTGCTTTAAGGGAAATATTTAATTTTGTGCAAATTGAAGAATAGATTATCCCACAAGCTTGGGGGAGGCTTCTCGGATTACTTAATGCTTTGCCTCATCATCCTCTCAAGAAAATTGAAATACTTGATATCTTTTATAATGGATTAACCGATGCTTCCAGAGACCACCTGGATACACTACTAGGGAAAACCTTATACACAACATCTTAGCAGTAGTGCTGGACAAAATCATGGGCTACTGCTACTTAGTAGCAGCGCGTGTAGACAAACATCGCTATTGCTATAACTTCAGCAGTAGCGCGTACTAGCTAAAAGCGCTGCTGATATGTCTGAACTGGGCGCACATGGCTAGCCCAACTTATTAGTAGCGCGTATCCTTGACCAGTGCTACTGCTATTCTCCTTAGCTGTAGCACTTTTATCTGACCCGCGCTACTACTAACCCTACCTTACCCCCCCCCCACACAGCCGACCCTCTCTCAGTCACTCTCCCTCTCAGTCACTTTCGCCAGCGCCGATACCCGTCGTCCACCGCTGCCGCCACCGAGGTACTCCTTCCTTCCCTCCCTCCTCCTCCCACCGTGCCC
>NC_041381.1:666144623-666155600 GCF_002162155.2 Triticum dicoccoides
TCTGCACCTGGGGGGCCAGCTCCTAGTAATCGGAGTGACCCCTGCACCCTCCATCTCTTGCTCAGACTTATCCCACTTAGGCAATCCCACCGCGTAGCCACCTAGACCCAGCCTACGGAACTGCATCTTTCTTGCAGCATTTGCCTTGTTTTTCATCGACCGTTCCTTAGATAATTCTGAATCCTTGAAGGTCACGAATGTTGGAAATATGCCCTAGAGGCAATAATAAAAGCATTATTATTATATTTCCTTGTTCATGATAATTGTCTTTTATTCATGCTATAATTGTATTATCCGGAAATCGTAATACACGTGTGAATACATAGACCATAGCATGTCCCTAGTGAGCCTCTAGTTGACTAGCTCGTTGGTCAACAGATAGTCATGGTTTCCTGACTATGGACATTAGATGTCATTGACAACGGGATCACATCATTAGGAGAATGATGTGATGGACAAGACCCAATCCTAAGCATAGCACAAGATCGTGTAGTTCGTTTTGCTAGAGCTTTTTCAATGTCAAGTATCTCTTCCTTAGACCATGAGATCGTGTAACTCCCGGATACCGTAGGAGTGCTTTGGGTGTACCAAATGTCACAACATAACTGGGTGACTATAAAGGTGCACTACAGGTATCTCCAAAAGTGTCTGTTGGGTTGACACGGATCGAGACTGGGATTTTTCACTCCGTATGACGGAGAGGTATCTCTGGGCCCACTCGGTAATGCATCATCCCAATGAGCTCAAAGTGACCAGGTGTTTGGTCACGGGATCATGCATTACGGTACGAGTAAAGTGACTTGCCGCTAACGAGACTGAACGAGGTATTGGGATACCGACGATCGAGTCTCGGGCATGTAACGTACCGAATGACAAAGGGAATTGTATACGGGGTTGTTCTAATCCTTGACATCGTGGTTCATCCGATGAGATCATCGAGGAGCATGTGGGAGCCAACATGGGTATCCAGATCCCGCTATTGGTTATTGCCCGAGAGCCGTCTTGGTCATGACTACGTGTCTCCCGAACCCGTAGGGTCTACACACTTAAGGTTCGGTGACGCTAGGGTTGTATGAATATGAGTATGCAGTATACCGAATGTTGTTCGGAGTGCCGGATGAGATCCCGGATGTCACGAGGAGTTTCGGAATGGTCCGGAGGTAAAGATTTATATATAGGAAGTCTTATTTTGGTCGCCGGAAAAGTTTCGCACTTTATCAGTATTGTACCGGGAGTGCCGAAAGGGATCCGGGGGTCCACCAGGGGGGTCCACCTGCCCCGAGGGGCCACATGGGCTGTAGGGGGTGCGCCCTGGCCTATATGGGCTAAGGGCACCAGCCCCAAGAGGCCCATGCGCCAAGAAGACTTGGAGAGGGAAGAGTCCAAAGAGGGGAAGGCACCTCCGAGGTGCCTTGGGGAGGATGGACTCCTCCCCCCCTCTTGGCCGCACCCCTTCCTTGGAGGAAGGGGCAAGGCTGCGCCCCCCTCTCCCTTACCCCTATATAAAGGGAGGGGAGGGAGGGGCAGCTGCACCCATAAGCCCTAGCGCCTCCCTCCTCCCTGCAACACCTCCTCCTCCTCCCGTAGTTGCTTAGCGAAGCCCTGTCGGAGTTCTGCTGCATCCACCACCACGCCGTCGTGCTACTGGATCTTCATCAACCTCTCCTTTCTCCTTGCTGGATCAAGAAGGAGGAGACGTCATCCACTCCGTACGTGTGTTGAACGCGGAGGTGCTGCCCGTTCGGCACTAGGTCATCGGTGATCTGAATCACGGCAAGTACGACTCCATCAACCCCGTTCCATTGAACGCTTCCGCACGCGATCTACAAGTGGTATGTAGATGCAATCACTCTCCCATGACTCGTTGCTAGATGAACTCATAGATGGATCTTGGTGAAACCGTAGGAAAATTTTTAATTTTCTGCAACGTTCCCCACCAGTGGCATCATAAGCTAGGTCTATGCGTAGTTCTCTATTGCACGAGTAGAACACAATTTTGTTGTGGGCGTAGATCTTGTCAACTTGCTTGCCACTACTAGTCTTATCTTGCTTCAGCGGTATTGTGGGATGAAGCGGCCCGGACCAACCTTACACGTACGCTTATGTGAGACCGGTTCCACCGACTAACATGCACTAGTTGCATAAGGTGGCTGGCGGGTGTCTGTCTCTCCCACTTTAGTTGGAGCGGATTCGATGAAAAGGGTCCTTATGAAGGGTAAATAGAAGTTGACAAAATCACGTTGTGGCTATTCGTAGGTAAGAAAACGTTCTTGCTAGAACCCAATTGCAGCCACGTAAAAGATGCAACAACAATTAGAGGACGTCTAACTTGTTTTTGCAGCAATTGTCATGTGATGTGATATGGCCAGAAGTTGTGATGAATGATGAATGATATATTGTGATGTATGAGATCATGTTCTTGTAATAGGAATCACGACTTGCATGTCGATGAGTATGACAACCGGCAGGAGCCATAGGAGTTGTCTTTATTTTCGTATGACCTACGTGTCATTGAAGAACGCCATGTAAACTACTTTACTTTATTACTAAACGCGTTAGTCATAGAAGTAGAAGTAGTCGTTGGCGTGACAACTTCATGAAGACACGATGATGGAGATCATGGTGTCATGCCGGTGACAAGATGATCATGGAGCCTCGAAGATGAAGATCAAAGGAGCTATATGATATTGGCCATATCATGTCACTACTTTATATAATTGCATGTGATGTTTATTATGTTTATGCATCTTGTTTACTTAGAACGACGATAGTAAATAAGATGATCCCTTACAACAATTTCAAGAAGTGTTCTCCCCTAACTGTGCACTGTTGCTAAAGTTCGTCGTTTCGAAGCACCACGTGATGATCTGGTGTGATAGATCCTTACGTTCACATACAACGGGTGTAAGACAGTTTTACACATGCAAAACACTTAGGGTTAACTTGACGAGCCTAGCATGTATAGACATGGCCTCGAAACACGGAGACCGAAAGGTCGAACACGAGTCGTATGGAAGATACGATCAACATGAGAATGTTCACTGACGATGACTAGTCCGTCTCACGTGATGATCAGACACGGCCTAGTCGACTCGGATCGTGTAACACTTAGATGACTAAGGGGATGTCAAATCTGAGTGGGAGTTCATTAAATAATTTGATTAGATGGACTTAATTATCATGAACTTAGTCTAAAATCTTTGCAAAATATGTCTTGTAGATCAAATGGCCAACGCTCATGTCAACATGAACTTCAACACATTCCTAGAGAAAACCAAGCTAAAAGATGATGGCAGCAACTATATGGACTGGGTTCGGAACCTGAGGATCATCCTCATAGCTGCCAAGTAACAATATGTCCTAGAAGCACCATTAGGTGACCCACCTGCTCTCCCAGCACTGCAAGACGATTTGAACGTTTGGCAGACACGTGCTGATGATTACTCCCTCGTTCAGTGCGGCATGCTTTACAGCTTAGAACCGGGGCTCCAAAAGCGTTTTGAGCATCACGGAGCATATGAGATGTTCGAGGAGCTGAAACTAGTTTTTCAAGCTCACGCCCGGGTCGAGAGATATGACATCTCCGACAAGTTCTATAGTTGTAAGATGGAGGAAAATAGTTCTGTCAGTGAGCACATACTCAAGATGTCTGGGTTGCACAACCATATGACCCAGCTGAATATTAACTTCCCTAATGAGGCAGTCATTGACAGAATCCTTCAGTCGCTCCCACCAAGCTACAAGAGCTTTGTGATGAACTACAATATGCAGGGGATGGTAAAGACCATTCCTGAAGTATTTTCTATGCTGAAGTCAGCAGAGGTTGAAATCAAGAAAGAACATCAAGTGTTGATGGTCAATAAGACCACTAAGTTCAAGAAGGGCAAGGGTAAGAAGAACTTCAAGAAGGACGGCAAGGAGGTTGCCGCGCCCGGTAAGCCAGTTGCCGGGAAGAAGTCAAAGAATGGACCCAAGCCTGAGACTGAGTGCTTTTATTGCAAGGGGAAGGGTCACTGGAAGCGGAACTGCCCCAAATACTTAGCGGATAAGAAGGCCGGCAACACTAAAGGTATATTTGATATACATGTAATTGATGTGTACCTTACCAGTACTCGTAGTAACTCCTGGGTATTTGATACCGGTGCCGTTGCTCATATTTGTAACTCACAGCAGGAGCTGCGGAATAAGCGGAGACCGGCGAAGGACGAGGTGACGATGCGCGTCGGGAATGGTTCCAGGGTCGATGTGATCGCCGTCGGCACGCTACCTCTACATTTACCTACGGGATTAGTTTTGAACCTCAATAATTGTTATTTAGTGCCAAGTTTGAGCATGAACATTGTATCTAGATCTCGTTTAATACGAGATGGCTACTCATTTAAATCCGAGAATAATGGTTGTTCTATTTATATGAGAGATATGTTTTATGGTCATGCCCCGATGGTCAATGGTTTATTCTTAATGAATCTCGAACGTAGTGTTACACATATTCATAGCGTGAATACCAAAAGATGTAAAGTTGATAACGATAGTCCCACATACTTGTGGCACTGCCGCCTTGGTCACATTGGTGTCAAGCGCATGAAGAAGCTCCATGCCGATGGACTTTTAGAGTCTCTCGATTATGAATCATTTGACACATGCGAACCATGCCTCATGGGCAAAATGACCAAGACTCCGTTCTCCGGAACAATGGAGCGAGCAACCAACTTGTTGGAAATCATACATACCGATGTGTGCGGTCCAATGAGTGTTGAGGCTCGCGGAGGATATCGTTATGTTCTCACTCTCACAGATGACTTGAGTAGATATGGGTATGTCTACTTTATGAAACACAAGTCTGAGACCTTTGAAAAGTTCAAGGAATTTCAGAATGAAGTAGAGAATCAACGTGACCGAAAGATAAAATTCTTACGATCGGATCGTAGAGGAGAATATTTAAGTCACGAATTTGGTACACACTTAAGGAAATGTGGAATCGTTTCACAACTCACGCCGCCTGGAACACCTCAGCGAAACGGTGTGTCCGAACGTCGTAATCGCACTCTATTAGATATGGTGCGATCTATGATGTCTCTTACCGATTTACCGCTATCATTTTGGGGATACGCTCTAGAGACAGCTACATTCACTTCAAATAGGGCACCGTCAAAATCCGTTGAGACGACACCGTATGAATTATGGTTTGGGAAGAAACCTAAGCTGTCGTTTCTAAAAGTTTGGGGATGCGATGCTTATGTCAAGAAACTTCAACCTGAAAAGCTCGAACCCAAGTCAGAAAAATGCATCTTCATAGGATACCCCAAGGAAACCATTGGGTATACCTTATACTTAAGATCCGAGGGCAAGATCTTTGTTGCCAAGAATGGATCCTTTCTAGAAAAGGAGTTTCTCTCGAAAGAAGTAAGTGGGAGGAAAGTAGAACTCGATGAAGTACTACCTCTTGAACAGGATGGTAGTGCAGCTCAGGAAAATGTTCCTGTGATGCCTACACCAACTGAAGAGGAAAATAATGATGATGATCAAGGTACTTCGGATCAAGTTGCTACTGAACTTCGTAGGTCCACAAGGACACGTTCCGCACCAGAGTGGTACGGCAACCCTGTCCTGGAAATCATGTTGTTAGACAATGATGAACCTACGAACTATGAAGAAGCGATGGCGGGCCCAGATTCCAACAAATGGCTAGAAGCCATGAAGTCCGAGATAGAATCCATGTATGAAAACAAAGTATGGACTTTGACTGACTTGCCCGATGATCGGCGAGCGATAGAAAACAAATGGATCTTTAAGAAGAAGACGGACGCGGATGGTAATATTACCATCTATAAAGCTCGACTTGTCGCTAAGGGTTATCAGCAAGTTCAAGGGATTGACTACGATGAGACTTTCTCTCCCGTAGCGAAGCTTAAGTCCGTCCGAATCATGTTAGCAATTGCCGCATACTATGATTATGAGATATGGCAGATGGACGTCAAAACGGCATTCCTTAACGGGCATCTTAAGGAAGAACTGTATATGATGCAGCCGGAGGGTTTTGTCGATCCTAAGAATGCTAACAAAGTATGCAAGCTCCAGCGATCCATTTATGGGCTGGTGCAAGCATCTCGGAGTTGGAACATTCGCTTTGATGAAATGATCAAAGCGTTTGGGTTTACGCAGACTTATGGAGAAGCCTGCATTTACAAGAAAGTGAGTGGGAGCTCTGTAGCATTTCTCATATTATATGTAGATGACATACTTTTGATGGGAAATGATATAGAATTCTTGGACAGCATTAAGGACTACTTGAATAAGTGTTTTTCAATGAAGGACCTTGGAGAAGCTGCTTATATATTAGGCATCAAGATCTATAGAGATAGATCGAGACGCCTCATAGGTCTTTCACAAAGCACATACCTTGATAAGATTTTGAAGAAGTTCAAAATGGATCAGTCCAAGAAGGGGTTCTTGCCTGTATTGCAAGGTGTGAGATTGAGCTCGGCTCAATGCCCGACCACGGCAAAAGATAAAGAAGAGATGAGTGTCATCCCCTATGCCTCAGCCATAGGATCTTTTATGTATGCCATGTTGTGTACCAGACCTGATGTAAACCTTGCCGTAAGTTTGGTAGGAAGGTACCAAAGTAATCCCGGCAAGGAACACTGGACAGCGGTCAAGAATATCCTAAAGTACCTGAAAAGGACGAAGGACATGTTTCTCGTTTATGGAGGTGACGAAGAGCTCATCGTAAAGGGTTACGTCGATGCTAGCTTCGACACAGATCTGGATGACTCTAAGTTACAAACCGGATACGTGTATATGTTGAATGGTGGAGCAGTAAGCTGGTGCAGCTGCAAGTAGAGCGCCGTGGCGGGATCTACATGTGAAGCGGAGTACATGGCAGCCTCGGAGGCAGCGCATGAAGCAATTTGGGTGAAGGAGTTCATCACCAACCTAGGAGTCATACCCAATGCGTCGGGGCCGATCAAACTCTTCTGTGACAACACTGGAGCTATTGCCCTTGCCAAGGAGCCCAGGTTTCACAAGAAGACCAGGCACATCAAGCGTCGTTTCAACTCCATCCATGAAAATGTTCAAGATGGAGACATAGATATTTGCAAAGTACATACGGATCTGAATGTCGCAGATCCGTTGACTAAACCTCTCTCGCGAGCAAAACATGATCAACACCAGAACTCTATGGGTGTTCGATTCATCACAATGTAACTAGATTATTGACTCTAGTGCAAGTGGGAGACTGTTGGAAATATGCCCTAGAGGCAATAATAAAAGCATTATTATTATATTTCCTTGTTCATGATAATTGTCTTTTATTCATGCTATAATTGTATTATCCGGAAATCGTAATACACGTGTGAATACATAGACCATAGCATGTCCCTAGTGAGCCTCTAGTTGACTAGCTCGTTGGTCAACAGATAGTCATGGTTTCCTGACTATGGACATTAGATGTCATTGACAACGGGATCATATCATTAGGAGAATGATGTGATGGACAAGACCCAATCCTAAGCATAGCACAAGATCGTGTAGTTCGTTTTGCTAGAGCTTTTTCAATGTCAAGTATCTCTTCCTTAGACCATGAGATCGTGTAACTCCCGGATACCGTAGGAGTGCTTTGGGTGTACCAAACATCACAACGTAACTGGGTGACTATAAAGGTGCACTACAGGTATCTCCGAAAGTGTCTGTTGGGTTGACACGGATCGAGACTGGGATTTGTCACTCCGTATGACGGAGAGGTATCTCTGGGCCCACTCGGTAATGCATCATCACAATGAGCTCAAAGTGACCAAGTGTTTGGTCACGGGATCATGCATTACGGTACGAGTAAAGCGACTTGCCGGTAACGAGACTGAACGAGGTATTGGGATACCGACGATCGAGTCTCGGGCATGTAACGTACCGAATGACAAAGGGAATTGTATACGGGGTTGTTCTAATCCTCGACATCGTGGTTCATCCGATGAGATCATCGAGAAGCATGTGGGAGCCAACATGGGTATCCAGATCCCGCTGTTGGTTATTGCCCGAGAGCCGTCTCGGTCATGACTACGTGTCTCCCGAACCCGTAGGGTCTACACACTTAAGGTTCGGTGATGCTAGGGTTGTATGAATATGAGTATGCAGTATACCTAATGTTGTTCGGAGTCCCGGATGAGATCCCGGACGTCACGAGGAGTTTCGGAATGGTCCGGAGGTAAAGATTTATATATAGGAAGTCTTATTTTGGTCGCCGGAAAAGTTTCGCACTTTATCAGTATTGTACCGGGAGTGCCGAAAGGGGTCCGGGGGTCCACCGGGGGGGGGGGTCCACCTGCCCCGGGGGGCCACATGGGCTGTAGGGGGTGCGCCTTGGCCTATATGGGCCAAGGGCACCAGCCCCAAGAGGCCCATGCGCCAAGAAGACTTGGAGAGGGAAGAGTCCAAAGAGGGGAAGGCACCTCCGAGGTGCCTTGGGGAGGATGGACTCCTCCCCCCCACTTGGCCGCACCCCTTCCTTGGAGGAAGGGGCAAGGCTGCGCCCCTCCTCTCCCTTGCCCCTATATAAAGGAGGGGAGGGAGGGGCAGCCGCACCCATAAGCCCTGGCGCCTCCCTCCTCCCTGCAACACCTCCTCCTCCTCCCGTAGTTGCTTAGCGAAGCCCTGCCGGAGTTCTGCTGCATCCACCACCATGACGTCGTGCTGCTGGATCTTCATCAACCTCTCCTTTCCCCTTGCTGGATCAAGAAGGAGGAGACGTCATCTGCTCCGTACGTGTGTTGAACGCGGAGGTGCTGTCCGTTCGGCACTAGGTCATCGGTGATCTGAATCACGGCGAGTACGACTCCATCAACCCCGTTCCATTGAACGCTTCCGCACACGATCTACAAGTGGTATGTAGATGCAATCACTCTCCCATGACTCGTTGCTAGATGAACTCATAGATGGATCTTGGTGAAACCGTAGGAAAATTTTTAATTTTCTGCAACGTTCCCCAACAACGAAATCATCCCAGTGTTCTCTTTGCTTCTCCAGTGTTCCCTTGAAATCTGGAGTCTTCCTTTCATTAGGGAGGTAGTTGGGCCATACAGTTTTCTTATGGGTGTTGAATGCAATTGCCATCTTCTTAAGAGCAGCGGCCTTGACTTTATCCACATCTGCTTTAGTGAAATGATCTGGTAGAGTGAAATGTTCCATCAGAGATTTCACCAGGTCTTCTTTGGCTCTGGCATCGACCCAAGTCACACCTGGACGTTTAGTCTTTGGCTCTTTCCATTCTTGAATGGAGATCGGGAGTTTGTCCTTCACAAGAACTCCGCACTGACGAGTCCACTTGTGCGCAACGTTCTTAGGTGTGAGGGGTTCGCCACTAAGTTTGGTGGATTCGATGTGATACTTTACACCATCCTTCAACAATCTGCCCGGGCCTCGCTTTGTCTTGCTGTTTGTAGAAGCAGATTTGCTCGATCCGGAGGGCTGAAATAAGAAAGATCGATTCGTTAATATATCTTCAATAAAAAAACATGTGACAATCACCAGGATGCATGCTTATATAAATATATTACCTCGCCAGAAGTCTTTGTTATTTGAAGATCAGCATTGTCTGTGTCATCACTAACATTGTCTGTGTCATCATAATCATAGTTCATGACTTCATCAGCTCGGTCGTCGAGATCGAATATCTTTTCATCACCCTTTCCGGTATTGTTCAGATATTGGGAGCCGTCATCATTCAGATCATCTAGCCTATGAGGGTTGCGTATGATGTCAAACAATTCCTCTTCTCTCTCTCTGCCAGTATTGTCCGCCATAGCTTTTACTTTACTAATTAATACAGAAGAAATATGAAACAATTTAGTATTCAAATTACAATGCATGGATGCAATTAATCAATAAGGAAAAACTGAATCTCGAATACATCGTCTCGAATATATAATCTCAAATACATCATCGTCTTAATATATATAATCTCGAATACATTGTCTCGAATATTATATATCGAATACATCACTGGCTAGGTACCTAATAAAGATCGAGTACTACAGAAGAATCTAGGGCGCCACTCGCGGTTCCTGGGGCGCGGGCGATGCACACCCAAAGAGAAGGAACCATCACAGGATCATATCTCCGGTCATCTGCCCAAAGAACCCGCCAAGTAGTGGAGAACCTGACGTCATCCATAGCAGCCATGTAGCGATGGACGTGCTCATCTTCCTCCCTGACACGGCGACGCACCACCTTCGGCGGGGCCGGCTGCCTCTGCACCGAATGTGGCCCACGCGAACGCCACCAAAGAAGATCAGGGTCGACGACGGGACCCGAGGTCGGGTTCATCACCAAGCGGCGCGCCCCTCCAGGTAGCACCTCCCAGTGCCAGCCCGGCGGAGCCTAGTCCCGGACATGGGTCCTCTGAAGCATGACATCGTCGCGAACAGGTCGACGGCGAGGATGCGGGCCGGGCATATCGTCGAGAACAAATACTATATGCCCGCAAAAAGTAACATTTTTTAAATGATTGGACTGTGATAACTAAAATTCTATATATATGCAAATTCTAACAATTTGACATTAATCTAATTCATCTAACTAAAACTAATTCTAAAATTTCCTGATTATATAACTAACATTTCTATAACAATTCTAATATTTATATAACTAAAAAATAGAAAAAATGCTAACATTTCTATAAATATTTCTATAACTAAAAAACAGAAAACATTTATAACATTTCTATATAACTAACATTTCTAGTATTTATATAACTAAAAAACAGAATAATTTCCTAACATTTCTATAACTAAAAAACAGAAAAAAAATTAACAAACAAACTAATAATGTGTGTGTGTAGTGTGTGTGTGTGTATAGTGTGTGTGTGTGTGTGGACATGGCAGCCGGGGCGAGCTCACCGGCGAGGCGACGACGGGGCGACGGGACGAGGCGGCGACGACGACGGGGCGGGGCGGGGCGCGGCGACGGCCGGGGACGACGGGG
>NC_041381.1:666156156-666157570 GCF_002162155.2 Triticum dicoccoides
GACGTCGACGGGGGTGGCGACAGGGGGCGGGGATGGCCGGGGTCGGCGACGAGGGGCGGGGGTGGCGACGTCGACGGGGACGGCGTCGATCGGGGTAGGGCGGCGCGACGGAGGGAGGAAACAGAGGGAAACTGAATTTTTTAAGTGTTGTATATATAGGATGGACCTTTAGTACCGGTTGGAGTCACCAACCGGTACTAAAGGTCTGTTTTGGCCAGGCCAAGCGGCGGGAAGCGCACCCCCTTTAGTATCGGGTGGTGGCTCCAACCGGTACTAAAGGGGGGGGGGGTCTTTAGTACTGGTTGGAGCCACGACCCGGTACTAACACTACTAGGAAAAGGGCTATAGATGGAAATGACACTAATGGCGCACCAGACATGTGGTGCGCCATTAGTATATACTAATGGCGCACCACCTTCTGATGCGCCATTAGTGTTGAAACTACTAATGGCGCACCCTGCCCACGGTGCGCCATTAGTACCAATTTTTTTTGAACTAGTGCGCCTGTCCAAACATACTAATGGCGCACCGTGGGTGTGGTGCGCCATTACTAGTTAAACTAGTAATGGCGCACCATGCCACGGTGCGCCATTAGTAACCTTGGCCACCACTTCCACCGAATGCACCCACCTGTGGATCGCCTTTTCAGTTTTAAAAAAAATAAAAGAAAATGATAAAAATGTCAAAAAAAATAAAAGAAAATAAGTTTCCCATGTGATATGTGGCCTAGTTGTTGGGGAAATTTGCAAATATGAATTTTGACTTCATTTGCAAAATCTCGCGAGAATTTGTAAAAATGGGCATAACTTTTGCATACTAACTCGGATGAAAAAGTTTTTTATATGAAAAATCATCTACTCGAAAAGTTACATCCAAATTTAACCGGGGGATCCCCGTTAAACATTTTCAAAATCCTCAAAAACCTAACAGAAAAAAAGATACGAGGCTTTTAAGATCTAGAGAGGCAAAAAAATCAAAAAAAATTCAAACTTACTAATGGCGCACCTACCCATGGTGCGCCATTACTATCTTCCCGCCTTCAAAATTCAAAATAAGTAAAAAAAATAAAAAAAAGTTACTAATGGCGCACCTGACCATGGTGCACCATTAGTATCTTCCCTCCTTCAAAATTCAAAATAAGTCAAAAAAATAAAAAAAACAATTACTAATGGCGCACCTGCCCGTGGTGCGCCATTAGTATCTTCCCGCCTTCAAAATTCAAAATAAATAAAAAAATAAATTTTTTTACTAATGGCGCACCTGCCCGCGGTGCGCCATTAGTATGCCGTGGCTGGTCCTCTCCTCCTCTCTTCATTTCATCTTCCCTTCTCTCCTCCACCATACTTCTCCTCTCCGGTGACCTCCTCCTCCTCTCCGGCGACCTCCTCCTCCCTCCTCCCTCCTCCCCTCCCCT
>NC_041381.1:666158421-666177697 GCF_002162155.2 Triticum dicoccoides
TACTAATGGCGTGTTGTTAGTGGCGCACCACAGATGCGCCATTAATGGCCATACTAGGTGCGCCATTAGTAGGGGTTTTTCTAGTGCCGGTAGTTTTCAATTTTGAATAGTTTAAATTTTGAATTATTTGAAATTTGTGTGAATCACTAGTTTGTGAATAACTTAACTTTGAAAAAAGTTTTTTCAGTGATTCTTTTTTCTTATGTTTAATATTAGTGTGTTTTATCATTATATTCAATTTGGTAATGCTTAGGTTATTTAAAAAATGAAATGCCTTTGTAACATTTCAGTTTTCGTCGGAAACCCTGATACCTTGAAAAAGATTATCCATTTTGTACACGAAGTGTATCCTGTTTTTGCCCTAACCCTCTCTACTTTTTTGCACATGCTATTTGTATGAAATTGTGATACCATGCCAACTTTCAACCTTTTCTGAGTTCATTTCAAATGCTTTTCAATTTCAGGGTCATTTAGCTGGAAAAAAAATCAGTAAATGCATGAAAGGAATTTGTTTGCACATATAATTTTTTCGCGTTTCAAATGCCAAAACACATAATTAACTACCCTAACTATTACAGACATTCCCTCCTGGGTGTGAAACACAGAAGAAAGTGATGATAGTGAAGCCGATCACATCCCAGATCTTTGGGTGTGAAACTTTTTCTTCTCGTGTGTCCCTTTGCGCCATAGCCATGGAAAATCTTCATCATTTAACTGGATGCTCGGGTCAATATTCACTGTGAATGGAGCAATTTCATCAAACTTTTCATAATCTTCTGACATGTCTGTCTTGTCATCCACTCCCACGATGTTTCTTTTTCCTGAAAGAACTATGTGGCGCTTTGGCTCGTCATATGATCCATTCGCTTCCTTATCTTTTCTTTTTCTCGGCCTGGTAGACATTTCTTTCACATAAAAAACCTGCGCCACATCATGGGATAGGACAAATGGTTCGTCTGCATACGCAAGATTGTTGAGATCCACTATTGTCATTCCGTACTGCGGGTCTTCCGTTACCCCGCCTCGTGTCATATTGACCCATTTGCACCGAAACAAAGGGACCCTCAAATCACCTGATCCATAGTTAAGTTCCCATATGTCCTCTATGTAACCATAATATGTCTCCTTTCCCGTGTTGGTTGTTGCATCAAAGCGGACACCACTGTTTTGGTTGGTGCTCTTCTTATATTGGGCGATCGTGTAAAATGTATTCCCATTTATCTGGTACCCTTTGAAAGTCATTATATTCGAAGATGGTAACTGGGACAACGAGTACATGTCATTTTGAATATCGCCATCATTCAGGGCACGTTTCTGCATCCAACCGGCAAAAGTCCTCGTTTGTTCGCGTGTAATCCAGTCGTCAGACTTCTCCGGGTGTTTGGACTGTAGAAAATTCTTGTGTTCCTCCATATAAGGAGCCACCAAGGCGGAATCCTGTAGAACTGTGTAGTGTGCTTCAGTGAGAGAATGCCCGTCCATACATATTATTTGATGCCCTCCTAGCATGCCTTTTCCTTCCAGTCTGCCCTTATGCCGCGATTCAGGAACACCAATCGGCTTAAGGTCAGGAATAAAGTCAATACAAAACTCAATGACCTCCTCATTTTCATGGACCTTCGAGATGCTTCCTTCTGGCCTAGCACGGTTATGAACATATTTCTTCAAGACTCCCATGAACCTTTCAAAGGGGAACATATTGTGTAGAAATACAGGACCCAAAATGTTAATCTCTTCGCAAAGGTAAACTAGGACGTGCGTTATGATGTTGAAGAAGGATGGTGGGAACACCAACTCGAAACTGACAAGACATTGCACCAAATCATTCTGTAACCTTGGTATGATTTCTGGATCGATTACCTTCTAAGAGATTACATTGAGGAATGCACATAGCTTCACAATGGCTAATCGAACGTTTTCCGGTAGAAGCCCCCTCAATGCAACCGGAAGGAGTTGCGTCATAATCACGTGGCAGTCATGAGACTTTAGGTTCTGGAACTTTTTCTCTGCCATATTTATTATTCCCTTTATATTCGACGAGAAGCCAGATGGTACCTTCATGCTGAGCAGGCATTCGAAGAAGATTTCCTTCTCTTCTTTGGTAAGAGCGTAGCTGGTCTGACCCTGATGTATGTCGTCTTTTCCCTGCATACGTTGCTGGTCCTCCCGTGCCTCTGGTGTATCTTTTGTCTTCCCATACACGCCCAAAAAGCCAAGCAGGGTCACGCAAAGATTCTTCGTCACGTGCATCACGTCAATTGCGGAGCGGACCTCTAGGTCTTTCCAATATGGCAGGTCCCAAAATATAGATTTCTTCTTCCACATGGGTGCGCGTCCGTCAGCGTTCTTCGGAACAGGTTGTCCGCCAGGACCCTTTCCAAAGATTACCTTCAAATCCTTGACCATATCATGTACATCAGCACCAGTACGGTGGCGAGGCTTCGTCCGATGATCCGCCTCACCTTTGAAATGCTTTCCTTTCTTTTTTACGGGATGCCTGCTCGGAAGAAATTGACGATGTCCTAGGTACACATTCTTTTAACAACTATTCAAATATATACTGTCGGTATCATCCAAACAGTGCGTGCATCCGCGGTATCCCTTATTTGTCTGTCCTGAAAGGTTACTGAGAGCAGGCCAATCATTGATGGTCACGAACATCAACGCCTTTAGGTCAAATTCTTCCCCCATGTGCTCATCCCACGCACGTACACCTGTTCCATTCCACAGTTGTAAGAGTTCTTCAACTAATGGCCTTAGGTACACATCAATGTCGTTGCCGGGTTGCTTAGGGCCTTGGATGAGCACTGGCATCATAATGAACTTCCGCTTCATGCACAACCAAGGAGGAAGGTTATACAAACATAGAGTCATAGGCCACGTGCTATGGTTGCTGCTCTGCTCCCCAAAAGGATTAATGCCATCTGCGCTTAGACCAAACCATACATTCCTTGGGTCACCTGCAAACTCCTCCCAGTACTTTTTCTCGATTTTTCTCCACTGCGAACCGTCAGTGGGTACTTTCAACATTCCGTCTTTCTCACGGTCTTCTGCGTGCCACCGCATCGCCTTCGCATGCTCTTTGTTTTGGAACAAACGTTTCAACCGTGGTATTATAGGATCATACCACATCACCTTGGAAGGAATCTTCTTCCTGGGGCGCTCACCCTTGACATCACCAGGGTCATCGCGTCTGATCTTATAACGCAATGCACCGCATATCGGGCAAGCATTCAAATCCTCGTACTCACCGCGGTAGAGGATGCAGTCATTAGGGCATGCATGTATCTTTTGCACCTCTAACCCTAGAGGGCAGACAACCTTCTTTTCTTCATATGTACTCTCGGGCAATTCGTTGTCCTTTGGAAGCATATTCTTTATCATTGCCAGCAACTTTCCAAATCCCTTGTCAGATACACCATTCTCTGCCTTCCATTGCAGCAATTCAAGTGTAGTGCCCAACTTTTTTTTGTCAGCTTCGCAATTCGGGTACAAAAATTTCTTGTGATCCTCTAACATGCGCTGCAACTTCGTCCTCTCCAGATCACTTGCCTAGTTTCTCTTTGCATCGGCAATGGCCCAACCTAGATCATCAGCGGGCTCATCTAATGCCTCTTCTTCAGCTTCTTTCTGCATTGCCGGCTCAGCTTCTTCCCCCATTGTTGTATCATCGTATTCAGGGAACCCATGGCCAGGATAGCTGTCGTCATCCTCTTCTTCTTCATTGTCTTCCATCATAACCCCTATTTCTCCGTGCTTGGTCCAAACATTATAGTGGGGCATGAAACCGGACTCAAATAGGTGGACGTTAATGGTTCTTGACGTAGAGTAACTGTGACCATTCTTACAGCCAGCACATGGACAAGGCATAAAACCATCCGCCCGTTGTTTGCCTCAGCGGCAAGCAGAAAAGTATGCACGCCATTAATGAACTCGGGAGAGCATCTATCATCATACATCCATTGTCGGCTCATCTTCATTACACAACACCGAATAGACCAAATTAATACAAGTTCATACATAAAGTTCATATACAACACTTAATTAAATGCAACATAAAAATAACTCTCTAGCTAAAGAATTTAAATGCAACAACAAATGCGATGAAGATCGCAACTAAGGTAACAATTGATCCAATAGCATAATGATACCAAGCCACACTATCAATGGCATATTTTCTAATCTTTCTAATCTTCAACCTCATTTTCTCCATCTTGATCTGGTGATCATCGACGACATCGGCAACATGCAACTCCAATTCCATCTTCTCCCCCTCAATTCTTTTCAATTTTTCTTTCAAATACTCATTTTCTCTTTCAACTAAATTTAACCTCTCGACAATAGGGTCGGTTGGAATTTCTGGTTCACATACCTCCTAGATAAAAATATCTATGTCAACTTGATGGGCATAATTTGTCATAAACACGAAATGCAACAACTAGTTTTAAATGAGAATATACCACATCCGAATCATAACAAGGACGAGGGCCGACGGGGACGGATATCAAAACCATGGCACTATGTATAACAAACAACGTATGGATAAGATAATTATACGAGTAACTATATATCCAAATCACACAAACATCAATTTGGTAATGTAAAACATTCATGAACAAGAGCCTCACCACAAGGTGGTGCCGGCGACGGGATGGTGCGGGCGATCGACGGTGGTTACGACGGAGATTTAGAAGGCACTAAGTAAACCACACCTACATATGCAAACTAAGTGTTATTTTTGACCTCAAATTGCATATAAATCAAATACTAGCAAATATAATTCCTCCCAAATTAATCACTATACAAAGCATTGCAAGAGCTAATCTAGCAATGAGAGTTGAAAGGAAAAAGTTGCTAACGTTTGTGATCATTTGAATGGATGGGGGCCTTCAAATCTTGACAAATTTTGGGCAAAATTTGTGAGGAGCTCGAGGAAGAGAGGGGAAGAACAAAGGAAGTGAGGGGAAAGGGGAAGAACAGAGTGGCTCGGGTGGACGAAGGGTTTATGTAGGTGAACCTTTAGTACTGGTTCGTGCCACGAACCGGTACTAAAGGTGCTAGAGGGGCCCCAGACCGACAACACCCTGCCACCAAGGTTCGCCACGAACCGATACTAATGAGAACGGCCAGCTAGCTGTTGGAACTGGCACTATTGGACACATTAGTGCCGGCTCAAAATCAAACCGGCACTAATGTGTCTCATATTAGGTCCGTTTTCTACTAGTGCATGTCGTACCATTCCTCATGACCAGCAACTTCACTTCGCGGGGCTCATGGCCAAAAGATATTGGACATGGGAATAAAAAAGATTTGGAAGATGGACGCCCGCGAAGATTTAGACTAGGTTAACTTTTGGACGCTTTTGTTTAAAGAAATATGTCAAAAATGTAATGAATCTGGTTCCGGATTGACAGGAAATCACCAGGTTTGCATGAAATCGTCCGAGTTATTTAAATTTTGTTTCAAATGTATGCGGACAAGGTTGGATGGTATTCTCCATATCACTGTCCGCAAACACTTCCATGGATGTGGACGAATACTGTATCCGTTTTGGGGTCCGTGCTGAAGATGCGCTATTCCTACGGGATGCCATCCAGGAGATATGCCTTAGGCAACCTCCAACACTGACCTGCAAATTTCCTCCTACATCCGACGTGGACAGGGGTCCGTGGAGATGGTTGCGTGCGAGAGCCGGCCATCCAACATTGCCACATACATTTCAAACACAGTTCAACTAAATCGAATGAAATTCATGCAATGGCAGATTTTCATATAAATCGGACAAACTTCATTACATTTCGAACACTTTTCACATAAACCAGACGAAATTCATTTTATTTTGGACAAACTTTAACTAAACCAAATTCTAAACCTAATCTAAATGATCGCTAGCGCCCGTGCCCCATGTCCGGCCATGAGCCCCGAGAACTGAAGCTCCGACTCTTGCCTTCGCCTTCTCCCATTCTTCCTTGGGGCTCTCCAGCTCTGCCTCAGCAGCCTCTGCCATGCAACTACATCGGCTAATCGTCGACGATTTTTAGCATGCCAAGCTTGGCCTCAATTGGAGGTGAAGAGATGTGGCCTTCTTGGGACCCGAGCGACGACAACCTACCATGCACTACACTTCCTCGCTATCAACGATGTCTGCGGATGTGCCGACTTCATGGTCGTGGCGGCGAGAAGTGACCTTGGTGGAGCTGGCGATTGGAACCTCCTTTTAGTAATCCGGTAAAGGAACAGAAAAGTACCCCGCACCGATTTTCATGTAAAGGTAATGAGGTCTTAGTGCTTACAACCATGTATTTGTCTTGGGACCAGATATGATATTCATTTATGTGCTGGAAGTCACCCATCGAGATGTGCTTGTTACAAACCGAAGTGGGCGATGTGTCCAACTAACATCTTGGTCGGCATGAGTCCTGCATCAAGAATCAGCTGTCCTACCGCAAGCCCTATCCGTCGCGCGGGGTTGCCTCAATAATTAAGATCATAATAACCAGACAAGGGCTTTGGGTGTTTAATGACTACACCTCATGAATCCCCTAGGATTGGATCTCCATTACCTTTCTAAACCCTTCTATCACTGGTGTTCAGAATAACACTTCATGTTCTCCCTGCACTTAGCCTCACAGTTGCTCGATCTCCATGATCCTGGGTACCTGCAGGGGTGAGGATCACGGACAAGACAAGAACATCTACGAAACAATTTTATTTCACACATACGAGATGTTAATTCAAAGCCCTTCCATTGATACCCACAACAAATACAGAGGGTTTTAAGGTCTATGCCTCAACCCATACCTGACCGAACTACTCACGCATGCAGATCAGATCGCAAGAAGAAAACATTGAAGAACACATCTTGAAGATTGATGGATTGCAAATATGTCTTACAATGGCTGCCCTGTGCGATGCATGATTACAAGTATGAACTAGAGGGAGATGTACTATGGTGGTGATGGAGGCTATGGAGATGGTAATGGTGGCGGCTAGGGTTGATGAGATGGGATGAAGATGGTTCTGTTCTGGCTTCGCTCGACGATCTTATGTTGACATTTTGGTGTGGTCCGCTTTATAAAAGTTGTTCAGTTAAACGAGCTGCCTCGGAATCCATGCCATACGGGTGGTCATACGAGCGCTTGCGCCCCATGTGGAACGTCGTCTTTTGATCCGTGGTCGCTCGTGCGCCTCATGGTGATCTCTTATTTTGTTCATTTCCATTCCTTTCCATGATCACAAGTGATTTCCTCCCTTTTTAGCCCATTTCCTGAGGAAGCACATCAAAGAGAGGGTTTGTGGAATCCTTTGCATTCATTAGCGATTAGTAGCAATATCGGAGCGATTATCTCGGTTTACATCAAATATCTCGGTTTAAACAAAGGGTGAATGAGTGTAAAAATATCACTTATCAACTCCCCAAAGCTTAAACTTGATCGTCCTTGAGCCACATAGAGAGAAGTCCACATTATAAGGAACTCGGTTTTTTAAACCACAACCACAATAACGAGAAGGTTTTGGTTCACTTATGACCAGTATGCCTATATAGCACTACGCTTCTTGACCTGAAAACTTAGTATAGCTATAGCGGTGGCATGATTATTGTGCAAGCGTTAATGAAGCAAATATAATCAACACAAAGTTTTTGATCTACTAGATAAAACAACTTTGCAACACTCAATTCTATTTATTCTAGATAACACTTGCCTGACAGGAATGCACGGAAGAGTTTTTCTTTGAGAGAGCCATAAAAACATAAGTTAGGGAGTGAAAGGCATAAACAAAAACATGATGCTTTACTGCTCATTAACATACCAACAATGATTTCATCCTCAAGGCTCCCAGTCACTTCATTTCAATCATTTTTAACTAAAATTTGGTTTTCATCTGAAGGGATTATGCCAAATAAGTAATCATGCATAGAGTTTCGCTGTGGCTTAATTTTTGAGAACTATGGACCTCTGATATGTGTTTCTTTCAATCTCTTTCGATCAGTACCCTTTATTTACTACATACACACCCATTCAAGAGAAAGCCGAATAATATTCATTTGTAGTGTTGCCACTACGTATGGTAACAAACTCATAGCCGAAGTCCGAGTTGTTGCTCTGGTGGACCATTCATTGGCTAGCGGAGTCCTCAGCATAACATCAATAAAGGTTACTGTCGGTGTCAAAATCGGCGGATCTCGGGTAGGGGGTCCCGAATTGTGCATCTAGGGGGATGGTAACAGGAGACAAGGGACACGATGTTTTTACCCAGGTTCGGGCCCTCTTGATGGAGGTAAAACCCTACTCCTGCTTTATTAATATTGATGATATGGGTAGCACAAGAGTAGATCTACCACGAGATCAGAGAGCCTAAACCCTAGAAGCTAGCCTATGGTATGATTGTTGTTCGTCCTACGGACTAAAACCCTCCGGTTTATATAGACACTGGAGAGGGCTAGGGTTACACAGAGTCGGTTACAATGGGAGGAGATCTACATATCCGTATCGCCAAGCTTGCCTTCCACGCCAAGGAAAGTCCCATCCGGACACAGGACGAAGTCTTCAATCTTGTATCTTCATAGTCCAGGAGTCCGGCCAAAGGTTATAGTCCGGTCATCCGGACAGCCCCTAATCCAGGACTCCCTCAGTAGCCCCTGAACCAGGCTCCAATGACGACGAGTCCGGCGCGCAGATTGTCTTCGGCATTGCAAGGCGGGTTCCTCCTCCGAATACTTCATAGAAGATTTTGAACACAAGGATAGTGTCCGGCTCTGCAAAATAAGTTCCACATACCACCGTAGAGAGAATAATATTTGTACAAATCTAATCTGCTGACGTATTCTGTAGCATGACATCATGCCACAACCAAGCCTTTATTAAAATCATTTTACTGTCCCACCTCAGCGCGTTTAGCGAGGTGGTTTCCTTGGCACGTCTTGTCAAAGCAAAGATCGTGTCCCCTTATTTCGGGATTCTCATCAATACGGGCGTGGGTAACCCAACCATGCCATTAATCACGACGCTTGGGAGATAAGCGAGTTTTACCAGGCTGGTGGGGGCACATAGTTTTGTCCGCCCATATAAGGGGATAAGGATCCACCTTTTTCATCTATGCCTTCTTCCTTCTTCGCTTATCCATTTCCGCGCACTCGAGCTCCAGCACCCAAGTCCGCACTTCCCACCTCAACCTTCTCCAGCCATGTCCGGAGTGGGAGGCAGGTGGATGGCCTCCTCCATCACGGAGGGGCACATCAAAGAGTTGAGGAAAGCCGGATACTTGTCCAACAACGTTGCGCACCGGCTCCCAGACGAGGGGCAGCTCATCCCCACCCCCAGGCCCCATGAGAGGGTGGTGTTCCTCCCCCATTTCCTCCATGGACTGGGCTTCCCACTCCACCCATTTGTCCGGGGGCTCATGTTCTACTACGGCCTGGATTTCCACGATCTGGCCCCGAACTTCATCCTCAACATCTTGGCGTTTATCGTCGTGTGCGAGGCCTTCCTCCGCATTAAGCCCCACTTCGGCTTATGGCTGAAGACCTTCAATGTCAAGCCGAAGGTAGTGGGCGGCCAGCAAGCACAGTGCGGAGGCGCCATGGTGGGCAAGATGCCCAACGTCATATGGCTCGAGGGCTCCTTTGTGGAAACCATCAAAGGGTGGCAATCGGGGTGGTTTTACATCACCGAGCCACGTGACCGTGAATGGGCAGCGGCCCCTGAATTCCAATCTGGCATCCCCACACCGCTCACCTCCTGGAAAGAGACGGCCTGTCATGGGGTAATTCGGGAGAGCAGACCGGACTCCAAACCTGCGTCCAAAACCTGATGGACAAGAAGGTTAAACTGGTCAACGTAGTCCAGGTCATGCTCTTCTGCCGGATCCTCCTGTGTCAATGACGGGCTTTTAACTTGTGGGAGTTCGACTCGGCCGAGCACCAAACTTTGTCCAAGCTCTTTGACACAACGCACGAGGATGCCTGGAAGGTGCTATTCAAGGGCACGGCGAAGAGGAGTGGCCATCCAGGGCCAAGCCCCTGGCAAAATCGTAAGTATCTGGATACCAGAATAACTCATGGCGTTCCTTTACTGCACAGTATCTTCTGACGCCGAATATAATCATGCAGTCCGCCTAAGGCCCGGCTCGACGCTTCATCGAGCGGCTCCCTGGATTCGTCGGATGTGAATAGTCTTTCACTCCCGACTGCTACCTCCCCTTGCTCTACGGACGATGCCGAGGTGGAGTTCCAAAAGGGGCCAAGCCAGGAGGAGGTGGTCCTGGAGGCACCGCAAGGCGACCTCCCGGACTCCGGGCGCAAAGGGGATAAAACCCCAAAGGGCTCTAAGTCCGGCCCTGGGCCGGACACCGCACCGGAACCTTCAGTGGTTCTGGAGTCCGGCAGGCAGCCCCCTAGTAAGAAGGGCAATCTTACGACACCGGTGACCTCCGTCCAATCGGAGGCACCGGATAATTTGCTCGAGGTGCTTAACGGTGCCTCCATCGACGAGGAGCACCACACTATTATGAGTGCGGTGATCCAGAAGGTTCAGTCCGCCAAGAGCGGGCTGACGGAAGCCTATGCCAACCTTCTAACAGGCTTTGAGGTATGTATTTAAGACATGTAAAAATATTACCGCATAGACAGTACCCCCTGATGCTCAGTTTGGTGTTCGGAAAGAAAAGCCGGACTGAGGATCTAAAAATATATACGCAGGAGTCTAACATAAGTATGTCAATATGGGAATGCAGGCCGCGCTGCTGACCTCTGCCGCACTGACTATGGAGGTCGATGCATTGAAGCAGAGCCTCGAGCGGTCCGAAAACGAGCTCGGCCTTGCCAAGAAGCAGCTCGTGGACAAGGAAGGTAAGTAGTACATTATGTAAGTATATAAAAATATCTGGTTGCAAATAATGACAGGACCAACATGAGTATTACAGGGGCCACAACCGAGGTGGCGACCCTGAAGGAAGCGCTGTCCAAGGCCGAAGACAATGCGGCCGTGGAGCGCACCGAGCGAGAAAAGTAGGAGGCGCGGGTGGCGGAGGTGCGGCAAGAGCTCCACGCTCTTGTGAAAAAACACGAGAGTTTGGAGCTTGACTCAAAGACTCGAGAGTCCGATCTTGCCTCGGCCCTTGAGAGCGCTAAATCTGCCAAGGCCGAAGCCCAAAAAGCCCTCCAGGAAATTGAGGTGATGAAGAAGATAGCAGTGGGTAGGGCATTCTTTATGCAAAGCAAGCACGTGAAAGTGAATTACTTGTTACTTACCCGAGTCCGGAGCTCTCCAGGAACATTCTCAGATCTGCCCCGCAGTGTGTCCGATGCTGCCGCATTCTATCGAGCCAAGGAAGGGAGCTCGACGGAGAAGGTGTTCTGGTCCCAGTATGTTGAGGCCGGACACCCGATGCCCTTGAGCGACCAGCTGAAGCAGCTGGTCGAGCTCCATAAGGTGGCCGAACAGGCCATGAAGGGCCTTATAGGCCGGCTATGGCCTGGGGAGGTCATGCCTGGGAGCTACTTTGGGCTGGTGAGGCGGCTGGTGGATGCATGTCCATGGCTTGAAATCATCAAGCGCTCCGTATGCATCGAAGGCGCCCGTAGGGCCCTTGCCCGTGTTAAAGTACACTGGGGCAAGATGGATGCTGAGAAGCTGGTGACAGATGGGCCACCGGAGGGGAAGGAGCATCGCAAGCCCGAGTTGTATTATGAGGGCGTCCTGAAGGGTGCATACCTTGTGGCGAATGAGTGTTCCAAGGATGTAATTTTTGATTAAACTTGCTCGTGTTATCCTATGCGCTGAAAACTTGTTCATATGCGCTAAGCAACGCTTTTTGAATTTAAAATATTACCTTCTGTGCGGCCGTTTATTAAATCTGAGAGATGGCGAGTCGTCGGCTTCTACCCCCATGCCACGAGTGCTGGGGTGTTTGGGATAAACCTAAGCGCTCTTGTTCCCATTCTTGGATCCTTCGAGGGAGGCACTCAACACAACGAACAAGGCAATCAGACTGTAATGCTTTATCAGTCTCACTTAGCCATAGAATTCTATAATTTTAAATTTCGGTGAAGCCCCTAGTATTCGGAAGACCGAGTTCGGGGCGCTATCCACGCCTAGGCCGGACAAAGCCAGCTCCTCGCTCTAAGCGGCATAAGTCTTTAGGGACTCGAAAACCTCTTGAACAGCGACCGGCTCTCGCCCTATCATGACGGTCAGTTTTAGCTTTCTCTACTGAGGTGCTTAACCTAGCTCAACCGGGGCACAATCGCAGTAGTTCTCCCAGCGCTACCTTAGCCGATATAACGGAACGTAAGGTACCAAAACATGGGAGTCGGGCAAACCCAACTATTGACCCAAGACATGATTCAGAGCCGATGCATATAATGCTATAAGTTCAGGGTGCCGCACTCGTGAGAGTGTTCGGACTTCTCACACCATATTCTGGGGTACTTAAGCCCCTGGTGTATTGGCCGTACCAAAGTGTACGGTTGCATAATGTCATAACTGAACATATTTACATAAAAAATGAATGCAATAATAGACAAGAGCTATGTATTGTTTATTAAAAGGCTGCTGTGAAAGCAGAACGATACAAATAGTGCGATAAGCAAGAGATGGGATTATTTGACATGTCCCTCTCCAGGGGCAAGCTGCGAGACTTTATATAAGACAGGTATTTAGCTCGTTATAGAGACCACCTGGACATTCGACGTAGCTTGCTGCCTCCCTGGCTGTTGCATCGTGTGTTCGACGATTGTACTACCGGACAGGCCTTCCAGAGAGTGGAGTCCTGAAAGTAAGAAAAAAGAAATGACAAAATCGGGAGCCCCTAGTGCGGTTGAGCCACATTTTGGGTGTGCCGTGATTGTGCCCCTCCCCTTATGCCCATGGTATTTCTAGAGCGTAATTATGTACGCGTGGTACTGGTTTCGCAATTTCGCGAGGGCTGGGGTTGGGGCCGCACTGCTACGCTTGCTCAGAACGTGCCAGGTGGTCATGTTGTAGGTTACTCCAGGCGCGCTTGACGGTGTCCGGACGTTTAATAGCCGGACTAGATAATTGCCTTGAGAGGCTACTTTGTACTTCCGCCGCGAGGGCCGCCGTATGCTCCTCCGTTCGGAGAGAGCATTTGGTGTTTCCATTGACCGTAATGACTCCTCGAGGGCCTGTCATCTTGAGCTTGAGGTATGCGTAGTGCGGCACCGCATTGAACTATGCAAATGCGGTTCGTCTGAGCAGGGCGTGATAGCCACTGCGGAACGGGACTATGTCGAAGATTAACTCCTCGCTTCAGAAATTATCCGGGGACCCGAAGACCACTTCGAGTGTAACTGAGCCTGTACAGTTGGCCTCTACACCTGGTATGACGCCTTTAAAGGTCGTCTTTGAGGGTTTAATCCTTGAGGGATCTATGCCCATTTTTCGCACTGTATCCTGAGAAAGCAGGTTCAGGCTGCTGCCGCCGTCCATAAGGACTCTAGTGAGGTGAAATCCGTCAATGATTGGGTCTAGAACCAATGCGGCGAATCCGCCATGGCGGATGCTAGTGGGGTGGTCCCTTCGATCAAAAGTGATCGGGCAGGAGGACCATGGGTTGAACTTTGGGGCGTCTGGATCCAACGCATATACGTCCCTGAGTGCACGCTTCCGCTCTCTTTTGGGGATGTGGGTTGCGTAACCGTCCGCACTTGTGGGGGAAAGCCCTTCTGTCCCCTATTGTTCGGCGACCGGGGCTCCTCATCGTCATCGCTGTGCAGCCCCTTGTCCCTGTGTTCGGCACTTAACTTGCCTGCCTGCTTGAACACACAACAATCCCTGTTGTTGTGATTGGCTGGTATTTCGGGGGTGCCGTGTATCTGGCATGAGCGATCGAGTATTCGGTCCAAACTGGACGGGCCCAGAGTATTTCTTTTGAATGGCTTTTTCCGCTGACTGGGTTTAGAGCCTCTGAATCCGGCATTAACTGCCGTATCCTCCGCATTGTCGCCGTTAATGCGGCACTTGTGCTTGTTGCGACGCGACCTGCCATTGCTGTCCTTTGTATCCGAATTACCAAGGCTCTTGGTCATGTTATTACTACGAGCTAGCCAGCTGTCTTCTCCCGTGCAAAAGCGGGTCATGAGTGTTGTGAGGGCTGCCATGGATTTCGGCTTTTCCTGTCCTAGGTGCCGGGCAAGCCATTCGTCACAGATGTTATGTTTGAAGGCTGCGAGGGCCTCTGCGTCTGGACAATCGACTATTTTATTTTCTTGGTTAGGAACTGTGTCCAGAATTGTCTGGCCGATTCCTCTGGCTGCTCAATTATGTGGGTTAGGTCATCGGTGTCTGGTGGTCGTACATAGGTGCCCTGGAAATTGTCGAGGAATGCGGCTTCCAGGTCCTCCCAGCAACCAATTGACTCTGCTGGCAAGCTGTTAAGCCAATGCCGAGCTGGTCCTTTAAGCTTGAGTGGCAGGTATTTGATAGCATGTAGATCATCACCGCGGGCCATGTGGATATGAAGGAGATAATTCTCGATCCATACCGTGGGATCTGTTGTGCCATCGTATGATTCGATGTTTACAGGTTTAAAACCCTTGGGGATTTGATGATCCATTACTTCACCTGTGAAGCATAGTGGGTGTGCGGCGCCTCTGTACTAGGCTATATCACGACGTAGCCCAAATGAGCTTTGTCTGCTGTGTTCGGCATGGCCGTATTTGCCATATCCGGCATGCCAATTATCGTCATGTGTCGTGGGGCGCCCACGCGATCCGTAGATCGATCTTGTTTGCCTTGCCTTGTCCTCCAATATGTCTCACAGGTCTGGCGCATTTCCCCGTGCCTTGGTATTTTTTGAGCGACGCCGGGGTGCGGCTTGAGTGGATGGCCGAGAGGCCTCTCTGTCGCGGCCACGAGGTGGCCGGTCGGCCGCGTCGTGCGCTGGTGATGTAGGTTTAGGTGCTTCCTCCTCTAATTGGGGTAGCAGCCTATGCCTTTGGGTAGCTCGTGGAGGGGTGTTCAAGTTCGTACTCTTCGGCCGCAAGGACTTCAGTCCATCTGTCGGCTAGCAAGTCTTGGTCAGCTCTAAGCTGCTGCTGTTTTTTCTTGAGGCTGCTCGCCGTGGCCATAAGCCTACGTTTGAAACGCTCTTGTTCAATGGGATCCTCAGGCACGACAAATTCGTCGTCGTCGAGGCTTGCCTCGTCTTCGGAGGGAGGCATGTAATTATCGTCCTCTACCTCTCTGTGTGCCGCTCTCTCATGAGGGCTGGCTTCTCCATCCTCCTATGCTGAATCCTGCTGGAGGGGGTTGTCTTCGGCACTGTCCGGGGTATTATTATCTCCCATGCCGGAATCTCCGTTTTTGCTTTGGCGGGATTTAGAGCGGCGCCGCTGACGCCGGCGCTTAGGCTGCTTCTTGGAGGGGTCATCCTCCATTGTTCCATCGCCATTCCCATCTTTTGGGGTGTCCACCATGTATATCTCATATGACGAGGTGGAATTCTAGTGCCCTATAGGCACTGATTCTTGGTCGTCTCCTGCATCGGCGTTCATACCGTCGATGTCTTCGGAGTCGAAGTCGAGCATGTCGGTTAAATCATCGACAGTGGCTACGAAGTGGGTGGTGGGTGGGCTTTGAATTTCTTCGTTGTCCACATCGCAACCTTGATGACCATAGTCCAGCCAGGGCTCTCCTGATAAAGAGAGAGACTTTAGTGAATTCAGAATGTCGCCGAAGGGCGAGTGCTGAAAGATGTCCGCGGCGGCGAACTCCATGATCGGCGCCCAATCGGGTTCGATCGGCAGGGGCGCGGAAGGTTCAGAGTCCGGAAAGGAGTCCGGCACCTTGGAGTCACGAGCTTCGCAAAGGACAAGGCTGGTGTTCGGCTCGATCGCCGTAGAGATTGCAGCCCCCGAGGCGGTGTCCAGCCACCCGTCCTTGATTGGCGCAGTCGGCTCCGAGCTAAGGGTCGGAGCGGACACTGGGGCGGCCTCCTGGTCACTGTTTGGCGGTAGAGCTAGATCATGCCCATCGTGACAGTGCGGTGCGCTCGACTGTGGCTCGAACCCGTCGAAGATCAAGTCTCCGCGGATGTCAACCGTGCAGTTCAAACTTCCAAATCTGACCTGATGGCTAGGGGCGTAGCTTTCGATCTATTCCAGATGGCCAAGCTAATTGGCACGCGGTGCAAAGCCGCCGAATACGAAGATCTGTCCGGGGAGAAAAGTCTCAACCTGGACTGCATCGTTGTTGATGATCGGAGGAGCCATTGGGCCTAAAGATGACGACACAGAGGAACTCTCAATGAAAGCACCAATGTCGGTGTAAAAACTGGCGGATCTCGGGTAGGGGGTCCCGAACTGTGCGTCTAGGCGGATGGTAATAGGAGACAAGGGACGCGATGTTTTTACCCAGGTTCGGGCCCTCTCGATGGAGGTAAAACCCTACTCCTGCTTGATTAATATTGATGATATGGGTAGTACAAGAGTATATCTTCCACGAGATCAAAGAGGCTAGACCCTAGAAGCTAGCCTATGGTATGATTGTTGTTCGTCCTACGGACTAAAGCCCTCCGGTTTATATAGACACCGGAGAGGGCTAGGGTTACACAGAGTCGGTTACAATGGGAGGAGATCTACATATCCGTATCGCCAAGCTTTCCTTCCACGCCAAGGAAAGTCCCATCCGGACACGGGACGAAGTCTTCAATCTTGTATCTTCATAGTCTAGGAGTCTGGCCAAAGGTTATAGTCCGGTCATCCGGACACCCCCTAATCCAGGACTCCCTCAGTTACAAAGCCACATTTACACATGTACATGTGCATAGATTAGCAGGTCCATGGCACCAACGAGAAGCTGAAGCACCATGTAAGAGATACAACATATATTTTTGGCATAATATCTTTCACCCTTCAACTAAGTTCTATTAGATAATTTTATCCATAATTGTTATCAAGTATATTGAAAATTAACAAAATAGGGTTTAGCATTATAACATCATCTTCTCTACAATTTTTCTCAACACCAAATCGTTTAAAGACTTTCTCTTGTGCATGGTTATTCTTAGTTAAGATCATTTCATTTAGAAACAGTCCCACGACAAGTCTTGGTTATCTAGACTACACCAAACAAAGGCTACAAAATTATTTGAGCTACTAGACAAACCTTTGTCTTAGTTATCAAGACTTACTCCCTCCTACACATATCACACATACTACTACTACTACTACTACTACTACTACTACTACTACTACTACTACTACTACTACTACTACTACTACTACTACTACTACTACTACTACTACTACTACTACTACTACTACTACTACTACTACTACTACTACTACTACTACTACTACTACATATTCTAAGTATTTCAAGTGAAAAAGACGGGAGTCGTAGGACATTTCAACATGGTTGTGAATCTACACACTTCTCTTCCTTATTCTTACATTCCTCGTTGTTTGGCATAGATAAAGTCCTCTGAAAGAAATACAAACAAAGCCCAAGGGGTAAAAAGAGCAAGAACAAAGCAAAACTATTCTACCTTTTTGGTTTTTGGGTTATTGAAAACTAACTTACAAATGAAAAATCATAATGGCAAAAACAAAAAACTAAAGAAAACAAAAAAGCAAAATGTTGGAGCAAACCAACATGAGTGTTTTGAAGCTCCAAGAGCTTAAGTTCAACCTCATTACAATTTATTCAAATTATACTACCGCATCTTGATGTACAAGTGGTGATGACCTTCCCCAAGCTTAAGCTTTTGAAAGCCGAAACCGACAAAATCATTGTGACGGTTAATCAGGATCCCATCCTTGCCTCTAGTTGAAGAAGTTCATTTTCATGTAGGTGTGGCACCCCAGTTCAGAGAGACCGGAACACCCCGTATTCCATCCCAGAGATCAAGTCTTCTAGAATATGGCACTGCTTGGCATAGAACAAATCAGCTCTTTATTACAATCACTCGGGGATACTTCGGTTCCGACATAACAGGGAATTACACCAACACGGCGACACTACACCTGCAAAGGTTGCTCTATGGTAGAAGGAGAACAACGCGTAGTAGAGGCATAACTTGTATCAGCGGAATATCTTCTAGCAACGGAACAACGGCAGCAGTAGGGCTGGAATTCGAGCCGAGTCGAGCCAGCTCGGCTCGACTCGCTAGAGCTCGTTTAGTTAACGAGCTAGCTCGACTCCAATCGTTACTATAACAAGCTCAAACCCAAGATTGGCTCGACTCGTATAACTCGCGAGCTGGCTCGTTTTGCTTGTTAAGCTTGTTTAAGATATAAACATAAAGCCCTCAAATATGATAAAAAATGATTATGTATATATTAAACATATATATCACTATACAATTGTAATTTTCTTGTAACGCATGAGTCTCCTAGGAGGCTAGGCCTTCAACTGCTCGGCCTTGGGTTGTGCGCCTGGGACATAGGTTGTTTAGTGGCTGATCTTTCTTTGTATTGGGAGTGGTTGATCTATTGTATCGAGCCTAACGAGTTACATGAGTATTCGTGAGATTGGCTTGTTTAACTTGGTCTATAAACGATCTTAAACTAAAGCTCGGCTCGACTCGTTATTCTTCGAGTTCGAGTCAATTCGAGCCGAGTCACGAGCTACTTGTTTAGCTCGCGAGCTTCGAGCTTTTTTTCCAGCCCTAGGCAACAGTGATGGACTCCACTCTGAAGGGACTCTAGCTGGAACACTTATCCTAGCTCGCAAACTCGGGATCCTCGGCAATCAAGCAAACACAACATGACCTGCAAACTCGCATGACACACTGATAACCCACAAGAATAGGGGATCATTTGTAGCCTTGTTCGATAAATAAGAGTATCAAACCCAACAACGAGCTAATGGAAAAATAAATATTCCCTCAATTTCTATCGACCATTGATACAACTCTACCCACACTTGACGTTTGCTTTACCTAGAACAAGTATGAAACTATTTGCAAGAATCAAACTGCGAGTACTTTGCGAGAATAAAACTACGAATAAATTGCAAGGTAATAAAAGTGGATAGCTTTTGTCAACAAGAAAGTCAGTTGTCCCTAGGCAATCGATAACAAGTACCGGTAATCATTCTTGTAATTTTACATGAGGGAGAGGCATGAGCTAACATACTTTCTCTACTTGGATCATATGCACTTATGATTGGACCCTAGCAAGCATCCGCAACTACTAAAGATCATTAAAGTCATGAAACCCAACCATAGCATTAAGTATCAAGTCCACTTTACTCCCATATGTCATAACCCACTTATCCGCGTTTAGGCTGCTGTCCCCCCTCCCCTCACC
>NC_041381.1:666177901-666194461 GCF_002162155.2 Triticum dicoccoides
CGACAATAAGCAAACCATGAACATATTGCAACGCCCTACAGGAGGGCCCCTCCATTTGCGCGACACAGAGGGCACCGTAGGACAGCACCATAAATAAAATATACAATTATACCAACCAAGATCACGATTAACCCACAAGACAAAACGGATCTACTCAAACATCATAGGATAACCATAGATCATTGGGAAATAATATATGGGGTTGAGCACCATGTTTAAGTAGAGATTAAAGCGGGGAGAAGGGGTGTTACGCTGCTGCGTAGAGGGGGAGAAAGTTGGTGTTGACGGTAGCATTGTTCAAGAAATCGGTAACTGGTAGCTTCTTGGTTGGCTTGGGAGTAGTGATTAATCGGTGAATCAGCATATTAAGTGGATTAATCGTCCGACCATTAATCAGGTGATTAAATGGGAATTGCCAACATATATGTTGTTTTTTATGTATTATACCATACTCTCATGCTCTCAACTATGTAATATACCAAAATCTGCTATTGTTTGGTTGATCCCTAGCTATTGAGGAGCGAGAGGGGGATGGGAGGGGTTACAGGCAAAAATTTTGGGCTTTTTTCGCAAAACTGAATGGGTCAGTAGCAGCCTAGCAACCGATTAATCGGTCTAACTGGTCAATTAATCGGCCTGACAAGTTACCATGATGAATATGTGTTATTCGATTTGGCCACCCTACAAGTAGCGATTAATTGACCCGTTAACTGATTAATCGGACGAATTCTTGAATAATGGACGGTAGCAAGATTGTTGATGTAGATTGTCGTCACGATCCTAGCCCCTGCGGCACTCCGGCGCCACCGGGAGAGAGGAGGGGAGAGAGCTCCCCTCCTCCTTCTTCTTCCTTGGCCGCCTCCTAGATGGGAGGAGAGTCCCCCTCGGGTCCATGGCCTCCATGGCCGCGGAGTGGAGGGAATCCCTATGAGATTGGATATCCCTCTCTGTTCTGTTCTGTTTTGCGTTTCCCAGATCCGGCCCTTCACCATTTCTTAAATTCCAGTAGATCCGTAACTCTGATTGCGCTGAAATTTTTACACGATTTTTTTCCATAAATTATCTTTATTGCACCATAAGAAGGGCCCCAACCGACTATCGTGGAGGTCATAAGACACCTAGGCGCGCAGGGGGTGCCCGACGCGCCCTGGTGGGTTGTGGTCACTTTGGGCCCTCGTTTGCGTTGATTCCAAGTCCCAAAAATCACATATATTCCAAAATAATTCTTCGTAAATTTGTATTGCGTTTGGACTTCATTTGATATGGATTTTATACGAAACAAAAAACATGCAATAAATAGGAACTGGCACTAGGCACTGGATCAATAATTTAGTCCAAATAAATCATATAAAATGTTGCCAAAAGTGTATAAAAGTTATATAATATTGGCATGAAACAATCAAAAATTATAGATGCCATGGATACGTATCAACATCCCCAAGCTTAATTCATGCATGTCCTTGGGTAGGTATATGATAAAAAAAATTGATGTGGAATGCTACCTAACATAAACTTGATCATATATCTAATCATGACATGAATATTCAGGCATAAGTGATTCAAAGCAATAGTCTATAATTTGACATAAAGATGTTAATACTCAGGCATCCCAACAAACAATTGTGTATTTCAAAATATCAATGCTAAAGAAATCTATCCCTAGCCTGTCATGCTCAATCATTGATCCATTCATGAAACACACTCGAATATTAGCTGCATCAATGCACAAGTATGATTATAGTGCTCCCTAGTTGGTGCTTTATAAGAGAAGATGGAAACTCAAATAAAAAATAAAAATTGCATAAAAGTAAATAGATAGGCCCTTCGCAGAGGGAAGCAGAGATTTGTTGAGGTGCCAGAGTTCAAGCAAAAAATCAGAGATAAAAACATTTTGAGAGGCATGCTTTTTCTGTCAACGCTACGACTGAGAGTTCCCAACATCCTCCATGCTAGACACATTATAGGTGGTTCCCAAATAGAAGATAAAGTTCATTTCCTTTCCACCATTCTTTCATGATCCATGGTTAACCGTATCCACGGGTGCCTTCCATACCAACACTTTCAAAAGAATTTTGTTGTTATTATTTTTGACTCATTGTGGGACTGGGTATCCCTGTTACCGCAATACTCTCGTGCAATGACAAGTGAATAAACACTCATCGTGATAATAACCCGCCTAAACATGGAAAACATCGGCCACGCCCTGCCGCCACATTAGCATTATGGGCACACAAAACAGAGATTTATTTGGAAAATTAGAGTTGGCACATAAAAATTTACTTAGAACAGCACAGAAATACCGCATATAGGTAGGTACGATGGACTCATATGGCAAAACTGGGTTTAAGGATTTTGGATGCACAGTAGTATTTCTACTTAGTACAAGTGGAGGCTAGTGAGGGAGTCCCGGACTAGGGGGTGTCCGGATAGCCGAACTACCATCATCGGCCGGACTCCAAGACTATGAAGATAGAAGATTGAAGACTTCGTCCCATGTCCGGATGGGACTTTCCTTGGCATGGAAGGCAAGCTTGGCAATACGGATATGTAGATCTCCTACCATTGTAACCAACTCTGTGTAATCCTAGCCCTCTCCGGTGTCTATATAAACCGGATGGCTTTAGTCCATAGGACAAACGACAATCATACCCTAGGCTAGCTTCTAGGGTTTAGCCTCCTTGATCTCGTGGTAGATCTACTCTTGTAACCCACATCATCAATATTAATCAAGCAGGACGTAGGGTTTTACCTCCATCAAGAGGGCCCGAACCTGGGTAAAAACATCGTGTCCCTCGTCTCCTGTTACCATCCGCCTAGACGCACAGTTCGGGACCCCCTACCCGAGATCCGCCGGTTTTGACACTGACATTGGTGCTTTCATTGAGAGTTCCTCTGTGTCGTCACCGATAGGCTCGATGGCTTCTTCGATCATCAACGACGATGCAGTCCAGGGTGAGACCTTCCTCCCTAGACAGATCTTCGTATTCGGCGGCTTCGCACTGCGGGCCAATTCGCTTGGCCAGCTGGAGCAGATCGAAGGCTACGCCCCTGGCCATCAGGTCAGATTTGGAAGTTTGAATTTCACGGCTGATATCCGCGGGGACTTGATCCTCGACGGATTCGAGCCACAGCCGAGCGTGCCGTATTGTCACGATGGGCATGATTTAGCTCTGCAGCCGGACAGTACCCTGGAGGCCGCACTCGAAACCACTCCGATCTTCAATTCGGAGCCAGCTCCGCAGATCGAGGATGGATGCCTAGACACCGCCTCGGGGGCTGCAACCTCCACGGCGATAGAGCCGAGCACCGATCTTGTCCCCCATGAAGCTCGTGACTCCGAGGTGCCGGACTCCGGACCTCCCGCGCCCCCTCCAGTCGAATCCGATTGGGCGCCGATCATGGAGTTCACCGCGGCGGACATCTTTCAACACTCACCTTTTGGCGATATCTTGAGTTCGCTAAAGTACCTCTCGTTATCAGGAGAGGCCTGGCCGGACTGCGGCCAGGACGGTTGGGATGCGGACGATGAAGAAATTCAAAGCCCACCCACCACCCACTTGGTAGCCACTGTCGAGGATCTAATCGACATGCTAGATTACGACTCTGAGGACATCGACGGTATGGACAACGATGCCGGAGACGACCAAGAACCAGCGCCCACCGGGCACTGGAAAGCCACCTCTTCATACGACATATACATGGTGGATATCCCAAAGGATGGGAACGGAAAAGGAATAGCGGAGGATGACCCCTCCAAGAAACAGCCCAAGCGCCGGCGTCAGCGGCGCCGCTCTAAATCCTGCCATAGCAAGAATGAGGATTCCGGCACCGGAGACAATAATACACCGGATAGCACCGAAGACAACCCACTCCAGCAAGATCCAGCACAGGAGGAGGGGGACGCCAACCCTCATGAGAGAGCGGCCGAAGAAGAGGTAGAGGACTATATGCCTCCCTCCGGAGACGTGGCAAGCCTCGACGACGACGAATTCGTCGTGCCTGAGGATCCCGTCGAACAGGAGCGTTTTAAACGCAGGCTTATGGCCAAGGCAAACAACCTCAAGAAAAAGCAGCAGCAGCTTAGAGCTGATCAAGATCTGCTAGCCGACAGATGGACCGAAGTCCTCGCGGCCGAAGAGCATGAACTCGAACGCCCCTCCAAAAGCTACCCCAAACGTATGCTGCTCCCCCGATTAGAGGTGGAGGCATATGATCCCGCTTCACCAGGAGACAATACTGCTGATCGACCACCCCGTGGTCGCGATAGAGAGGCCTCAAGGCCCTTCACTAGACCCGTACCCCGGCATCTCTCTAAAAGCACAAGGCCACAGGGGAACACTCCCGACCTGCGAGACATATTGGAGGATAAGGCAAGACAATCAAGATCGATCTATGGATCACGTGGGCGCCCCACGATACGTGACGATCACCTTCACCCCGGACACAGTAAGTCCGGCTGGGCCGAACACAACAGACAAAGCTCTTTTGAGCTCCGTCGCGATATCGCCCAGTACAGAGGCGCTGCACACCCACTATGCTTCACAGATGAGGTAATGGATCATCAAATTCTAGAAGGGTTTAAACCCGTCAATATTGAATCTTATGATGGCACAACAGACCCCGCGGTCTGGATCGAGGACTATCTCCTCCACATCCACATGGCCCGCGGAGACGATCTCCACGCCATCAAATATCTCCCACTCAAACTTAAAGGACCAGCCAGGCACTGGCTTAACAGCTTGCCAACAGAGTCAATCGAGAGTTGGGAGGACCTGGAAGCCGCATTCCTCGATAACTTCCAAGGCACGTACGTGAGACCACCAGATGTAGATGACCTAAGCCACATAATTCAGCAGCCAGACGAATCGGCCAGACAATTCTGGACACGGTTCTTAACTAAGAAAAACCAAATTGTCGACTGTCCGGATGCCGAGGCCCTCGCGGCCTTCAAGCATAACATCCGCGACGAGTGGCTTGCCCGGCACCTGGGACAGGAAAAGCCGAAATCCATGGCAGCCCTTACATCACTCATGACCCACTTCTGTGCGGGTGAGGACAGCTGGCTAGCACGCAGCAACAACCTCAACAAAAATTCTGTAGTCCGGATATCAAGGACCGTAGTGGCAGGTCGCATCGCAACAAAAACAAACGCCGCATTAACGGCGATAACAGTGAGGATACATCAGTCAATGCCGGATTCAGAGGCTCTAAACCCGGTCAACGGAAAAAAGCCATTCAAAAGAACAACTCAGGGTCCGTCCAATTTGGACCGAATTCTCGACCGCTTGTGCCAGATACATGGCACCCCTAAAAAGCCAGCTAACCACACCAATAGGGACTGTTGGGTGTTCAAGCAGGCAGGCAAGTTAATTGCCGAAAACAGTGACAAGGGGCTACATAGCGATGACGAGGAAGAGACCCGACCGCTGAACAATAGAGGACAGAAAGGTTTCCCCCCACAGGTGCGGACGGGGAACATGATATATGCCATGCACATACCCAAAAGGGAGCGGAAACATGCACTCAGGTATGTATACGCGATGGAGCCAGTTGCCCCGAAGCTCAATCCATGGTCCTCTTGCCCGATCACCTTTGACCAAAGGGACCACCCCACCAACATTCGCCATGGTGGGTTCGCCGCATTGGTTCTAGACCCAATCATCAATGGATTTCATCTCACCAGAGTCCTGATGGACGGCGGTAGCAGCCTAAACCTGCTTTATCAGGACACGGTGCGCAAAATGGGCATAGACCCCTCAAGGATTAAACCTACCAAGACGACCTTTAAAGGCGTCATACCAGGTGTAGAAGCCAATTGTACAGGCTCAGTTACACTGGAAGTGGTCTTCGGATCCCCGGATAACTTCCGAAGTGAGGAGTTACTCTTCGACATAGTCCCGTTCCGCAGCGGCTATCATGCCTTGCTCGGACGTACCGCGTTCGCAAAGTTAAACGCGGTTCCGCACTACGCATACCTCAAGCTCAAGATGCCAGGCCCTAGAGGAGTCATCACGGTCAATGGAAACACTGAACGCTCCCTCCGAACGGAGGAACATACAGCGGCTCTCGCGGCAGAAGTACAAAGCAGCCTTTTAAGGCAATTCTCGAGTCCGGCTGCTAAGTGGCCGGACACAGCTAAGCGTGCCCAGCGTAACCTACAACACGACCACCTGGCATGTTCCGAGCACGCGTAGCAGTGCGGCCCCAACCCCAGCCCCTATAAAACATTAAGACACACCCTTCGCGTACTCCATTACGCTCTGAAGGTACCATGGGCATGGGGCAAGGGGCTCGACCACGATAAGCCCAGACTGCAGCTCAACCGCACCAGGGGCTCTTAAGTGTGTCGTTTCTTTTTCTTTTCCTTTTATTTTTTACCTACAGGACTCTGTTCGTCAGAGGCCCTATCCGGCAGCAGACATGCCGAACCCACGATGCAACAGCCAGGGAAGGAGAAAGGCTACAACGAAAATCCAGGTGGTCGCCATCATGAGTATTAAATCTGTTTTATGCATTATTCCGTAGCCTACCCCTAGAGGGGGACATGGTAAACAGTCCCATCCCTTGCTTACCACACCACTTGTATCGTCCTGCACTTACATCGGTTTTTATTGAATAAAGCAATGCAACACATTTTTGCTTCTAATTGCATTTCTTTCTTACACATATGTTCATCTATGACATGTTGCATCCGTACATTTTGGTACGGCTAAATACACCAGGGGCTTATGTTTCCCGCGTTATGGTGTGATAAGTCCGAACACTTTCACAAGTGCGACACCCCGAACTTATAGCATTATATGCATCGGCTCCGAATCATGTTCTTGGGTCAATAGTTGGGTTTGCCCGGCTCCCATGTTTTGGTACCTTACGTTCCATTTTATCGGCTAAGGTAGCACTGGGAGAACCACTGCGATTGCGCCCCAATTGAGCTGGGTTAACGCCTCAGTGGAGAAAGCTAAAACTGACCGTCATGATGAGGCGAGAGCTGGTCGCTGTTCGAGAGGTTCTTTGCGAGTCCCTAAAGACTTATGCCGCTTCGAGCGAGGAGCCGGATTCTGTCCGGCCAAGGCGTGGATAGCGCCCCAAATTCGGCCTTCCGGAAACTAGGGGCTTCGCCGAAATTTAAAATTATAGAATTCTATGGCTAAGTGAGAGTGCTCAAGCATTATAAGTCCGGTTGCCTTGTTCGTTGTGTTGAGCGCCTCCCACGATGGACCCAAATATGGGAACAAGAGCGCCCAAATTTATCCCGAACACCCCAGCACTCGTGGCATGGGGGCTGAAGCCGACGACTTGCCATCTCTCAGATTTGATAAACAGCCGCACAGAAGGTAATATTTTAAATTAACAAGTGTTGCTTCGCGCATATGAACTTAGTTTTCAGCGCACAGGATAATAAAACGCGAGTCTACTCAAAAACTTCTTCTTTGGAGCACTCACCCGCAATAATGCGGGCGCCCTTCAGCACACTCCTATAATACATCTCGGGCGTGCGATGCTCCTTGCCCTCTGGTGGGGGTCCGTCACAAGCTTCTGGGCATCCATCTTGCCCCAGTGCACCTTTGCGCGGGCAAGGGCCCGACGCGCACCCTCGATACAGGCAGAGTGCTTGATAACTTCAACCCACGGGCACGCGTCCACCAGCCACCGCACCAGGCCGAAGTAGCTCCCAGGCATAGCCTCCTTAGGCCACAGCCGAACTACGAGGCCCTTCATGGCCTGTTCGGCCGCCTTGTGGAGCTCGACCAGCTGCTTCAGCTGGTCGCTAAAGGGCACCGGATGTTCGGCCTCAGCATACTGAGACGAGAAGACCTTCTCCGTCGAGCTCCCCTCCTCGGCCCGGTAGAATGCGGCAGCATCGGACACGCTGCAAGGAAGATCTGCGAACGCTCCTGGAGAGCTCCGAATTCGGGTAAGCGACAGGTAATTAACACTCACATGCTTACTTTGCATGAAAAATGCCTTACCCGCTGCTATTTTCTTTACCGCCTCTATCTCCTGGAGGGCCTTGTAGGCTTCGGCCTTAGCGGCTTTGGCACTCTCAAGAGCCGTTGCAAGCTCAGACTCTCGAGTCTTCGAGTCACGCTCCAGGCTCTCGTGTTTCTTCACGAGATCCTGGAGCTCTTGTTGTACCTCCGCCACCCGCGCCTCCTGTTTCTCTCGCTCGGTGCGCTCCGCAGCCGCATTGCGTTCGGCCGCAGCCACCGCCTCCTTCAGGGTCGCCACCTCGTTAGTGGCCCCTGCAATACCCCAGTTATCCTTGTCATTTTTCTTGCAACCAAATCCTTTTCTGTAAGGTACAATTTTCATAAGGTATTACTCACCTTATTTTTCCTCGGGCTGCTTCTTGGCATGGCCGAGCTCGTTCTTGGACCGCTCAAGGTTTTCCTTCAAAGTTTTGACCTCCGCAGTCAGTGCGGCAAAGTTCAGCAGCACAACCTGCAATCCCATATTGACATATTTTCATGACTCATGCGTTTATCTTTCTAAAGATCCTCAGTCCGGCTTTTCTTTCCGAACACCGAACCGAGCATCAGGGGCTACTGTCTATGCGGTACCATTTTACATATATTGAAATTCTTACCTCAAAGCCTATTAGAAGGCTGCTGCAGGCTTTGGTCAGCCCGCTCTTGGCGAGCTGAACCTTCTGAATCACCGCACTCATAACAGTGCGGTGTTCCTCTTCGATGGAGGCGCCGTTGAGCGCCTCCAGCAAATTATCTGGCACCTCCGGTTGGACGGAGGCAGCCGGCGTCGTGGTCCTGCCCTCTTACGAAGGGGTCGCCCACCGGACTCCGGAGCCACTATGGGTTCCGGGGCTGAGTCCGGTGCAAAGTCCGGGAGGTTATCCTGCGATACCTCCGGGGCCCTCTCCTCCTGGTGGGTCCCTTCCTGGGATCCCACCTCGGCATCGTCCGCATCACGGGGGGTGGAGGCAGTCGGAAGAGAATCCATATCCGACGCCCCTAAGGACCCGCTCGACGAAGTGGGGAGATCATCCTAAGGCGGACTGCAGGGTTGTATGCGGCATTAGAAAGACATAATGTGGTGGAAAACGAAAACCTTGAAGTTATTCGGGAGTCCGGATACTTATGATCTCGCCAGAGGCTTGGCCCTTGGAGGCCAGTCCTCGTCGTCGTCACTGGCGTTGGCGGAACAGTCCGGGGGAAGAGTTTTTCCCCTCTTGGACCCTTCGGCCTCCCTTGTTGGGGAGGCCTTCCTTTTCTTCCCTCCCCCCGCTAGCGGAGAGGCTTTATTCTTCTCCTCCTCGCCTTGGTGGGAGGAGTCGGCCTCGGATTCATCGTCCGATAGCACCTGAAAACGGGAACTCCTCCGAGTCCCCGTGGCCTTATTCTTGGCCTTCTTCTCCGGCACCACGTGGGGTGCCGGAGCCAGCAGCCCTATTAGGCGGGTGTCAGCTGGGTCCTCTGGCAATGGGGCCTGACAGATAGCCTGTGCGACCTTCTTCAGCCAGTCCTGTCAAAGGAAAGGGAGTTTAGATCCCGCATAGAGTCAAACTATGAATAACAAGCGTCCCGTAAAGGACAATATCACTTACCTCGTCAGCTGGACGCTGCGAGCTGAATCCGCGATCTTCGGTAGCGGATGCGGGAGCCTCGGCGCCCTTGAACAGCACCTTCCAGACCTCTTCGTACGTAGTGTCGAAGAGCCCATTCAAAGTCTGGTGCTGCGCCGGATCGAACTCCCACATATTGAAGCCCCGTCGTTGGCACGGGAGAATCTGGCGGATGAGCATGACCTGGACTACGTTGACAAGCTTGAGCTTCTTGTCCACCAGCTTTTGGACGCAGGCTTGGAGTCCGGTCAGCTCCTCCGGATCGCCCCAAATCCGGCCGCTCTCTTTCTAGGAGGTGAGCCATGTGGGGATGCCGGATCTGAATTCGGGGGCCGCTGCCCATTCGGGATCACGCGGCTCGGTGATGTAGAACCACCCCGATTGCCACCCCTTGATGGTTTCCACAAAGGTGCCCTCCAGCCACGTAACGTGGGACATCCTGCCCACCATGGCGCCTCCGCACTCCGCTTGGCTGCCCTTCACAACCTTCGGCTTGACACTGAAGGTCTTGAGCCACAAGCCGAAGTGGGGCTAGATGCATTGGAAGGCCTCGCACACGACGATAAACACCGAGATGTTGAGAATAAAATTCGGGGCCAGATCATGGAAATCTAAGTCGTAGTAGAACATGAGCCCCCGGACAAAGGGATGAAGTGGGAAGCCCAGTCCGCGGAGGAAATGGGGAAGGAATACTACCCTCTCATGGGGCCTGGGGGTGGGGATGAGCTCTCCCTCGTCGGGGAGCCGATGCGCGATGTCGCTGGACAAGTATCCGACGCTGTGCAGCTTCTGGATATGCCCCTCCGTGACGAAGGAGGCCATCCACTTGCCTCCCGCTTCGGACATATTTGGAGAAGGTTGAGGTGAGATGTGCGGGCTTGGGCGCTAGAGCTTGAGTTCGCGGAGATGGATAAGCCAAGGAGGAAGAAGGCGCAGGTAAAAATGTTGGATCTTTATCCCCTTATATGGGCAGACAGAAACACGCGTCCCCACCGGCCTGGTAAAACTCGCTTATCTCCCAAGCGTCACAATCAATGGCGCGGTTGTGTTACCCACGTCCGTATTGATGGGAATCCGGGAATAAGGGGAACACGATCTCTGCTTCGATAGACGTGCCAAGGAAACCGCCTCGCTAAACGCACTGCGGTGGAACAATAGAAACAATTCGAGTAAAGGCTTGGAAGTGGTGTGACGTTACGCCACAGAATACGTCAGCAGATTGATCTTGTGTAATATTATTCTCTCTACGGTGGTATGTGCAATTTATTTTGCAGAGCCGGACACTATCCTGGTGTTCAAAATCTTCTATAAATTATTCGGAGGAAGAACCCGCCTTGCAATGCCGAAGACAATATGCGCGCCGGACTCGTCGTCATTGAAGCCTGGTTCAGGGGCTACTGAGGGAGTCCCGGACTAGGGGGTGTCTGGATAGCCGAACTACCATCATCGGCCGGACTCCAAGACTATGAAGATACAAGATTGAAGACTTCGTCCCGTGTCCGGATGGGACTTTCCTTGGCGTGGAAGGCAAGCTTGGCGATACGGATATGTAGATCTCCTACCATTGTAACCGACTCTGTGTAACCCTAGCCCTCTCCGGTGTCTATATAAACCGGATGGCTTTAGTCCATAGGACGAACGACAATCATACCATAGGCTAGCTTCTAGGGTTTAGCCTCCTTGATCTCGTGGTAGATCTACTCTTGTAACCCACATCATCAATATTAATCAAGCAGGACGTAGGGTTTTACCTCCATCAAGAGGGCCCGAACCTGGGTAAAAACATCGTGTCCCTCGTCTCCTGTTACCATCCGCCTAGACGCACAGTTCGGGACCCCCTACCCGAGATCCGCCGGTTTTGACACCGACAGCTAGCAAAAAGATTGAGAAGCTACCAACCAAGAAACAAAAATTCTCATAAACGAGCATTAAGCATACTAACACCGAATAATGCACCACAAGTAGGATGTAATTTCATTGCATAACTATTGACTTTCGTGCTTGCATAGGGCATCACAAACCTTAACACCAATATTAGTACTAATCCAAACCATTTACTAGTACCTCCCACACATCTCTATATTGCAAAACTATTGCAAGGAATCAAACAATCGTATTCAGTGATCCATAAGTTTTATGTAGGATTTCATGACTAACCATGCAAATGTCCAATTCCTTTTGACTCTCTAAATAGGTATAAGTGAAGCACGAGAGTTTAATTATTTCTAAAAAATACCATTCTCTGATAAATATAAGTGAAGCAAAATAGCATTATTCAAATAACGGTTTTCTATATGAAGAGAAACAGTCAATCCAAACTTCAAATGATATAAGTGAAGCACATGAAGCATTGTATAAAGCCATACTCAAAAGATATAAGTGAAGTGCAATGAGCATTCTATAAATCAATCATGGACTATCTCATACCAGTATAGTGCATAAAATAAAAGTGAAAAATAAACACAAAAGACACTCCAAGATATACGCATATCACATGAACGAAACGAAAACAAAAACATACCGATACTTGTTGAAGAAAGATGGGATGCCTTCCAGGGCATCCCCAAGCTTAGATGCTTGAGTATCTTTGAATATTTACTTGGGGTGCCTTCGGCATCCCCAAGCTTGAGCTCTTGCCTCTCCTCCTTCTTCTCATATCGAGACCTCCTCGATCTTCGATCACTTCATCCACACAAAACTTAATAGAAAACTGGTGAGATCCGTTAGTATAGTAATGCAAATCATGACTCTAAGTAATGTTTCAAACCCATTCATTTTTTTGCATTGTAGATACTGTAATATAACTTTTCCATGGCTTATACCACTGATAAAAATCGATAGTTTCATCAAAACAAGCAAAACAATGCAGCAAAAACAGAATCTGTCTTAAACAGGACAGTCTGTAGTAACCTGAACATCTACCATACTTCCGGTACTCCAAAAATTCAGAAAAAATAGGAAAAATAAAAAAAATTGTATAGAAAGACTGTGCATAAATTTTCATGAACTTTCGACGTTCCAATAAAAAATGTAAAATCACGCACGACAGCCAAAGTTTCTGTTTTTGCACCGCACATACCAACAAGCAATCTACTCATCCTAAAGGCAAATCTTGGGACAATAATTTTTCAATACAAAGGTTTTGTACAAGGGGATGATTTTTTTAATAGTTTCTGTTCGAGATTCACAAAGTTTGCATGGGCATGAACAATGTTCAAGGATGTCCCTAACTTCAATGGTGTTCTTCTTTCTCACTTTCACTTTTCTTTTTGTGAAGTTTTAAGTTCCCCTCTATATTTTTTTAAAACTTTATAAAAGCACTCAAGAGAATAAAATGACTCTCTAAAACTTTCGGGTTGTCTCCCTGGCAGCGCTTCCTTTAAAGCCATTAAGCTAGGCATAAAGTGCTCAAATAATGGATCCACCCGGATCCCAAGGTATATCAAAGCCAATTTTAATTAGCAATGATTTGGCATTTAGTACTGAGCACAAAGCAACATATATCATGAAATGACGAAGTCTAACTCTCTTCCTATGCATCAACATGTAATACAAGAACAATTCATGCACATCAAGTAAAGGCCAATACATAGCATAAGCAGTTTCTTGCAATTTTATCATGTTTGAAACATAGAGAGGCGGAGATGTAGTTCCCGTCTCATAATAATTGCAAGTAGGGGCAGCAAGAACATGCATATTATATTCTTCAAAATCATCATGTGCAACGGTAAAAGGCAACCCATCAATGTAATCCTTATAAGTGCAAACTTCTCCGATATAGTGTAGTTTGGAGAATTCAAAAAGATAATAGGACTATCATTTGTGGGTGCAATAGCAACAATTTCATTCTTAACATAAGGAACTATAGAAAGTTCATCCCCATAAGCATAATTTATATTGGCAAATTGGCCACAAGCATAACAAGCATCAAGTTCATCAACAAGGGATATTTCAAATGAATCAATGGGATCATAGCAATGATCATAGCATTAATCCTTTAGTAAGAACGAAGGGACATTAAACAATGTATGAGTTGAAGAGTTACACTCATTAGAAGGTGGTCACGGGTAGCTAATCTGTTCTTCCTCCATTTGTTCTTTGCTCTCCTTATCATCTTTTTCATCCAATGAGCTCACAGTTTCATCAATTTCTTCCATAGACTCCTGAAAAATATTAGTCTCTTCTTGGACAGCGGAGACTTTCTCAATAAATATATCAATATCGGAATTGTATTTATAATTTTTCATAGCAATATTTAAGGATGGCAAAATTTTCAGGTCTATAAACATCATTATCAAAAGCTCCATACTTTAAAAACAAAGATTCAATTTCATAAACACCCTTAAAAGCAACAAATTCTTCTATTCGTTCCACATCATATTATTCATATATATGGTTGGCATAAGAAGCCAAGGTTTCATTATCATTAAATTTGCATGAAAAGGGAAGGTGTGGAGTGTTCATCCTAGAGAAACAAGTATAATCATATCTCTGGCATAAATTCCAAGCATACCAATGCAACATATCAATTTGATCCCATAATAGATTCCCTTTTTGTGTCGAGCGATAATCCCTAAAGTATTCACATTGATCCAACGTTACTCCCATTATCAAGTTGAATGTGGTTTTTTCAGGATTATCAAAGTAGTGCATAATATTTTTCACATACCGGGCATCGAGGGTTTTAGGAGGTTCCCCATCTCCATGAGGAGCAAGTACAACTAATATTTTAGGTGTTTCTTGTTCCATATCAATAACTAAATGTAGAGAACAACTTAGAACAAACAATAAAATTACTTAGTGATAAAGCAAACAAGCACACACGAGAATTTTCACCCCACGCTATTGCTCCCCGGCAACGGTGCCAGAAAAATGTTTTGATAATACACAAGTATAGGGGATCGTTTGTAGCCTTCTTCGATAAATAAGAGTGCCGGACCCAACGAGGAAATAAAGGCAGAATACATATTCCCTCAAGTTCTATCGACCACCGATACAACTCTACGCACACTTGACGTTTTTTTACCTAGAACAACTATGAAACTCTTTTGCAAGAATAGAACTGCGAGTACTTTGCAAGAACAAAACTACGAATAAATTGCAAGGTAATAAAAGTGGATAGCTTTTGTCAACAAGAAATTCATTTGTCCCTAGGCAATTGATAAGAAGTACCAGTAATCATTCTTGTAATTTTACATGAGGGAGAGGCATGAGCTAACATACTTTCTCTACTTGGATCATATGCACTTATGAATGGACCCCTAGCAAGCATCCGCAACTACTAAAGATCATTAAGGTCGTGAAATCCAACCATATCATTAAGTATCAAGTCCTCTTTACTCCCATACGCCATAACCCAATTATCCGCGTTTAGGCTGCTGTCACCCCCGCAACACCGACAATAAGCAAACCATGAACATATTGCAACACCCTACATTGGGGGCCCCTCTGTTTGTGTGACACGATGTGCACCGTAGGACAACACCATAAATAAAATATACAATCATATCAACCAAGATCACGATTAACCCACACGACAAAACGGATCTACTCAAACATCACAGTATAACCATAGATCATTGGGAAATAATATATGGAGTTGAGCACCATGTTTAAGTAGAGATTACAGCGGGGAGAAGGGGTGTTACACCACTATATAGAGGGGAAAAAGTTGGTGTTGACGGTAGCAAGATTGTTGATGTAGATCATCATCACGATCCTAGCCCCGCACTCCGGCGCCACCGTGAGAGAAGGGGAGAGAGCCCCCCTCCTTCTTATTCTTCCTTGGCCTCCCACCTAGATGGGAGGAGAGTTCCAACTCTGGTCCATGGCCTCCATGGCGGCGGAGGGGCAGGAGCCCCTTCGAGATTGGATCTCCCTCTCTGTTCTCTTCTGTTTCGCGTTTTCCAGATCCAACCCTTCACCGTTTCTTAAATTCCTGGAGATCCGTAACCCCGATTGCGCTGAAAGTTTTACAAGATTGTTTTTCTGTAAATTATCTTTCTTGTGCCAGAAGAAGGGCGCCAACTGACTTTCATGGAGGGCATAAGACACCTGGGCGCACCAGGGGGTGCCCGACACGCCCTGGTGGGTTGTGGTCACTGTGGGCCCCCATTTGTGTTGATTCCAAGTCCCAAAAGTCACATATATTCCGAAATAAGTCTCCGTAAATTTTTATCTCGTTTCACTTTGTTTGATATGGATTTTCTGCGAAACAAAAAACCTGCAAAAACATGAACTGACACTGGGCACTGGATCAATATATTTGTCCAAGTAAATCATATAAAATGTTGCCAAAAGTGTATAAAAGTTATATAATATTGGCATGAAACAATAAAAAATTATATATACGATGGAGACGTATCACACGCAAGGTGAGTACTTTGAATGTAATCGCAAGCTCATAGCAATCAAAACAATCAAACCAAACAACAGCATGGCATTTACAGGTTAAAGCGATGATGATCATGATTCACTAGACCAATATGAGCATGGCATGAACATACACTACCGGAATTAGCTTCTTTGCCGTCTGTTGGATGGCGGCAAAGAACATCTTTGCCGTCAGCCACAAGAAAACGGACGGCAAAGAACTGGCTGATGGCAAAGAATGTCTTTGCCATCAGCCAATTGTTTGCCATCCGCTGGCTGATGGCAAAGAATCTTTGCCATCAGCCAGCAGACGACAAAGAGGTGGGTGGGTCAAGTTAATGTCTAATCCACTACGACGCACCGGTTGCACCTCTTTGCCATCCGCCAGCAGACGGCACTGAATCTTTGCTGACCATTGGCGGACGCCAAAGAATGTGGTATGTTAACGGCCGTCCCGCCCCGGTCCTCTCTTCTCTCTCAGTCTCCTTCCCATCCCCACCCACACCCGCACCGCCGCCACCGACCCCGTCCGCCGTAGCCGGCCGCCCCGCACCCGTCCCCTGCAGCGCCCCGACCTCCACCATGCCCCCGCCGCCCCTTCCACGTCG
>NC_041381.1:666194733-666195249 GCF_002162155.2 Triticum dicoccoides
TTTTAGTATAGTTTCTTTTTGTTTATTTTAGTTTAGTTTCTATTTTAGTTATAGTTTTAGTTTAGTTTTAGTTTTGTTTTATTTTAGTTTAGTTTATTTTAGATTCGTTTTAGTTTATTTTAGTTTATTGTATTTTAGATTAGTTTTAGTTTTAGTTTAGAAGAAGAAGAAGAGTAGAAGGAGGAGGAGGAGGGGAACAAGAGGAGGGAGTAGAAGAAAGAAGAAAAGAAGAAGGAGAGGAAAAAGGAGAAGAAGAAGAAGAAGAAGAAGAAGAAGAAGAAGAAGAAGAGGAGGAGAAGAAAGAAGAAGAAGAAGAAGAAGAAGAAGAAGAAGAAGAAGAAGAAGAAAGAGGAAGAAGAAGAAGAAAGTGGAGAGGAGGAGCAGAAGAAGAAGAAGAAAGAGGAGAGGAGGAGAAGAAGAAGAGAAGAAGGAAAGGAAAAACGAGAAAAAAGAAGAAAAAGAAGAAAAAGATACCGTGACACCGCAACACCGACACCCCGACACCGCGACACCCCG
>NC_041381.1:666195783-666235888 GCF_002162155.2 Triticum dicoccoides
GACACCCCGACTCCGACCCCTGACCCCCAACACCCTGACACCACACCCCGACACCCTAATAGCTGCAGAAGTTTGGTTTTACGCCTGGTTACACGGTCTGAAGATTACATGGTGAGTCTGCCCAACGTGCCAGAGCCGAGGTGGTTCGTCGTCGCACCGAAGAGCATGGTACCGGGATGGAAGACATGGTGCAAGACTTTGACGATGCTCGGGACTCGGACGAGGAGATGGAGGAATCTGCAAAGGCCTTCACTGAAATGTTGGAGTCCTCAAAACGTCCTCTACACGAGCACACTAAGCTTTTTCAGCTGGATGCCATCTCACAAATAATGGCATTGAAGGCTCAATTCAACTTGGGAAGAGAATGCTACGACGCGATGATGCCAGTATTCAGACGATTTCTACCCAAAGGCCATGTGCTACCTGGAAACCTGTACCACTCAGAAAAATCCTTCGTGCTCTTAAGATGCTTGATACGTCTCCATCGTATCTATAATTTTTGATTGTTCCATGCCAATATTCTTCAACTTTCATACACTTTTGGCAACTTTTTATATTATTTTTGGGACTAACATATTGATCCAGTGCCTAGTGCCAGTTCCTGTCTGTTCCATGTTTTATGTTTCACAAAAAAACCAATATCAAACAGAATCCAAATGGGATATAAATGGACGGAGAATTATTTTGGAATATTTGGGATTTTCCGGAGGAAGAATCAACGCGAAACCGTGTCCGAGGTGGCCACGAGATAGGGGGGCGGGCCCCCTACCCCTAGGCGTGCCCTGGGCTCTCGTGGGCCACCCGTAAGGCGGTTGAGGTTCTACTTTTTCCACAAGAATGCTAATTTTATGAGAAAAATCTGGGCGAAAGATTCACCCCAATCGGAGTTACGGATCTTCGGATATTTAAGAAAGGGTGAAGGTGTAGAATTAGAGAACGCAGAAACAGAGAGATAAATCCAATCTCGGAGGGGCTCTCGCCCCTCCCACGCCATGGGAGCCAAGGAACAGAGGGGAAACCCTTCTCCCATCTAGGGAGGAGGTCAACGAAGAAGAAGAAGAAGGGGGCCCCTCTCCCCCTTGCTTCCGGTGGCGCCGGAGCGCTGCCGGGGGCCATCATCATCACCGCGATCTTCACCAACACCGCCGTCATCTTCACCAACATCTCCACCAACTCTTCCTCCATCTATGCAGCGGTGTAACCTCTCTCTTACCCACTGTAATCTCTACTTAAACATGGTGCTCAATGCTATATATTATTCCCCAATGATGTATGGCTATCTCATGATGTTTGAGTAGATCTGTTTTGTCCTATGGGTCAATTGATGATCGTGATTGGTTTGAGATGCATGTTTTATTATTGGTGCTGTCCTATTGTGCCCTCCGTGTCGCGCAAGCGTGAGGGATTCCTGCTGTAGGGTTTGCAATATGTTTATAATTTGCTTATGGTGGGTTGCGTGAGTGACTGAAACACAAACACGAGTAAGTAGGTTGTTTGCGTATGGGATAAAAGGGGACTTGATGCTTAATGCTACGCTTGGGTTTTACCTTAATGAATCTTTAGTAGTTGCGGACGCTTGCTAGAGTTCCAATCATAAGTGCATAGAATTCCAAGTAAGGGATGATATGTTAGCTTATGCCTCTCCCTCAAATAGAATTGCAACAATGATTACAAGTCTAGTTAGCGATTGCCTTGGACAAATAACTTTCTCGTAACAAAAAGCTCTCTACTAATATTTACTTTATTGCATCTTTATCTAAACAGCCCCTAGTTTATGTTTACGTGCTCTTTATTATCTTGCAAACCTAACCTATCACACCTACAAAGTTCTTCTAGTTTCATACTTGTTCTAGGTAAAGCGAACTTCAAGCGTGCGTAGAGTTGTATTGGTGGTTGATAGAACTTGAGGGAATATTTATTCTACCGTTAGCTCCTCGTTGGGTTTAACACTCTTACTTATCGAAAACTGTTGTGATCCCGTATACTTGCGGGTTATCAAGACCTTTTTCTGGCGCCGTTGCCGGGGAGTCATAGCGTGGGGTGAATATTCTCGTGTGTGCTTGTTTGCTTTATCACTAAGTAATTTTTATTTGCTGTTCTAAGTTGTTCTCTATCTTCAGTTATGGATATGGAACGCAAAATACCAAAGAAATTAGCTGTACTTGCTACTCATGAAGATGGGGTAACTCCTAAAACCCCCGACTCTCATTATGCGAGAGATATTATGTACTACTTTGATAATCCTGAGAAAGCCCCATTCAACTTTATAATGTGAGACACGTTGGATCAACGTGAATACTTTAGGGATTATCGCCTGAAACAAAAAGGGAAACTATTATGGGATCAATTTATTATGTTGCGTTGGTATGCCTGGAATCTATGCTTGAGTTATGATATTACTTGATTCTCTTGGATGGAGGCTCCACACCTCCCCTTTTCATGCAAATTTAACGATAATGAAACCTTAGGTTCCTATGCTAATGGTATATATGATTACTATGATGTGGAACAAATAGAAGAATTTGTTGCTTTTAAGGCTGCCTATGATATTGAAGCTTTGTTTGAGAAGTATGAAGCTTTTGATGATGATGGTTATAGGCCGGAAAATCTTGCTATACTTGGATATTGCTATTAAAATTATGAATACAATTACTATATTAATGCTTTTATGAAGAAAGTCAATGCTGTCCAAGAAGAGACTAATATTTTGCAGGAAGCTATGGAAAAAGAAATTGATGAAACAGTGAACTCATTGGATGAAAAAGATGATGAGGAGAGCGAAGAACAAAAGGAGGAAGAGCGGATTAGCTACCCGTGCCCACCTTATAATGAGAGTAACCCCCCAACTCATACATTATTTAATTCCCCTTCGTGCTTACCGAAGGATGATTGCTATGGTGATTGCTATGATCCCTTGAATTTGTTTGAAATATCCCTTTTTGATGATGCTTGCTATGCTTGTGGCCAAGATGCCAATATGAATTATGCTTATGGAGATGAACTTGCTATAGTTCCTTATGTTAAACATGAAATTGTTGCTATTGCACACACGCATGATAGTCCTATTATCTTTTTGAATTCTCCCTAATACACTTTATCGAAGAAGTTTGTGCTTATTAAGGATTATATTGATGGGTTGCCTTTTACCACTGCACATGATGATTTTGATGAATGTAATATGCATGTGCTTTCTGCTCCTACTTGCAATTATTATGAGAGAGGAACTATATCTCCACCTCTCTATGTTTCCAATACGATAGAATTGCAAGAAACTGTTTATACTATGCATTGGCCTTTACTTTGTGTGCATGAATTGTTCTTTTATGACATGCCGATGCATAGGAAGAGAGTTAGACTTCGTTGTTGCATGATATATGTTACTTTGTGCTCACTATTAAATTAAAAATCATTGTTATTTAAAATTGGCTTTGATATACCTTGGGATCCGGGTGGATCCATTACTTGAGCACTATATGCCTAGCTTAATGGCTTTAAAGAAAGCGCTGCCAGGGAGACAACCCAGGAGTTTTAGAGAGTCATTTATTTCTGTTGAGTGCTTTCATATAGTTTAAAAAAATAAAAATAAAGAGGGGAACCTAAAACTTTTCAAAAAGGAAAGTGAACATGAGAGAGACAAGCATTGTGGAAGTGGGAGAGCTCCTTGAACTTTGTTCATGCTCACGGAAACTTTGTGAATCTTGATTACAGAAACTTTTCAACAAAAATAATTATCCCCTTGTACAATTCCATTGTATTATAAAAATAATGTGCCAAGGTTTGCCTTTAGGATGTTTACAATGCTTGTTGGTTTGACGGTGCAGGACAGAAACTTTGGCTGTAGTGCGTGATTTTACATTTTTTAACTGAAACGTCAATTGGTTCTGATTACTTTTTAACTGTCTTGATATAAAACGTTTGTATTTTTCCTAATTTTCATAGAATTTTTGGAGTACCAGAAGCATGGTGGATGTTCAGATTGCTACAGACTGTTCTGTTTTTGACAGATTCTGTTTTTGATGCATAGTTTGCTTGTTTTGATGAATCTATCAATTTATATTAGTGGATTAATCCATGGAAAAGATATATTACAGTAGACACAATACAAAAATAAAATATGAATTGGTATGCAATAGTACTTAGAGTGGTGATTTGCTTTATTATACTAACGGATCTTACCGGGTTTTCTGTTGAAGTTTTGTGTGGATGTAGTGTCTAATCGAGGATGTCTCGATATGAGGAAAAGGAAGAGAGGCAAGAGCTCAAGCTTGGGGATGCCCGAGGCACCCCAAGTAAATATTCAAGGAGACTCAATCATCTAAGCTTGGGGATGCCCCGGAAGGCATCCCCTCTTTCTTCAACAAGTATCGGTATGTTTTCAAATTCGTTTCGTTCATGCATTATGTGCAAGTCTTGGAGCGTCTTTTGCATTTAGTTTTCATTTTTGTTTTATGCACCATGCTGGTATGAGATAGTCCATGGTTGATTTATAGAATGCTCATTGCACTTCACTTAAATCTTTTGAGTATGGCTTTATAGAATGCTTCATGTGCTTCACTTATATCATTTGAAGTTTGGATTGCCTGTTTCTCTTCATATAGACAACCGCCATTTGTAGAATGCTCTTTCGCTTCACTTATATTTGTTAGAGCGTGGGCATATATTTTGTAGAAAGAATTAAACTCTCTTGCTTCACTTATATCTGTTTAGAGAGATGAAGGAATTGGTCATTCACATGGTTAGTCATAAAATCCTACATAAACTTGTGGATCACTGAATATGATATGTTTGATTCCTTGCAATATTTTGCGATATAAAGGTGGTGATATTAGAGTTATGATAGTGGGTGATTGTGGATTAGTAGAAATACTTGTGTTGAGGATTGTGACTCTCGTAGCATGCACGTATGGTGAACCACTTTGTGATGAAGTTGGAGCACAATTTTATTTATTGATTGTCTTTCTTATGAGTGGCGGTCGGGGACGAGCGATGGTCTTTTCCTACCAATCTATCGCCCTAGGAGCATGCACTTAGTACTTTGTTTTCAATGGCTTGTAGATTTTTGCAATAAGTATATGAGTTCTTTATGACTAATGTTGAGTCCATGGATTATACACACTCTCACCCTTCCATCATTGCTAGCCTCTTCGGTACCGTGCATTGCCCTTTCTCACCTTGAGAGTTGATGCAAACTTTGCCGGTGCATCCAAACCCCATAATACAATACGCTCTATCACACATAAGCCTCATTATATCTTCCTCAAAACAGCCACCATACCTACCTATCATGGCATTTCCATAGCCATTCGGAGATATATTGCCATGCAACTTCCATCATCATCATATACATGACTTGAGCATTCATTGTCATATTGCTTTGCATGATCGTAAGATAGCTAGCATGATGTTTTCATGGCTTGTCTGTTTTTTTTTGATGTCATTGCTATGCTAGATCATTGCACATCCCGGTACACCGCCGGAAGCATTCATATAGAGTCATATCTTTGTTCTAGATATTGAGTTGTAAGTAAATAAAAGTGTGATGATCATCATTATTAGAGCATTGCCCCAGTGAGGAAAGGATGATGGAGACTATGATTCCCCCACAAGTCGGGATGAGACTCCGGACTTTATGAAAAATAGAAGAGGCCAAAGATGCCCAAGTAAAAAAAGAGGCCGAAGAAGCCCACCAAAAAGAAAAAAAGAAAAAAAAAGAAAAGAAAAAAAGGAAAAAAATGAGAGAAAAAGAGAGAAGGGGCAATGTTACTATCCTTTTACCACACTTGTGCTTCAGAGTAGCACCATGTTCTTCATATAGAGAGTCTCTTGAGTTATCACTTTCATATACCAGTGGGAATTTTCATTATAGAACTTGGCTTGTATATTCCAATGATGGGCTTCCTCAAATGCCCGAGGTCTTCATGAGCAAGCAAGTTGGATGCTGTCGGTGTACTAGAGTAGGGGTACCCTAGTATCCCGAACTTGTGCACGGGCAGTTGCAGCACCCCCGCGGCAAGGCTTGCCGGGTGACCGCCAAGGTCCTCCGTGGTTCCTTTGGAGCCATGCAAGAACAAAGTATCCAAGCCAAGGAGACAAGGCCCCGGCAAGAGGAGCTTGCAGGGAAGGCTAACCAAGGCATCTCAAGGAACTTGCCGCGACGCGCCATGCGTCCCGGCAAGGCCCGGTGAGCGACGAGCTTCCGGATGCGACAAGGCAACGACCGCGGCAAGGCGCTTGCCGCGGCAAGCAACCACCCTGTACCCACGCTCCAGCACATCCACCAACGTGTCGCCATGAGGCCTTTCCAGGCGCGCATGGTGGGAGGCTGTGCAGCCAGCGGTGCACGGTGGCATGCGACGCTGACAAGATTGCCATCGTGGCGAGCGGTGGCGTCCCTGACGGTCCTTTTCTGCACTGTTTGGGCGACGCAGACGGGCATTTAATGCCTTTGTCCCCTGCCGTCAGGGTTAGGTAGGATGCACTGTGCAGGTAGCTGTACCAACCACCACTCCTTTTCCATTTTTGCCCTTGTCTACGTTGCCACCTGTCGGTGACCCCTTGAGCATATAAAAGGAGGCCCATGCGCAACGTAGAAAGGGGTTCGAAACCAGAAATCCCTCACGCTCGGTCTCGTTAGCAGCTCATGTGTACTGTAGCACTCAGCGCTCCCGAGCAAGAACTCAATATAATCAGACAAGCAGCAGTAGTTGTGTTATCTCTCTGGAGAGCTCCGAAGCTGGGTAAACTGCTCGTGTGCTTCGCCTCGATCCGCTCTTCGTGCGACCTCCGCCCCCCGCCGAACCGAAAGGGGCTCGGTCCGCCGGTCCCATAGGTGTTCGTGGATCATTTTTCCCGACATCTTAGGTGCGCCGGGTAGGGGGCGTCGAGGTTGTGTGAACCTGATCCGGCGTTCACACGAGCTAGATCTTCATCTTCTTCATCAACATGCCACCGAAGAAGAAGGCTTCGGAGGCAGCTGTTCCGTCCGCGTCGATCCTACTACCACCGGAGCAAACGAGGGGTGGGGTAGACACCGGCGGAAGAACGGACGCTGACGAGGGAGCTCACGGTGCTGCTAGGTCCAAGGACAAGGCTGCACAGACCTCGGCGGCCGTACATGTTCTGCGCCCATCTCAGGAGGCGCAGGACCGACAGCGTCATGGTATTCGCAGTGCCATATGCTTGTTGGACCAAGATCGAGCTGGTGGATCTCGAGACGCTCAAGACCAGCATGCACGCCAACGTGCTGGCACGAGCGAGACACGGTCGCCCGGACGGGATACTGCTCCTTCTAACATAGTTAGAAGTCCGAGCATATCCCGTTCCTCGCACCGTTCACCACTGCCGCCCACCACTCCAGCAGAAGCTTAGGCGCGAGCTCAACTGCTCCTGGATTACCCTCCAACGGCGGACAAGACCGATCAATGGAGGGCCACCATTCAGAATCTCATCGGCTTCACCAACGGCGACACTCCACGGCAGCTGAGTACATCGCTGCCACGGCAGGACTGCCAGGCACGAGCCGGTGGCGACGGAACCGGTGGGGGTGCGACCACCATGCACTCTCCATCCCGAAGGCCAAGATCGCCGACTCGCCGGATCCACCTCGACAGCGACTCCACCGTGTCATCGGATCCACGAGCTCGTCGCGATCAACGCCAAGTTCTTCACGAACGACAGCAAGAAGACGCTCGTACTCGCATCGAGCACCGAAGAGAAGTGCGGCGTCAATCCGACCAGCGCGTTGGGCCCTCTGTCGACATGCATGCGCCAGGGGAACCAGGCGACTTGCCGTATGCAGTAGGTTGCCCTGCGTTCACTCGTGAGCTACGGCAAGTCCAGTGGCCCAGCAGGAAGAATTTCAAACCAGACGTACCCGAGAAGTACGACGGCAAGACGCATCCGTCGGAGTTCCTCAGCATCTACACCATCGCGGTGCAAGCTGCCGGGGGGCGGGACGACAAGATCCTTGCCAATTACTTCCCACTGGTGCTCAAGCCCAATGTCAGATCCTGGCTCATGCACTTGCCGGATAACTCCATATCCTCCTGGGCAGATCTATGCCATCAGTTTGTCGGCGCCTTTACAGGCGGCCACAAGCCTCATGGCCAAGAGAGCGACCTTCATCTACTCGCCCAGAAGGAAGGAGAGCCCCTGCGCAAGTACATTCAAAGATTCAGCAGCGTACAGCACAACATCCCAGATGTCCACCCTGCCGCGGTAATCAGCACGTTCCATCAGAACGTGCGGAACCGCAGGATGCGGGAGGAGATGGCGATGTGCAAGATCAGAGACGTCAGTGAGCTATATGCCCTGGCCGACAAGTGTGCACGTGCTGAGGAAGGAAGGAAACTACCCAGAGAGAATACAGGAGCAGGAGGATCTGATAGTGAGGATGCTGCCCCGGCAAAGAGAAACCGGCGGTGGAACAACAGGAAGAAGAAAAGCAAAGATGTGCTAGTCGTTGAGCAGTCCGGCAACGGAGGTGGCACCAAGAAAGCCAAAGTTGGTAGCTCCGGCAAGGAGATTGCCGCGGGCACCAACTACCAGGCTGTGGCGGTCGCCGACAAGCAGGACGGGACCAACAAGCAGTACTGCAAGATCCACCGCACCAAGGGCCATGACCTCCAGAGCTGCAAGAAGGTCGAGCAGCTTGTTGAGCAGCAAAAGGCTGAATACGAGCGACGCGATAAGGAGAAGGCCCAAGAAGGTACTGGAGGATCCGGCAAGAAAAGCCCCGGCCGGGGAGGACGCCGCGGCAAGGCCAAGCAGCGGCAAGGAGACAGACCTCCCCACGGCCGCGACAAGGATGAAGATGATGACGATGATGAAGGTATGGATGATGACGAGACTGATGAGCAGGAGTTCCAGAAAGCCACAGAGGTCCTGTGCATTGACGGCGGCGCTTCTATGCATACTTCACACCGCCAGCTCAAACAGTGGGTGCGGGAAGTTAATGCGGCAGAACCACCCGTCGAGTCACGCAAGCCTCTGAAATGGTCCAGCACGCCTATCATCTTTGATATTGAGGACCACCCTGATCGCATAACAGTGGTCGGGTGCTTGCCGATGTTGGTTTCACCAACTATCCGCAACCTCATGGTCACTAAGATGCTAGTTGACGGCGGGGCCGTCTTGAACCTGATCTCCTCCGCGGTACTCCAGAAACTCCAGATCCCTGACGGCGAGTTCGAAGAGACCGGCACATTCCAAGGAATCAATCCGGGAAGGAGCAAGCCGAAGGGAAAAATCACGTTGTCGGTGACATTTGGCAGCGAGTTGAACTTCATGACTGAGAGGGTCACTTTTGACGTTGCTGACTTTCCATTCTCTTACAATGGGATACTCGGCCGTCCAGCACTCTCCAAATTCATGGCAGCCTCTCACTATGCATACAACATGCTGAAGATGCCAGGCCCGATAAGTGTCATCTCTGTCCCTGGCGACAAGAAGGATGCTCTTATCTGCGCCGACAAGATTTATCGGGAAGCAGCAGCCGCAGCGGATCTCAGGTCACTTGCCGCCGAAGCTCCCGAGGGGAAGAAAAAGACCAAGTCCGGCAAGAGTTCTGATGCCCACTCCGGCAAGCGCACCTCTTCGGAGTGCTGCGCTACCGTCGAGGACGCACCATCGAGCTCCACCGGCAAGTGCAAGAAGGCAATGGCAGCTCCACCAGAGACCAAAAAGGTGTCCGCCAAGGAGGACGGCACTGGTGGTACCTTCACCATCAGTGCCACTCTCGACCCTAAATAGGAAAGTGCGCTCGTTGCTTTCCTGCGGGCGAGCGTCGACGTGTTTGCGTGGCAACCGTCTGACATCCCCGGTGTTCCCAGGAATGTAATTGAGCACCACCTTGCCATCTGTCCTCATGCGCGGCCCGTCAAGCAGAAAGTCAGGAAACAGGCAGTGGAGCGCTAAGAATTCATCGCAGAAGAAATCAAGAAATTGGACGCAGCAGACCTTGTCAGAGGAGTGCTCCATCCTACGTGGTTGGCCAATCCTGTAGTCGTGCGCAAGGCAAACGGGAAATGGAGGCTTTGTATCGACTTTACCGATGTCAATGAAGCTTGTCCCAAAGACCCATTTCCCTTGCCGCGCATTGATCAGATTGTTGACTCCACGGCCGGATGTGACTTGATTTCATTTCTTGATGCATACTCAGGATACCATTAGATCTTCATGGCAGAAGAGGATGAGGAGAAGACCGCATTCATCACCCCATGTGGCACATACTGTTTTGTACGGATGCCTTTCAGTTTAAAGAATGCTGGTTCAACATTTGCAAGGGTGGTCCACTACACTTTTGAGCCACAAATACACAGAAATGTGGAAGCCTACATGGATGACATAGTGGTCAAGAGCAAGGACAAGGCGACTCTGATTCAAGATTTAGACGAAACCTTTGCAAATCTGCGCAAGATCAACCTCAAGCTTAACCCCGAGAAGTGTGTGTTTGGAGTCCCCTCCGGCAAGCTTCTCGGGTTCTTCGTGTCTCAGCGAGGAATTGAAGCCAATCCCGACAAGATCAAGGCCATCGAGCAGATTGAAGCACCAAAGCGTGTCAAGGATGTGCGAAGACTTGCCGGTTGCGTGGCTGCTCTCAGCAGGTTTATCTCTAGATCTGCTGAGCGCGCCCTGCCGTTTTTCAAAATATTGAAAAAGGCAGGTCCAATGAAATGGACTCCGGAAGCGGAGGCTGCACTGCAGGACTTGAAGAAATACCTGTCCTCCACTCCAACACTTGTTGCACCTAGGCAACAAGAGAAGTTGCTGCTGTATATAGCGGCAACCAATCAAGTGGTTAGTGCTGCGTTAGTGGCGGAGAGGGAGGCGGATGATGAGCCAGCAACCATGGCAGATACATCCAGCAACAAGCAAGGGACTTCATCGACAAGCTCTGGTCCCGACAAAGATGGATCTGCGCAGACACATGAGAAGATGCAGAAGAGAATGGTGCAGCGCCCAGTTTACTTTGTCAGTTCCCTTTTGCAGGGGGCTAGGACAAGGTACTCTGGTGTGCAGAAATTGCTTTTCGGCCTTCTCATGGCCTCGAGAAAGCTGCGCCATTACTTCCAAGCACATGAGATCACAGTCGTCACTCGTTTTCCGCTGAAGAGGATACTGCAAAATCCAGAAGCAATAGGCAGGATTGTCGAGTGGGCGCTGGAACTGTCAAGCTTTGGCCTCAAGTTCGAGAACACTTCAACTATCCAAAGCAGGGCATTGGCGGAGTTCATAGCAGAGTGGACGCCAACACAAGATGAAGAAATTCTAGAAACGAGCATCCCCATCAAGGAAGCAAGCAAAGAGTGGCTGATGTACTTTGATGGTGCCTTCTCGCTGCAAGGCGCCGGTGCAGGCGTGCTACTTGTCGCACCCACCGGAGAGCACCTCAAATACGTAGTCCAGATGCACTTTCCCAAGGAGCAAGCAACAAACAATACTGCAGAGTATGAAGGTTTGCTTGCCGGTCTCAGGATCGCAGCGGACCTTGGGATCAAGAAGCTCATTGTCAGGGGCGACTCACAGCTTGTCGTCCGCCAAGTGAACAAGAATTATCAGAGTCCGTTGATGGAAGCTTACGTTGATGAAGTGAGAAAGCTGGAAGAGCACTTTGACGGCCTACAGATGGAGCATGTTCCAAGAGCCCAAAATGACATTGCCGATGGCCTGTCAAAGTGCGCCGCACTTAAGTTACCTGTGGAACCAGGGATCTTTGTGTTCAAGCTGACGCAACCATCTGAAATGCCATCAACTGGATAGAGCAAGAAGAGGAAGTTGATTTCTGGTGACTATTCTCCGGCAGAGCTCCCCGAAGCCGCCGCCAAGAAGGTCCCCAGGTCAACGCCAAGGGTGCTGAGGAGCAGTCTGCTCCGACAAGCCTTAGGGTTTGTTCCGTTGAAGCAGACGCTCCCGACAAGTTTTGCTCCGGCAAGCTTGCCGGGGAACATCAAGCTCCGGCCGAGCCGCAGGTTCTCGCCGTAGAAGCGGATGTTCCCGCAGCAGCAGATGTGCCTTTAGTCGTTGTTGTCGTGCCGCAAGCTCCAACATGGGCACAACAGATTGTCCGTTTCCTTCAGACAGGAGAACTTCCCGAAGAGCAAGAAGAAGCGGAAAAAGTAGCCCGACAGTCAAGTATGTACCAGTTTGTCGACAACACACTGTACAGAAGAAGACTCAACGGTGTGAAATTGAAGTGCATTCATCGGGAAGATGGACAAAAGCTGTTGGCAGAGATACATGGAGGCATATGTGGTCACCACATTGGCGCAAGAGCACTTGCCGGCAAAGCTTTCCGGCAAGGTTTCTTTTGGCCAACAGCCCTCCAGGATGCAACTGCACAAGTAACCAAGTGTGAAGCGTGCCAGTTCCACTCCAAACAGATACACCAGCCAGCTCAAGCTCTCCAGACGATCCCTTTATCCTGGCCATTTTCGGTCTGGGGGCTCGACATCCTCGGCCCCTTTCCCCGAGCTGTCGGGGGCTTTGAGTACTTGTACGTTGCAATCGACAAGTTCACAAAGTGGCCGGAAGTGGAACCAGTGAGGAAGGTGACAGCACAGTCAGCAGTCAAGTTCTTCAGGTCGATTGTTTGCCGTTTCGGGATCCCTAACAGGATCATCACCGACAACGACACGCAATTCACGAGCCGCACCTTCATGCAGTACGTCCAAGATCTTGGCGCCAAGGTCTGCTTCGCTTCTGTTGCTCATCCGGGAAGCAACGGTCAAGCGGAGAGGGAAAATGCTGAAGTGCTGCGCGGGCTCAAGACCAGGACTTTCGACAGGCTGCACAAGTGCGGAAGGAACTGGATTGAGGAGCTGTCGGTGGTTCTTTGGTCGATCAGGACGACGCCAAATCGAGCCACTGGCCAGACACCTTTCGCTCTAGTCTACGGAGCAGAGGCAGTTCTCCCCACGGAACACGTATACGGGTCACCTTGAGTGCTCGCTTATGATGAGCTTGAGCAAGAGCAGCTGCGACAAGATGATGCGCTGCTCCTTGAGGAGGACCGTCTTCAGGCTACTGTACGAGCTGCTCGATACCAGCAAGCTTTGCGCCGCTACCATAGCCACAAAGTTAATGCCAGAAGTCTCGAGGAAGGCGACCTTGTTCTTCGGCGCGTTCAGTCCGCCAAGAATTCCAACAAGTTGACGCCGAAGTGGGAAGGCCCTTACCGGGTGAAACGAGTCACTAGGCTGGCGTTGTCCGCCTTGAGACCGAAGATGGCATTCCGGTGAGCAACTCCTGGAACATTGAGCATCTTCGTAAGTTTTACCCGTAGGGCGCGGTTGCCGGAACCTGTTCCGGCAACCACCTTTTGTACAAGTCTTGCCGATGTTGCATGTAATCCTTTGTACAAAGCCGGGCGCAGACCCCGTGCACAAGTAAAGCTCATGTGCTCCGCACATCTTGTCAATTTCATGCATTATACTTCTCTTTGCATGCGTTATCTGACACTTTGTGCAGCACCTACCCCCGGTAAGCAATAACGAGCTGAAAGGCTACATATCTTTATTTTCTCTTCTTTCTTTTTCTCAAAAAGGAAAGGAAGGTTCCCTCGCCCACAAGTTTGCCGGGGGGGAAAGGAGAAGATAATGGTGTGGACCAGGCATCGTTCAAGGAAGTTTCGCCTTACCGGAAAGCAAGCGACAGAAAAGCTTAGTTGCCAAAGTTTGAGCAATCAGTTTTTATATTTTTAAGTTATCTTCCTCGAACGACCGTGCTTTGTATGGAAAACCTGTGCGCGGAGGAACCAACTCGTAGCTAGTTGCGCCCTTACTTTGTTTCGAGTCCGCTCAACAACTTAAGTGAGCTGCGGCTAGTTGCACTCGCGGCTAAGGTACCTGCACCGACAAGTTCCCTAAAAGCGTAGGGCAAAACATACAAAGAAAGGAATCGAGTAAAGGAAATAACATAGCAATCTCTACCCAAAATAGAGTTATATTATAAGATAACTTGTCGCAGCTCTAACAGATTGTTCCCATGACATGAGCAACAGCGACAAAGAAAAAGAGAAAACGGGCGGCCTAATCTACGCGATCTCCCTCAACCCTCTTGATCCCGCTCACCTTGTCCACAATGGGTGCGACAAGGGCCTGGAGCGCTTCCAGATCAGCATCCGGTGGCAGGGACTTGAGGAGGTTGGTGAGGTTGAGGCCTGGGTTGTGGAAGGCCACCTTCACCAGCACCTTTTGAAGAGCTCTGGCACAGATCTTGCGCGACTCGTCGGCCAGCTGCTTTGGGATCTTCTCCCGGAGTCGCTGGAGGGCCGTCGCTACGCCTTTGAAGAACAGGCTGAGCTTGGCGCTGGGTTGGAGGTGCTCGTCGGAGGGGTACCCGAGATCCTCCATCCCCAGGTGCGCCAGCTCCCTGTCGATGGCTGCGGCAACATTCACGAGCCCCTCGGTCCAGTGCTCCACAGTCTCCCTAAAAGTATCCTGGGCTGCAGCAGCACTCGCCAGCAGCACCTCGTCGGCCTTGATCTTCTCCGACAAGGCCACCTCCCGCTCCCTGGCGCCGTCCAGCGTCTGAGTCAAAGTAGCCAGCTTCAACTCGAGATCTGCATTGGAATCCTTGGCGACGCTGAGCTCCTTGCTCCTCTCAGCGAGACGACCCTGCAGCTCACCATGAGCGGCAGCATCCTTCTCACGCTCACGCCTGAGCTCGGCAAGCTCCTCGCCGCTCGCCCTGAGATCGGCTTCCAGCTGCGCCACCTTCGTCTCCAGCTCCTTCTTGGCGGCCTCGGCAGCTGCGGCGGCATCCCTTGCCTCCTTGAGAGCCCCGCCAATCGCTTGCTCGCGCGCGGCGAGCTCCTCCTCGTGGCTGTCAAGGTTGACCTTGCGCTGCGCCAACTCTCCTTCCTGCGCAAATAGATTTTCGGTGACAAGTCGTTGCTTCTCTTCAACTTCAGCCTTCTCGAGGAGGAAGGCTTTCCGCTCCTCGAGAAGTTGCTCCCGCTCCTCCGCCAGGGACCGGAGAGCTTCCTGCCTGAGACCCCGGAGCTCCTCCGCGCGTTTCTCAATGTCAACTCCCGCCTTCGCGACAAGCGCTTCTCGGGATGCCAATTTAGCTTGTTAGGTGCGGTAGAGCGACATCAGCTTCCGCAGCAGCCGCTCCTCCTCAGGCTCGTCGCTGCTGCTGCTTGGCGCGTCAACTAGCGTCAGCCCAGCGGAGGCGAGCACCTCTCCGTCCAGGATTTCTCCTTCGACCGGCGCCATGGAGCTTGACGCCCAGGGGAGCTTGATGAAGATGCCGTCGCCGACCTTTAAGTAGGCGCCGGGCTGGGGCTCTTCGGAGCCTGGCGCTGCAGCAGCGGCGGAGGGATCGGCGGTCGGCGTAGCGCCTGGCGCTCCTGCGGCCTCGGGGCCGTCAGTGCGATCGCCGGATCCCTCGCCGGCATCTGCGGCGGCAGCTTTGGTGGCCTCTTCGTCGGCGGGATCATCAGCGCCGACTTCTCCTTCAGTTTCCATTGGCTCCGTGGCAGATGGATCTGACGAACGAGAAGGGGAGAAAAGTCAAGCAAATACTCAAAAAGAAAATCAGAAGAAGAAGAACCCAAGGGAAGTTTTCAAGCAAAAGGATTACCTGTGCTAGGATCTGCAGCCGTGGTCTCAACCACCGGAGGATCACTAGTACTGCCCCTTGCTGGAGAACTGCCCCTTGCCGGAGAATTCTCCCTTGCCGGAGAACGCTGCCTTGCCGGGGAGTCCTCCCTTGGCGGTGTAGTAGAAGCAGATGGCATTTCAAGAGCGGCTTCCGGGCACTCCTGGTGAGGCTGCTCTGCTCCTACACAAACAAACAGTTAGATATCAGCAATGAAAGAACACCCATGCGCACCTGACAGCGTGAAGTAAACCATATACTTACGTGGGGGGCTGCGCTGGGGGCTGCTTTGAGGAATGGTTGCCGGGTCCGGCAAGATGGTCTCGGACTCGCCCTCTGCTAACGCGGTGGGTTCGTCCTCGATGACAATCACCGGGACCTTGGCTCTCTTCGCCGCTCTCTGGGCCAGCGTCCTGAGAAGTAAAGGGTTCAGAGTGAAGCAAATCAGAAACAAGACAAAAACAGCAAGAATTGAAGAACTACAAGTACAGCGAAGAATCTTACTCTTCTTCTTCCTCGTCGGAGCAGAGCGCGGAGAGATCGAAGTCCGGCTCGCCTCCGGTGCGATGAGGCGTAGGAGTAGGTTCCCTTGTCCGCTTGGCGGGGGCAGTAGCGGCGGACCGGGAAGACCCCGCTCAAGTTGCCGCAGCAGCGTGAGGCGCTCCCGCGGCAACAATGCTTGCCGCGGTAGAGCGTGTCGCACAGCTCGACGGCTGTTGACTCGTTTGCCGACCCGCTACGTCCCCGGCCTTGCGAAGACGCCTTCTTGGTGCAGCTGGGGGCTCCGCTTGCGGCAAGCTGTCTGAAGGTTCGGGCCTGACAAGCTCTCCCTTGCCGGGCTCGCTCGACTCAGCTTCAGGCCCGGCAAGCTCTTCCTCGCCAGCGAACTCCTCTCGCTCGACAAGGCTTGCCGCCTCTGCTGCCTCTGCTTCCTCCACGGTGAATCCAAATTCGCCCGCGGCAGCTGCTGCCGCCGCCTCTTCCAGCCTAGTGGCGATGTGCTGCATCTCCGCATCGGTGGTGTCGCGAGTGAGGCTCTTCTGTTCATCGACGCGGACCGGCACTTCAACCAAGCTGTCAAAGAACTCCTGCACGACGGCGTCTGCCGGCTCTTGCCAAGTTGGAACGATTCCGTGCGAATCGCACAACGGCATCATTGCGCGGATGCGGTCGAGCGAGGAGTTGTTGCACAATGGAACGACGCCCCTCGGCAACATGAATGGATGTTGAGGATCGCGCTTGAACAGCTCCAGGAGCATCGCGTCCAGCTCCAGGACGGTGAAGTTGAAGTTGAGGCCCGGGCGCAGCCTCATGATATCCGCCGAGTTTTGGAACTCCCAGGCGGGTCTCCTCCTCTCCTGCAGGGGGGCGATGCGGCGACGAAGAAAATCTGCGCCAACGGCGCCTACGGTGAGCCCAGCAAGCCCGAGGCATAGGATCCGGGTGACGGCGATCTTCAGGCTGTCGTCTTCCGGGGCCACGTTGCTCTAATCGTTGCCGCGCACTATTGGGGCTTGTCGCAAGGCGGTAAATGGCTGCGGGTTCTCCTCGACAATCCAGCACCACTCTGCTCTCCATTCCTCCCACTTGCTGCGGAGCTCTCCCTCCAGATAAGCTTCCTTCTTGCCGACTCTCGAGATCCAAGCAATCCCGCCGGCAAGAGGCTCTCCTCTCTCGACTCGGGGCATAAAGAAGTGGCGGAAAAGAGCTACGTTGGGATGGACTCCGACAAAGTTTTCGCAGAGATGTGCGAAAACTGCCATGGTCAGAAAGGCGTTGGGGGTGAAGTCAAGGAGGCGGAACCCGTAGGTGTTCATAATGTCGCAGAAGAATTCAGAGAAAGGCGGGCAGAGCCCGTAGTAGAAGAACAGCGCAAAGAAGGGGTATCCGTTTGGAGCCAGTTCCGAAGCGGCGGCAGGGAGTACCTTCGTGCACGGATGTGCTCGCATCTCCGTCGACTAGAAGAGGTAGTAGTACTCCCTCAGCTCCTTCGCGGCAAGCTGAGGGGGGAAGATGGCCTTCTCCTTTCGCAGCGCCGTGAGCCGCTGCGCCTCGACCGATTTCACGCCCTTCCCCTTGTCAGCTTTCGGAGCCATGGCGGAGGTGGTGGGGGAGATCGACGGTGTTGGTGGTGCTGGTGGCAATGGGGGGCAGAGCGCTGCTCTCTTTCGGCTTCAGGAAGAAGGGGGGAGCGGCGGAGATTTGTGAGATTGGAGGAACAACCGGCAGGATGGGCGAACTGCCCCTGTTTCCCCTGCTTATAAAGAGGGAGGGGGCGGATGTTTCGCCCTTCCGAATAAAGAAACCACCCACGATCTCTCCCACGATGCCGCATTCGACGAGTGCCGTTGGGGAGGGCGCGGTGGATACAGAGTAAGATACGGCGTAACCCAGGCCGCGTGTGCCCGTGCGCTGTTTTGGGCCTGGCCCAACAGCGCTCGGCACCGTTTGTGGCCCAGGCCCGGGGGCTCCTGTCGGTGTACTAGAGTAGGGGTACCCTAGTATCCCAAACTTGTGCACGGGCAGTTGCAGCACCCCCGCGACAAGGCTTGCCGTGTGACCGCCAAGGTCCTCCGTGGTTCCTTTGGAGCCATTCAAGAACAAAGTATCCAAGCCAAGGAGACAAGGCCCCGGCAAGAGGAGCTTGCAGGGAAGGCTAACCAAGGCATCTCAAGGAACTTGCCGCGACGCGCCATGCGTCCCGGCAAGGCCCGGTGAGCGACAAGCTTCCGGATGTGACAAGGCAACGACCGCGGCAAGGCGCTTGCCGCGGCAAGGAACCACCCTGTACCCACGCTCCAGCACATCCACCAACGTGTCGCCATGAGGCCTTTCCAGGTGCGCGTGGTGGGAGGCTGTGCAGCCAGCGGTGCACGGTGGCATGCGACGCTGACAAGATTGCCATTGTGGCGAGCGGTGGCGTCCCTGACGGTCCTTTTCTGCACTGTTTGGGCGACGCAGACGGGCATTTAATGCCTTTGTCCCCTCCCGTCAGGGTTAGGTAGGATGCACTGTGCAGGTAGCTGTACCAACCACCACTCCTTTTCCATTTTTGCCCTTGTCTACGTTGCCACCTGTCGGTGACCCCTTGAGCATATAAAAGGAGGCCCATGCGCAACGTAGAAAGGGGTTCGAAACCAGAAATCCCTCACGCTCAGTCTCGTTAGCAGCTCATGTGTACTGTAGCAATCAGCGCTCCCGAGCAAGAACTCAATACAATCAGACAAGCAGCAATAGGAGTGTTATCTCTCCGGAGAGCTCCGAAGCTGGGTAAACTGCTCGTGTGCTTCGCCTCGATCCGCTCTTCGTGCGACCTCCGCCCCCCGCCGAACCGAAAGGGGCTCGGTCGCCGGTCCCATAGGTGTTCGTGGATCAGTTTCCCCGATAGATGCACACCCACTTAGTTTTCAGTTTGAGCTTTCATACACTTATAGCTCTAGTGCATCCGTTGCATGGCAATCCCTACTCACTCACATTGATATCTATTGATGGGCATATCCATAGCCCGTTGATACGCCTAGTCGATGTGAGACTTTCTCCCTTTTTGTCTTCTCCACATAATCCCCACCATCATATTCTATTCCACCTATAGTGCTATGTCCATGGCTCACGCTCATGTATTGCATGAAAGTTGAAAAAGTTTGAGATTATTAAAGTACGAAACAATTTCTTGGCTTGTCATCGGGGTTGTGCATGATTAAATACTTTGTGTGATGAATATAGAGCAACAGCCAGACTATATGATTTTGTAGGGATAACTTTCTTTGGCCATGTTGTTTTGAAAAGACATGATTGCTTTATTTGTACGCTCGAAGTATTATTGTTTTTTATGTCAAATGATAGACTATTGCTTTGAATTACTCGTGTCTTAATATTCATGCCATGATTAGACATATGATCAAGATTATGCTAGGTAGCATTCCACATCAAAAATTATCTTTTTTATCATTTACCTACTCGAGGACGAGCAGGAATTAAGCTTGGGGATGCTGATACGTCTCCATCGTATCTATAATTTTTGATTGTTCCATGCCAATATTCTTCAACTTTCATACAGTTTTGGCAACTTTTTATATTATTTTTGGGACTAACATATTGATCCAGTGCCCAGTGCCAGTTCCTGTCTGTTGCATGTTTTATGTTTCGCAGAAAACCAATATCAAACGGAATCCAAACAGGATAAAAACGGACGGAGAATTATTTTGGAATATTTGGGATTTTTCGGAGGAAGAATCAACGCGAAATAGTGTCCGAGGTGGCCACGAGACAGGGGGGTGCGCCCTGGGCTCTCATGGGCCACCCATAAGGCGGTTGAGGCTCTACTTTTGCTGCAAGAAAGCTAATTTTATGAGAAAAATCTGGGCGAAACATTCACCCCAATCGGAGTTAAGGATCTCCGGATATTTAAGAAACGGTGAAGGGGTAGAATCAGAGAACGCAGAAACAAAGAGATAGATCCAAAATCGGAGGGGCTCTGTCCCCTCCCACGCCATGGGAGCCAAGGAACAAAGGGAAACCCTTCTCCCATCTAGGTAGGATGTCAAGGAAGAAGAAGAAGGGGGACCCTCTCCCCCTTGCTTCCGGTGGCGCCGGAGCGCTGCTGGGGGCCATAATCATCACCGCGACCATCACCAACACCGCCGTCATCTTCACCAACATCTCCACCAACTCTTCCTCCCTCTATGCAGCAGTGTAACCTCTCTCTTACCCGCTTTAATCTCTACTTAAACATGATGATCAACGCTATATATTATTCTCCAATGATGTATGGCTATCTTATGATGTTTGAGTAGATCTGTTTTATCCTATGGGTTAATTGATGATCCTGATAGGTTTGAGTTGCATCTTTTATTATTGGTGCTGTCCTATTGTGCCCTCCGTGTCGCGCAAGCGTGAGGGATTCCCGCTGTAGGGTTTGCAATATGTTTATGATTTGCTTATGGTGGGTTGCGTGAGTGACTGAAACACAAACCCGAGTAAGTAGGTTGTTTGCATATGGGATAAAAGGGGACTTGATGCTTAATGCTATGGTTGGGTTTTACCTTAATGCTATGCCTAATGCTATGTTAGCTTATGCCTCTCCCTCAAATAGAATTGCAACAATGATTACCGGTCTAGTTAGAGATTGCCTTGGACAAATAACTTTCTCGTACCAAAAAGCTCTCTACTAATATTTACTTTATTGCATCTTTATCTAAACAGCCCCTAGTTTATGTTTACGTGCTCTTTATTATCTTGCAAACCTATCCTATCACACCTACAAAGTTCTTCTAGTTTCATACTTGTTCTAGGTAAAGCGAATGTTAAGCGTGCGTAGAGTCGTATCGGTGGTTGATAGAACTTGAGGGAATATTTATTCTACCTTTAGCTCTTCGTTGGGTTTGACACTCTTACTTATCGAAAACTGTTGCGATCCCGTATACTTGTGGGTTATCAATGCCCTATGAGAAGACACATGCCTGTGTGAAAGGATGTGTCTTATTTGGGCGTCAGTATGCGGACTTGAGCTGTTGTCCCATTTGCAAGTCTTCCAGGTATGTTGTGGTAGACAACGGTATGGGTGAGAAGACGCAGACCAAAATACCCGTTAATGTTCTTTGGTATATGCCAATCGTACCAAGACTTCATCGTCTTTTCATGGTCAAAGAGACGTCCAGACAGATGACATGGCACAAAACGGGCAAAAGAACCGGACTAGATGCAGATGGGAATGTGATGATGGTGCACACATCAGATGGTGAAGCGTGGATGCGCTTTGATGCATTACATAAGGAAAAAACGGCAGATCCAAGGAATCCTTGAGTCACCGTCAGCACGGATGGGTTCGGTGTGTATGGTCAGATGGCAGCCCAATACAGTTGTTGGCCCGTGTTTGTCATTCCATTCAATCTCCCCCCCGGGGCAGATTATGCAAAGAAAGAACATTTTCCTGACGTTGATAATTCCAGGGCCCAACTATCCGGGGAAGAATGTGAATATGTACATGCAGCCGCTTAAGGATGAATTTCAAGAAGCTTGGGATAATGGGTTCAAGACATATGATGCCTTTAGCAAACAGAACATCATAGTGCGTGCCTGGTACATGTACTCAACACATGACTTGCCGGCGTATGTGCTATTCGTTGGCTGGTGTGTGCATGGAAGGTTCCTGTGCCCCACATGCAAGGGAGCTCTTGAGTTTCATTGGCTGACGACAGGGCACAAGTATACTTGCTTCGACTTGCATAGACCGTTTCTAGATCCTCGCCATAAGTTCAGGAAAGACAAGAAGAACTTCATCAAAGGTAGAGTTGTCAAACACTCTGCACCACCTGCATTGATAGGCCAACAGACCCTAAATCAGTTAAACGCTCTCGAGCCAGATCCAGAGCGTCCAGGGTATTTCAAGGGGTATAATAAGGAACACACCTGGACTCACAAGACATGCTTCTGGGATCTGCCTTACTTCAAAGACCTCCTTTGCCCACACAACATCGTCGTGATGCACACTGAAAAGAATATCGCCGAAGCTATTTTTGGTATATTTTTTGGCATAGAGGGGAAATAAAAGGATAATACTAAGGCTAGAGTCGATCAAGAGGAGCTATGTGATAGACCGTTACAAAACATGCAAGAACCAAAAGGAAAGCGTAACTAGACGAAGCCAAAGGCATGGTTCAATCTTGGAAGGCCAGCTACGAGGGAAATTATTTTGTGGGTGAAAATGCAGTTGATGTTCCCCGATGGGTATGTGATACATCTCCAACGTATCTATAATTTATAAAGTATTCATGCTATTATATTATCCATCTAGGATGTTTTATATGCATTTATATGCTATTTTATATGATTTTTGGGACTAACCTATTAACCTAGATCCCAGTGCCAGTTTTTGTTTTTTCCTTGTTTTTGAGTTTTACAGAAAAGGAATACTAAACGGAGTCCAAATGACGTGCCAATTTTTGACGATTTTTTATGGACCAAAAGAAGACTCCAGAGCAAAAGAGTTAGGCCAGAAGAGTCCCGAGTCATCCACGAGGGTGGGGGCGTGCCCACCCCCCCGGGCGTGTGGGTCTACCTCATGTACGACTCTGGCACCTCCTTGACGTGAGACCTACGCCAAAAATTCCTATAAATACTGAAACCTCCAGAAAATAACCTAGATCGGGAGTTCCGCTACCGCAAGCCTCTGTAGCCAACAAAAACCAATCGGGACCCTGTTCCGGCACCCTGCTAGAGGGGGATCCCTCACCGGTGGCCATCTTCATTATCTCGGCGCTCTCCATGACGAGGATGGAGTAGTTCACCCTCGGGGCTGAGGGTATGTGTCGGTGTCAAAACCGGCGGATCTCGGATAGGGGGTCCTGAACTGTGCGTCTAAGGCTAATGGTAACAGGAGGCTGGGGACACGATTTTTACCATGGTTCAAGCCCTCTAGATGGAGGTAATACCCTACTTCCTGCTTGATTGATCTTGATGATATGACTATTACAAGAGTTGATCTACCACGAGATCATAGAGGCTAAACCCTAGAGGCTAGCCTATGATTATGATTGTTGTTGTCCTACAGACTAAACCCTCCGGTTTATATAGACACCGGAGGGGGCTAGGGTTACACAGAGTCGGTTAAACAGAAGGAGATCTAATATACGAATTGCCAAGCATGCCTTCCATGCAAAAGAGAGTCCCATCCGGACACGGGACGAAGTCTTCAATCTTGTATCTTCATAGTCAAATAGTCCGGCCAAAGTATATAGTCCGGCTATCTGGATACCCCCTAATCCAGGACTCCCTCAGTAGCCCCCGAACCAGGCTTCAATGACGATGAGTCCAGCGCGCAGATTGTCTTCGACATTGCAAGGCGGGTTCTTCTCTGCATCCAGAGTACCTGTTGTAGCAAACAATGTCCAGCTTCCCATCAAGGTTGTACTCCTCGGCTTTTGTTCTTCAATAATGGCTATCCCCACGTGTCGAGTGAATACGAGGAGCCGGGGCATTTTTACATTTGCCAGCCTGACCCTGTAAGCGAACCGTCTATTTGAAGATACAGGGATCCTCAGATCCAAATCTCACCATCTTCCCCCAGGCAAGCATTCAATAGAGCACGTTCGGAAAAACCATTCCATCATGGCCGGTCGCTGCAGCTCCTCCTCTCGCTCCCTTAGCTCTAAGCCAGGTGATTGGGAAAAGTGTTCTATCCCCCATAGCCGTTTAGTAGAGTTGCAGACCCAAGGGTTTCTTCCACCTGCATACATGGTCCCCGTCCGAGCCGGACTAGCCACCTATAATGACGGGGAGCAAGCGGAGAGCTTTCCTTACCCATCTCAGGGGGAGCGGGTATGCCTTGTCCCATATTTTCTAAGAGGACTCGGGTTTCCAATCCACCCATTCCTCCGCGGGATCTTGGAGTTCTACGGCCTCCAGCTGCATAACTTCACCCCTGCCTCCGTACTGCACATCGCAGGTTACGTTGCCCTCTGCGAGCTATTTCTGGGCTGCGAGGCTCATTTTGAGTTATGGAAGAGGCTATTCTGCCTCGCCCCTCGTAATCAGGAGGGATCTATATATCAAGTGGGCGGAGCCGAAATATGGCGCGTCGCCCAGACCGGATACTTGTCCAGCACTCCAAAGAAGGCATCTGAAGACTGGCCTTTGGAGTGGTTTTATGTTGATGACGTTCCCCTTCTGGACCCAATCCGGACAGGCCTTCCTGAGTTCACTAACACTCCGCTAAAGAAACACCAAAGTTGGCGCCCTCGGAGCCCCCAGGAGGAAGATAACAGAGAAGTCCTCTATCTGATGGGCAGGATAAAAATACTGGCCCAATCAGGACCGACAATAACCGAAGTTATGTCAATATGCATAATGTGGGGGTGCAGCCACTTCAATATCGGGGGAAACCCATGTGGCACTTCAACGGAGAAGACGATGCCACCTGCTGCGGTCGTAAAGGTCCGGACTCTGCCACCGCTCTGGCCAGAATATTGTCCGATTTGTATAAAGGGGAAGAAGAGGAGTTCCTTTGCATTAAACCGCGGGATGGATTTTCCATGTACAACCCCCCAAGCTGGGTAAGCTGTCATTCTTTACTCAACTCTGTCCATTCTTGCATCCTTTGTCGCAATCATTTACCTTGCTATTTCAAAGCAGGAACTGAAAAAGGCCGTGAAAGAGTTTGACAGCCCATCTCCGCAACCAGAGGATCCTGGCCAGGCCCTTGACCCCGAACTTGAAGAAGATCCAGATATATCCGTGGAGCTTGTCGACGGGACATTCTACCAGGCAAGCTGTGATGGCACCTTGGTGGCCATCATTGCCGATTATCCCGGTCTGCTCCCTGTGTCGCATGTAAGTAAAGTCGGGGTCCTAACTTCCAAAAAGGATTCCTTCGTTATGCCATACCTTATGTACATATGTTGCACTTTTATAGAAACGGCCATCGGGACGCCGCGCTGAGCCCATGGGGGCTCATCAGCAAAGGGCACCCAGGCAAGGCAGGCTTAAGAGGAAGGCGGTCAGGATCGAGACACCGTCGCAGAAGTACAATTTAAACTTGCTCCGTGATTATCATTGTTGAAATGTGACAGTGTTCATTATGTCCTAGCAGAAAGAGTAGCCGCCGGACTATATCCGGAGACCCTGCCGGCAACGCCTCAGCCAGCCGGATTCCAGATCCGGACTCACGGGTGGAGGCTGATGTAGAAACAACGCCGAATTGTCCTCCTACAGAGGATGCAGCCAGGCTCTCCACTACAAATTCTAAAGTGGAGAGTGGCATGAATCACCGGCGTAAACGGGCCGTACTCCGCAATGGTATTTGTTCCGAGGAGGTGTTCAATGCCTTTAACTCAGGAGACACATACATCCGCGCTGCTCAAGATGGACTTGCCAGAGCGACGAACCAGTATGCAAAGGATATACGGGTATGAAAATTTGATAAGCATGTGTATCAGTAGCCCCTGAGACTTGAAACAATTGGTACAACTGATTTACGGATCATTGTATGCACAGGTTCTTGTAGAGAAGAATACCCACTTAACTCAAGAGCTGGAAGAATGCAAGACCCAGGTGAGGGCCGCAGTTGCTGAACGAGAGGAATCCTAGAAGGCCTCCTCTGGTAATACTTGCCTTGAGAAAGAAATTTTGAAGGACGTATACCTGTTATTATTCGGCATGGTTTACAAATCTAACAAAAGATTCTGCAGACAATCCTAGAGAGAATCATAAGATCGTAAAAGATGATGAGACACATGTTCAAAGACAGCTAAAGGCTGGAGAGCATGTGCTCACGCAGGTTAGGCAAGAGAAGAACAATCTCCAAGATGCCAATATCCGGCTGAGCGTCGAATTAGCAGATGTTCGAGCTCAACTTGCGGACTCTGTGAAGGAGAACAGAAGGCTTCGACGGGGCATTTATGGTAAGTGTTTAAACGAATTGTAGTATAGTTCGGCGAGGAAGCGTATTAACAGAGTTATGTCTGTAGGTATGCTGACAGGCCATCCTGAAGAGGAGATGCCCGGATCCGCAGGCGATCTGCTGCAAGATCTCTCACAACTGCACGAACGAGCTCGGCAGGTGATGCACGGTATTGTCTAGGCCTTGTGGCCATCTGCTTCTCTGCCAGGAGGCATGGGGGAGCTTGTGGAGATGCTCAAAGGAGCACGGCGGCGCTTCCGGTTATGGAAGATATCAGCCTGCCGACAAGGTGCAAGGGAAGCCTGGGCCATGGTGAAGACGTGATACGCCAAGGCTGACCCAAACCATATGGCCGAAGTCAGACCAGTGGGTCCAGATGGGCAAGAGATTCCGGTCAGTCTGGTGTATGACCAAGTAGCATTAGCTGCAAAGTTTTCCCAACATGATTGTAGGCTAGACAGCCTGTTGGATGGTATAGAAGAAGAATATAGCCAGTCCAAGTGACTATGTACTTCAATGGACGTATATAGTCCCAAGACGGATTGTAAATCATTTGTCATGGCGTACCTTTTCGCTTGATCCTCCGGACCCGACAGTCCGAAGTATATCCGAATACCCGCTCAGTTATGTAAAACTGGGGTACGTGTGGCACCCAGGCGTAGGGGTCATAAGTGCTTGAACAGACAAGTACCGAACTAGTTATGTTATATTACATGGATAGTAAGAAACATCTTCTAGAGTGAATAGTTCCGTTAGGGGTTCCTTTACCTGGGTACGCATGCATCGATGTTCATGTCCGAACTCCGAACAGAGACGCAGGATACAAAATATCTGGGGATTTATGTTGTAATAAACGAAAAACATCTTTTGTTCACCGACCGAATATTCCCTTAAGAACGCTAATTTTGGGCTTCACCAAGTCTGAGGTACACATCCGGCTAAACCGGCAGTAACAATCGCAGAGGTGCTCCCCTTATGCCCTAGCCGAATTAACGTGAACGTAGGGCATAAACACAAGAGCCAGGCAACACAGCATGGCCAAAACTTAAGTCATATCGATGCATATAATGGTGAAGAAAAGGCACATATGGAAAGGTGACGCATATGTGGTGGGCATGAAGCCATGAACATAATTATATTAAGCTTCCGTATAGGAAGCCCCCAGGTATATTGAGCACGCATAGTGCGGCCGGAGCGATCAAAGCATCCATAAAGCTTTTAAGGCTTTGTGTGGCAAAAGAAAAGAGGAAGAGAAATAAAAAAGGAGGACATAATTGAAAAGTCAGAGGTAAGGAGACGAACACTGAGTTCGGCACTAGGCGTAGAATCTTTGGAGTCTGGCCGCTTTCCATGGGTTCGGGTCCAGTCTGTTATGTGATGCATTACACAGAGGGTACGCTCCTCCGGTGATAACTTTATCAATGATGAAGGGACCCTCCCACTTGGGCTTGAGCTTGTCCTTCTTCTTCTCTGGTAGGCGTAGAACGAGTTCGCCAACATTATAAGTTTGGGCCCGCACTTCTCTACTTTGATACCTTCGAGCCTGCTGCTGATATAATGCGGAACGGGCTTTTGCGACATCACGCTCCTCCTCCAGGGCATCTAAGTTGTCATGCCGATCTAGCTCGGCTTCTTTCTCTTCGTACATGCGCATGCGAGGTGAGTCATGAATTATATCACAGGGTAGTACTGCCTCTGTGACGTACACCATGAAAAATGGTGTGTATCTGGTGGTGCGATTTGGCGTGGTCCGTAGCCCCCAGAGTACGGAGTCGAGCTCCTCGACCCAGTGTGTATCTGATTCCTTCAAAGATCGCACTAGTCTGGGTTTGATGCCGCTCATGATAAGACCATTTGCACGTTCGACTTGACCGTTTGTTTGGGGGTGATAGACAGAGGCGTAATCGAGCTTAATGCCGATGTTGTCGCACCAAGTTTTCACCTCATCGGCTATGAAATTTGAGCCATTGCCAGTGATGATGCTGTGGGGGACACCGTAACGGTGCACAACCCCTGATATGAAGTCTATCACTGGTCCAAATTCGGCCGTTTTAACTGGTTTGGCTTCTATCCATTTGGTGAACTTGCCGACCATGACCAATAAGTATTTTTTTCTTATGGCTTCCCCCTTTAAGAGGTCCGACCATATCCAGCCCCCAGACCACGAAGGGTCAAGTTATGGGGATTGTTTGGAGAGAGGTAGGGGGCATATGGCTCTGATTTGCGAAGGGTTGGCAACCGATGCAATGTTGGACAAGGTCCTGTGCATCTGCTTAGGCTATCGGCCAGTAAAAACCTATACGGAAGGCCTTCCTTACAAGTGCCCGAGCTGCGGCGTGGTGCCCACCGAGTCCGGCATGGATTTCGGCCAAGAGCTGCCGCCCTTCCTCTTCGGAGATGCATCTTTGGAGCACTTCGGTGGCGCTTTTCTTATAGAGCTCTCCCTCATGGACTTTGTAGGCCTTGGAACGCCACACAATACAACGTGTCTCATTTTGGTCCTCGAGGATCTCTTGCCTATTTAGGTAGGCTAAGAAGGGCTCGGTCCATGGGGTGATGACAACTGAGGGAGTCCTGGATTAGGGGGTGTCCGGATGACCGGACTATGACCTTTGCCCGGACTCCCGGACTATGAAGATACAAGATTGAAGACTTCGTCCCGTGTCCGGATAGGACTTTCCTTGGCGTGGAAGACAACCTTGGTGATATGATATGAAGATCTCCTCCCATTGTAACCGACTCTATGTAACCCTAGCCCTCTCCGGTGTCTATATAAACCGGAGAGGTTTAGTGCATAGGACGAACAACAATCATACCATAGGCTAACTTCTAGGGTTTAGCCTCTCTGATCTCGTGGTAGATCAACTCTTGTACTACCCATATCTTCAATATTAATCAAGCAGGAGTAGGGTTTTACCTCCATCGGGAGGGCCCGAACCTGGGTAAAAACATCATGTCCCTTGTCTTGTGTTACCATCCACCTAGACGCACAGTTCGGGACCCCCTATCCGAGATCCGCCGGTTTTGACACCGACATTGGTGCTTTCATTGAGAGTTCCTCTGTGTCGTCACCTTTAGGCCCGATGGCTTCTTCGATCATCAACCACGACGCGGTCCAGGGTGAGACTTTTCTCCCCGGACAGATCTTCGTATTCAGCGGCTTCGCACTGCGGGCCAATTTACTTGGCCATCTGGAGCAGAACGAAAGCTACGCCCCTGGCCATCAGGTCAGGTTTGGAAGTTTGAACTACACAGCCGACATCCGCGGGGACTTGATCTTCGACGGATTCGAGCCACGGCCGAGCGCGCCGCTCTGTCATGATGGGCATGATGTAGCTCTGTCGCTGGACAACGCCCAGAGCGTCGCTCAGGTGCCCGCTCCGACCATTAGCTCGGAGCCGACTGCGCCAGTTGGGGGCGGACGGTTGGACGCCGCCCCAGGAGCCGCAATCTCTACGACGATAGAGACGAACACCAGCCTAGTCCTTTGCGAGGCCTATGACTCCGGGGTGCCAGACTCCGTTCTGAACTCCGAATCCTCCGCACCTCTTCCGATCGAACCCGATTGGGCTCCGATCATGGAGTTCACCGTCTCGGACGTCTTTCAGCACTCGCCCTTTGGCGATATCCTGAATTCACTAAAGTCTCTCTCTTTGTCAGGAGAGCCCTGGCCGGACTATGGTCAGCATGGTTGGGATGCGGACGACAAAGAAATTCGAAACCTACCCACCACCCACTTTGTAGCCACTGTCGACGATTTAACCGACATGCTCGACTTTGACTCCGAAGACATCGACGGTATGGACGCCGATGAAGGAGACGACCAAGAACCAACACCTATAGGGAACTGGAAAGCCACCTCCTCATATGACATATACATGGTGGACACCCCCAAAGCAGGGGATGGCGATGAAAAAACGGAGGACGACCCCTCCAAGAAGCAACCCAAGCGCCAACGTCAGCGGCGCCGCTCTAAATCCCGCCAAAGCAAAAACGCCGAGTCCGGCACCGGCGACAACAACACCCCGGACAGTGCCGAACACAACCCCCTCCAGCAGGATTCAGCGCAGGAGGACGAAGGAGCCAGCCCTCATGAGAGAGCTGCGGACAGGGAGGTCGAGGACAACAATTATGTGCCTCCCTCAGAACATGAGGCAAGCCTCGACGACGACGAATTCGTCGTGCCAGAGGATCCCGTCGAACAAGAGCGTTTCAAACGTAGGCTTATGGCCACGGCAAGCAGCCTCAAGAAAAAACAGCGGCAGCTTAGAGCTGACCAAGACTTGCTAGTCGACAGATGGACTGAAGTCCTGCCGGCCGAAGAGTATAAACTCGAACGCCCCTCCAAGAGCTACCCAAAGCGCAGGCTGCTACCCCAACTAGAGGAGGAAGCAACGAAACCTACATCGCCAGCGTACGATGCGCCCGATCGGCCACCCCGCGGCCGCGACAGAGAGGCCTTCCGGCCCTCGACCCAAGCCCCACCCCGGCGCCGCTCAAAAAATACCAGAGCGCGGGGAGACGCAACAGACCTACGAGACATATTGGAGAATAAGGCAAGGCAAACAAGATCGATCTACGGATCGCGTGGACGCCCCACGTCACGTGATGATAACCGTCATGCTGGATATGATAAATACGGCTAGGCCGAACACAAAAGACAAAGCTCATCCGAGCTGCATCGCGATATAGCCCATTACAGGGGCGCCTCACACCCACTATGCTTCACAAATGAAGTAATGGATCATCAAATCCCCGAGGGTTTTAAACCCATAAACATCGAATCATACGATGGCACAGCAGATCCCGCGGTATGGATCGAGGATTATCTCCTTCATATCCACATGGCCCATGGTGATGATCTACACGCCATCAAATACCTCCCACTCAAGCTTAAAGGACCAGCTGGGCATTGGCTTAACAACCTGCCAGCAGAATCAATTAGTTGCTGGGAGGACCTGTTATCCGCGTTCCTTGACAACTTCCAGGGCACTTATGTGCGACCACCAGATGCCGATGACCTAAGCCACATAATCCAGCAGCCAGAGGAATTGGCCAGACAATTCTGGACACGGTTCCTAACCAAGAAAAATCAAATAGTCGACTGTCCGGACGCCGAGGCCCTTGCAGCCTTCAGGCACAACATCCGAGATGAATGGCTTGCCCGACACCTAGGACAGGAAAAGCCGAAATCTATGGCCGCCATCACGACACCCATGACCCGCTTTTGCACGGGAGAAGACAGCTGGCTAGCTCGTAGCAATAACATAACCAAGAGTCCTGGCAATTCGGATACCAAGGACAACAATGGCAGGTCACGTCGCAACAAGCACAAGCATCGCATCAACAGCGACAACACTGAGGATACGGCAGTTAATTTCGGATTCAGAGGCTCTAAACCCGGTCAGCGGAAGAAGCCAATCAAAAGAAACCCTTCGGGCCCATCCAGTTTAGACCGGATACTCGATCGCTCGTGCCAGACACACGGCACCCCCGAACAACAAGCCAACCACACCAACAGGGATTGTTGGGTGTTCAAGCAGGCAGGCAAGTTAAGTGCCGAAACCAGAGACAAGGGGCTGCATAGCGAGGACGAGGAGGGGCCCCGGCCGCCGAACAACAGAGGACAGAAGGGCTTCCCCCCGCAAGTGTGGACGGTGAACATGATATACGCAACCCATATACAAAGGGAGCGGAAGCATGCTCTCAAGGACGTCTATGCGTTGGATCCGGTCACCCCAAAGTTCAACCCATGGTCCTCCTGCCCGATCACGTTTGATCGAAGGGACCACCCCACTAGCATCCGTCACGACAGATTCGCCGCATTGGTCCTTGACCCAATCATTGACGGATTTCACCTCACTAGAATCCTCATGGATGGCGGCAGCAGCCTGAACCTACTTTAACAGGATACAGTGCGGAAAATGGGTATAGATCCCTCAAGGATTAAACCCACAAAGACAACCTTTAAAGGAGTCATACCAGGTGTAGAAGCCAGCTGTACAGGCTCGGTTACACTCGAAGTGGTCATCGGATCGCCGGATAATTTCCTAAGCGAAGAGTTAATCTCGACATAGTCCCATTCCGCAGTGGCTATCATGCCCTGCTCGGACGAACCGCATTCGCAAAATTCAATGCGGTGCCGCACTACGCATATCTCAAGCTTAAGATGCCAGGCCCTCGCAGAGTCATTATGGTAAGTGGAAACACCGAACGCTCCCTCCGAATGGAGGAGCACACGGCGGCCCTGGCAACGGAAGTTCAAAGTAGCCTATCAAGGCAATTCCCCAAGCCAGGTGTTAAACGTCCGGACAATGTCAAGCACGCCCGAAATAACCTACAAGAAAACCGGCTGGCACGTTCCGAGCAAGCATAGCAGTGCGGCCCCAACCCCAGCCCTTGCCAGATGGCGATAGCGGTACCACGCGTACATAATTATGCTTTGGAAATACCATGGGCATAAGGGGAGGGGCACAACTACGGCACGCCCAAAATGCGGCTTAACCGCACTAGGGGCTCCCTATTCTGCTGTTACCTTTTTTTATATACTTTCAGGACCCAACTATACGGAAGTCCTGTCCGGCAACACACTCGCCGAACACACAATGCAACAGCCAGGGAGAGTACAAGCCACGTCAATGTCCAGGTGGTCTCTATAATGAGCTAAATACCCGTTTTACTTAAAAGTCTCACAGCTTGCCCCTGGAGGGGGATATGTCAAATAATCCCATCTCTTGCTTATCGCACTATTTGTATCGTTCTGCTTTCATAGCAGCCCCCTTTAATAAACAATATATAGCTCTTATCTATTATTGTATTCATCTATTTTTATACAAATATGTTCAGTCATGACATTTTGCAACCGTACACTTTAGTACGGCCAATACACCAGGGGCTTAAGCACCCCATAACACGGTGTGAGAAGACCGAACACTCTCATGAGTGCGGCACCCCGAACTTATAGCACTATATGCATCGGCTCCGAATCATGTCTTGGGTCAATAGTTGGGTTTTCCCGACTCCCATGTTTTGGTACCTTACGTTCCGCAATGTTGGCTAAGGTAGCGCTGGGAGAACTACTGCGATTGTGCCCCAGTTGAGCTGAGTTAACACCTCAGTAGAGAAAGCTAAAACTGACCGTCATCATAATGCGAGAGACCGGTCGCTGTTCACGAGGTTTTTCGAGTCCCTAAAGACTTATGCCGCCTCAAGCGAGCAGCCGGATTTATCTGGCCCAGGCATGGATAGCGCCCCGAACTCGGTCTTTCGAATACTAGGGGCTTCGCTGAAATTTAAAATTATAGAATTCTATGGCTAAGTGAGAGTGATAAAGCACTATAAGCCTGATGGCCTTGTTCGTTGTGCTGAGCGCCTCCCTAGATGGACCCAAGAATGGGAACAAGAGCGCTCAGGTTTATCCTGAACACCCCAGCACTCGTGGCATGGGGCTAGAAGCCGACGACTTGCATCTCTCAGATTTGATAAATGGCCGCACAGAAGGTAATATTATAAATTAACAAGCGTTGCATAGCGCATATGAACAAAGTTTTTAGCGTACAGGATAACAGATGCGAGTCTACTAAAAAATTACATCTTTGGAGCATTCACCTACTATAATGCGGGCACCCTTCAGGACGCCCTTATAATACATCTTGGGCTTGCGATACTCCTTGCCCGGCGGTGGCGCGTCCGTCACAAGCTTCTCGGCGTCCATCTTCCCCCAGTGCACTTTAGCATGGGCAAGGGCCCGACGGGCACCTTCAATACAGACGGAGCGCTTGATGACTTCAATCCATGGACAAGCGTCCACCAGCCGCCGCACCAGACCGAAGTAGCTCCCAGGCATGTCTTCTCCAGGCCACAGCCGAACTATGAGGCCCTTCATGGCCTGTTCGGCCACCTTGTGGAGCTCGACCAGCTGCTTCAGCTGGTCGCTCAGGGGCACCGGATGTCTGGCCTCAGCATATTGAGACCAGAACACCTTTTCCGTCGAGCTCCCCTCCTCGGCGCGGTAGAACGCGGCAGCATCAGACACACTACGGGGAAGATCGGCGAACGCTCCTGGAGAGCTCCGGATTCGGGTAAGTAACAGATAATTCACTTTTATATGCTTGCTTTGCAAAAAGAATGCCTTACCCGCCGCTATCTTCTTTATCGCCTCGATCTCCTGGAGGGCCTTCTGGGCTTCGGCCTTAGCGGTCTTGGCACTCTCAAGAGCCAAGGCGAGCTCGGACTCTCGAGTCTTCGAGTCACACTCCAAACTCTCGTGTTTCTCCATGAGAGCCTGGAGCTCTTGCCGCACCTCCGCCACCCGCGCCTCCTGTTTCTCTCGCTCTATGCGCTCCAAGGCCGAACTGTTTTCGGCCTTGGACACCGCTTCCTTCAGGGTCGCCACCTCGGTCGTGGTCCCTGCAACACTCACGTTGGTCCTGTCATTATTTGCAACCAGGTATTTCTATATACATTTACATACGGTATTACATACCCTCCTTGTCCTCGAGCCGCTTCTTGGCACGACCGAGCTCGTTCTCGGACCGCTCGGGGCTCTTCTTCAATGTATCGACCTCCGCAGTCAGTGCGGCAGAGGTCAGCAGCGCAGCCTGCATTCCCATATTGACATGTTTATGTTAGACTCCTGCGTATATCTTTTTAGATCCTCAGCTCGGCTTTTCTTTTCGAACGTCGAACTAAGCATCAGGGGCTACTGTCTATGCGGTAAATTTTTTATATGTTTTACATACCTCGAAGCCTGTTAGCAGGCTGGTACAGGCTTCTGTCAGTCCGCTCTGGATGGACTGAACCTTCTGAATCACCGCACTCATAACAGTGCGGTGCTCCTCGTCGATGGAGGCGCCGTTAAGCACCTCCAGCAAATTTTCCGGAATCTCCGGTTGGACGGAGGCCGCCGGCGTCGTAGGCGCGCCTTTCTTACAAAGGCGCCGCCTGCCGGACTCTGGAACCGTTGTTGGTTCCGGAGCGGTGTCCGGCCCGGGGCCGGACTGAGATTCCTCTAGGGTTTTACCCCCTTTGGGCCTGGAGTCCGGGAGGTCTCCTTGTGGCGCCTCCAGGACCACCTCCTCCTGGTTTAGCCCCTTTTGGGACTCCACCTCAGCGTCATCTGTAGGGAGAGGGGAGGAGGCCGTCGGAAGTGAAGCGCTATTCACATCCAACGAGTCCAGGGAGCCGCTCGACGAATCGCCGAGCTGAGCCCGGGGCGGACTGCATAATTGATTTCGGCGTCAGAAGGTACCATACATCAGAGGAGCGCCATAAGTTATTCTGGTATCCGGATACTTACGATTTTGCCAGGGGCTTGACCCTGGATGGGCATTCCTCCCCGCCGTCTTCGGCATCGAAGGTGTAGTCCGGCAGAAGGGTCCTCCCCTTCATGGACCCTCCGGCCTCCCCAGTTGGGGCGGCCTTCCTCTTCTTTCCTTCCCTCGTTGGAGGGGGAGAGGCTTCTTCTTCTTCTTCTTCCTCCTCCTCGTCCTCAGAGACGGAGAGTGCTTCGGGGTTGTCGGGTGATGAATCCGACACCACCAGGCGTTGGCAACTCCTTCGGGTCCCCGTGGCCTTCTTCTTGGCCTTCTTCTTCGGCACCACGTGAGGTGCCGGAACGAGCAGCTTCATCAAGCGCACGTCTGCTGGGCCTTCGGGCAAAGGGGCTGGGCAGTCAAACTGTCCGGATGTCCTCTTCCATTCCTGTCAAAGGAGCAGGAGTTTAGATCCTGCATGGAATCAAACAAGGAAAATCAAGTGTCCCGAGAAAGAATAAAGGCAAGCTTACTTCAGTGGCTTGGCGCTTGGCGCGGAATCCGCGATCCTCGGTGATGGGTGGGGAGACCTCGGAGCTCTTGAATAGCACCTTCCAAGCATCCTCGTGCTTTGTGTCGAAAAGCCGGGACAGAGTCTGGTGCTGGGCCGGGTCGAACTCGCACATGGTGAAGGCCCCTCGTTGACACGGGAGAATCCGGCGGAAGAGCATGACCTGGACTACGTTGACAACTTTAACCTTCTTGTTCACTAGGTCTCGGACGCAGGTTTGGAGTCCGGTCACCTCTTCGGGACTACCCCACAACAGGCCCGTCTCTTTCCAAGATGTGAGCCGAGTGGGGATGCCGGATCGAAATTCAGGGGCCGCTGCCCATTCAGGGTCATGCGGCTCGGTGATATAGAACCACCCCGATTCCCATCCTTTGATGGTCTCTACGAAGGCGCCCTCGAGCCATGTAACATTGCATATCTTGCCCACCATGGCGCCTCCGCACTCCGCTTGACATCCGCCCACGACCTTTGGCTTGACGCTGAAGATCTTCAGCCATAGGCCAAAGTGAGGCTGGATGCGGAGGAAGGCCTCACACACGACGATGAACGCCGAGATGTTGAGCATGAAGTTCAGGGCCAGATCTTGGAAGTCCAGGCCGTAGTAGAACATGAGCCCTCGGACGAACGGGTGAAGAGGAAAGCCTAGTCCGTGGAGGAAATGGGGGAGAAACACGACCCTCTCATGGGGCTTAGGGGTGGGGACGAGTTGCCCCTGCTCGGGAAGCCGGTGTGCGATGTCGTCAGACAGGTATCCAGCCTTCCTCAACTTTTTGATTTGCCCCTCCGTGACGGAGGAGGCCATCCATATACCTCCCGCTCCGGACATGATTGGAGAAAGGTAGAGGTGGGAAGTGCGGACTTGGGCGCTGGAGTTCGAGTGCGCAGGGATGGATAAGCAAGGGAGGAAGAAGGCGTGAATGGAAATGGTGGTTCCTTATCCCCTTATATGGGCGGCCGAGACTATACGCCCCCACCAGCCCAATAAAACTCGCTTATCTCCCAAGCGCCGCAGTTAATGGCGCAGTTTGGTTACCCATGCCCGTATTGATGAGAATCCCAGAATAAGGGGACACAATCTCTGCTTCGACAAGACGTGCCAAGGAAACCGCCTCGCTAAATGCGCTGAGGTGGAATAGTAAAATGATTCAAATAAAGGCTTGGCCGTGGCGTGATGTCACGCTGCGGAATACGTCAGCAGATTAGATTTGTGCAGATATTATTCTCTCTCCGGTGGCATGTGGAACTTATTTTGCAGAGCGGACACTATCCTTGTGTTCAACATCTTCTATGGAGTATTCGTAGGAGGAACCCGCCTTGCAATGCCGAAGACAATTTGCGCGCCGGACTCGTCGTCATTGAAGCCTGGTTCAGGGGCTACTGAGGGAGTCTTGGATTAGGGGTGTCCGGATGACCGGACTATGACCTTTGGCCGGACTCCCGGACTATGAAGATACAAGATTGAAGACTTCGTCCCATGTCTGGATAGGACTTTCCTTGGCGTGGAAAGCAAGCTTGGCGATATGATATGAAGATCTACTCCCATTGTAACCGACTCTGTTTAACCCTAGCCGTCTCTGGTGTCTATATAAACCGGAGAGATTTAGTCCGTAGGACGAACAACAATCATACCATAGGCTAACTTCTAGGGTTTAGCCTCTCTGATCTCATGGTAGATCAACTCTTGTACTACCCATATCTTCAATATTAATCAAGCAGGAGTAGGGTTTTACCTCCATCGAGAGGGCCCGAACCTGGGTAAAAACATCGTCTCCCTTGTCTCCTGTTACCTTCCGCCTAGATGCACATTTCGGGACCCCCTACTCGAGATCCGCCGGTTTTGACACCGACAACAGCCATGATTTCGTGGGCCAAAGCTGTTATTTCGGTGGCAGAGCCTCCGATTACGTCAGATGGTTCGGAATCCGGGGTTGTATTCGGAGCCGGACTGATATCACCGGTCTCCCCTTCCCATACCACGGAAGGCCTGAACAGCCTTTCCAAGAAGATATTAGGTGGGACGGGGTCGCGTTTAGCGCCGATGCGGGCGAGGATACCCGCCGCTTGATTGTTTTCTCGGACCACATGCTGGAATTCAAGCCCCTCGAACTGAGCTGACATTTTGAGGACGGCATTACAGTAGGCCGCCATTTTCGGATCCTTGGCATCAAAGTCTCCATTTATTTGTGATATTGCGAGGTTTGAGTCCCCGCGTACTTCTAGGCGTTGGATGCCCATGGAGACTGCCATCCGACGACCATGCAACAGAGCCTCATATTTAGCTGCATTGTTGGAGTCCGTGTATAATAGTTGGAGTACATATTGGATCGTGTCTCCGGCGGGGGATGTCAGGACAACACCCGCTCCCAATCCGGCCAGCATTTTAGAGTCGTCGAAGTGCATGATCCAATTGGAGTATGTGCCGTACTCTTTAGGGAGTTCGGCTTCTGTCCTTTCGGTGACAAAGTCAGCCAGTACTTGCGACTTAATGGATCGCTGTGGTTTGTATGTTATGTCGAACGGAAGGAGATCAATAGCCCATTTAGCAATCCGGCCCGTGGCGTCGCGGTTATTTATTATGTCATTGAGGGGTACTTCGGAGGACACCATAATCGAACACTCTTGAAAGTAGTGTCGTAGCTTCTAGGATGCCATGAAGACCGCATATGCTATCTTTTGATAGTGTGGGTACCGGGATTTGCATGGAGTGAGGACAGTGGACATGTAATATACCGGCTTTTCGAGCAGGAACTTGTGTCCATCCGCTTCTCGTTCGACGACGAGCACTGCGCTTACAACCTGGTGTGTTGCAGCTATGTATAATAGCATAGGTTCGCCAGTATTTGGCACGGTCAGGACTGGAGTGCTGGCCAGGAGAACCTTTATTTCTTCTAGTCCGGCCATGGCCGCATCCGTCCACTCGAAGTGTTCGATGCGTCGAAGAAGGCGATAAAGAGGTAGTGTGTTTTCTCCTAATCGGGAGATAAAGCGACTTAAGGCAGCCACACATCAAGTTAGTTTCTGGATCTGCTTGAGGTCTGTTGGGGTAGCTGTTGGAAATATGCCCTAGAGGCAATAATAAAATGATTATTATTGTATTTCCTTGTTCATGATAATTGTCTTTTATTCATGCTATAATTGTGTTATACGGAAATCGTAATACATGTGTGAATACATAGACCAAAACATGTCCCTAGTAAGCCTCTAGTTGACTAGCTCGTTGATCAACAGATAGTCATGGTTTCCTGATTATGGACATTGGATGTCATTGATAACGGGATCACATCATTAGGAGAATGATGTGATGGACAAGACCCAATCCTAAGCATAGCACAAGATCGTGTAGTTCGTTTGCTAGAGCTTTTCCAATGTCAAGTATCTTTTCCTTAGACCATGAGATCGTGTAACTCCCGGATACCGTAGGAGTTCTTTGGGTGTACCAAACGTCACAACGTAACTGGGTGACTATAAAGGTATACTACGGGTATCCCCGAAAGTATCTGTTGGGTTGACACGGATCGAGACTGGGATTTGTCACTCCGTATGACGGAGAGGTATCTCTGGGCCCACTCGGTAATGCATCATAATAATGAGCTCAAAGTGACCAACTGTTTGGTCACGGGATCATGCATTACGGTACGAGTAACGTGACTTGCCGGTAACGAGATTGAACAAGGTATTGGGATACCGACGATCGAATCTCGGGCAAGTAACATACCGATTGACAAAGGGAATTGTATACGGGGTTACTTGAATCCTCGACATCATGGTTCATCCAATGAGATCATCGAGGAGCATGTGGGAGCCAACATGGGTAGCCAGATCCCGCTGTTGGTTATTGGCTGAGAGTCGTCTCGGTCATGTCTGCGTGTCTCCCGAACCCGTAGGGTCTACACACTTAAGGTTCGGTGACGCTAGGGTTATAGAGATATGAGTATGCAGTAACCCGGAAGTTGTTCGGAGTCCCGGATGAGATCTCAGACATCACGAGGAGTTCTGGAATGGTCTGGAGGTAAATAATTATATATAGGAAGTCATGTTTCGGCCATCGGGAAAGTTTCGGGGGTTACCGATATTGTACCGGGACCATCGGAAGGGTCCCAGGGGTCCACCGGGTAGGGCCACCTATCCCGGAGGGCCCCATGGGCTGAAGTGGGAGGGGAACCAGTCGCTGGAGGGCTGGTGACCCCCCCTTGGCCCCCCCTGCGCCTAGGGTTGGAAACCCTAACTAGGGGTGGGGGCGCCTCCACTTGGCTTGGGGGGCAAGCCACCCCCTTGCCCCCC
>NC_041381.1:666236290-666247606 GCF_002162155.2 Triticum dicoccoides
TAGGGCCGGCGCCCCCCTAGGGGCCCTATATAAAGAGGGGGGAGGGAGGCAGCCGCACCCATGATCTTGGCACCTCCGTCTCCCTCTACTACACTTCTCCCTCTCGTAGAGCTTGGCGAAGCCCTGCCGAGATCGCTGCTGCATCCACCACCATGTCGTCGTGCTGCTGGATCTCCATCAACCTCTCCTTCCCCCTTGCTGGATCAAGAAGGAGGAGACATCTTCCCCAACCGTACGTGTGTTAAACGCGGAGGTGCTGTCCGTTCAGCACTAGGATCATCGGTGATTTGGATCACAACGAGTACGACTCCCTCAACCCCCTTCCCTTGAACGCTTCCGCTCACGATCTACAAGGGTATGTAGATGCACTCCTCTCTCTCGTTGCTAGATGAACTCATAGATTGATCTTGGTGAAGCGTAGAAAAATTTTATTTGCTGCAACGTTCCCCAACAGTGGCATCATGAGCTAAGTCTATGCGTAGTTCTCTTTGCACGAGTAGAACACAATTTTTTGTGGGCGTAGATGTTGTCAACTTTCTTGCCACTACTAGTATTATTTTGCTTCGGTGGCATCGTGGGATGAAGAGGCCCGGACCGACCTTACATGTACGCTTACGTGAGACAGGTTCCACCGACTGACATGCACTAGTTGCATAAGGTGGCTAGCGGGTGTCTGTCTCTCCCACTTTAGTTGGAGCGGATTCGATGAAAAGGGTCCTTATGAAGGGTAAATAGAAGTTGGCATATCACGTTGTGGCTTTTACGCAGGTAAGAAAACGTTCTTGCTAGAACCCTATTACAGCCACGTAAAACATGCAACAACAATTATAGGACGTCTAACTTGTTTTTGCAGCATATGCTTTGTGATGTGATATGGCCAAAAGTTGTGATGAATGATATATATGTGATGTATGAGATCATGTTCTTGTAATAGGAATCATGACTTGCATGTCAATGAGTATGACAACCGGCAGGAGCCATAGGAGTTGTATTAATTATTGTATGACCTGCGTGTCAATGATTAAACGCCATGTAATTACTTTACTTTATTGCTAAACCGGTAGCCATAGTAGTAGAAGTAATTGTTGGCGAGCAACTTCATGGAGACACGATGATGGAGATCATGGTGTCATGCCGGTGACGAAGATGATCATGGCGCCCCGAAGATGGAGATCAAAGGAGCTATATGATATTGCCTATATCATGTCACTATATGATTGCATGTGATGTTTATCATGTTTTTGCATCTTATTTTCTTAGAACGATGGTAGTGAATAAGATGATCCCTCATAATAATTTCAAGAAAGTGTTCCCCCTGACTATGCACCGTTGCGAAAGTTCGTTGTTTCGAAGCGCCACATGATGATCGGGTGTGATAGATTCTAACGTTCACATACAACGGGTGTAAGATAGATTTACACATGCATAAACACTTAGGTTAACTTGATGAGCCTAGCATGTACAGACATGGCCTCGGAACACAAGAGACCGAAAGGTCGAACGTGAGTCGTATGGAAGATATGATCAACATGGAGATGTTCACCGATGATGACTAGTCCGTCTCACACGATGATAGGACATGGCCTAGTCGACTCGGATCATGTATCACTTAGATGACTAGAGGGATGTCTAATCTGAGTGGGAGTTCATTAAATAATTTGATTAGATGAACTTAATTATCATGAACTTAGTCTAAAAACCTTTGCAAAAATGTCTTGTAGATCAAATGGCCAACACTCATGTCAACCTCAACTTCAACGCATTCCTAGAGAAAACCAAGCTGAAAGATGATGGCAGCAACTATACGGACTGGGTCCAAAACCTGAGGATCATCCTCATAGCTGCCAAGAAAGCATATGTCCTAGAAGGACCACTAGGTGAAGCACCCATCCCAGAGAAACTAGACGTTATGAACGCATGGCAGTCACGTGCTGATGATTACTCCCTCGTTCAGTGCGGCATGCTTTACAAATTAGAACCGGGGCTCCAAAAGCGTTTTGAGCAACACAGAGCATATGAGATGTTCAAGGAGCTGAAAATGGTTTTCCAACCTCATGCCCGGGTCGAGAGATACGAAAATGTCTGGAGGAAAATAGTTCTTTCCGCGAGGCAAGATGTTCCCGGCAAGATGGAGGAAAATAGTTCTGTCCGTGAGCACATACTCAAAATGTCTGGGTTGCACAACCGCTTGTCCCAGCTGGATATTAACCTCCCGGACGAGGCGGTCATTGATAGAATCCTTTAATAGCTCCCACCTAGCTACAGGAGCTTTGTGATGAACTACAATATGCAGGGAATGGTGAAAACTATTCCTGAAGTATTTTCAATGCTGAAATCAGCGGGGGTGGAAATCAAAAAGGAACATCAAGTGTTGATGGTCAATAAAACCACTAAGTTCAAGAAAGGCAAGGGTAAGAAGAACTTCAAGAAGGACAGCAAGGAAGTTGCCACGCCCGGTAAGCCAGTTGCCGGGAAGAAGTCAAAGAATGGACCCAAGCCTGAGACTGAGTGCTTTTATTGCAAAGGGAAGGGTCACTGGAAGCGGAACTACCCCAAATACTTAGCGGACAAGAAGGCCGGCAACACTAAAGGTATATGTGATATACATGTAATCTATGTGTACATTACCAGTACTCGTAGTAGCTCCTGGGTATTTGATACCGGTGCGGTTGCTCATATTTGTAACTCAAAGCAGGAGCTGCGAAATAAGCGGAGACTGGCGAAGGACGAGGTGACGATGCGTGTCGGGAATGGTTCCAAGGTCGATGTGATCGCCGTCGGCACGCTACCTCTACATTTACCTACGAGATTAGTTTTAAACCTCAATAATTGTTATTTAGTGCCAGCTTTGAGCATGAACATTGTATCTGTATCTCGTTTAATGCGGGATGGCTACAAATTTAAATCCGAGAATAATGGTTGTTCTATTTATATGAGAGATATGTTTTATGGTCATGCCCCGCTGGTCAATGGTTTATTCTTAATGAATCTCGAACGTAATGTTACACATATTCATAGTGTGAATACCAAAAGATGTAAGGTTGATAACGATAGTCCCACATACTTGTGGCACTGCCGCCTTGATCACATTGGTGTCAAGCGCATGAAGAAGCTCCATGCTGCTGGACTTTTAGAGTCTCTCAATTATGAATCATTTGACACATGCGAGCCATGCCTCATGGGCAAAATGACCAAGACTCCGTTATCGGAACAGTGGAGCGAGCAACCAACTTATTGGAAATCATACATACTGATGTGTGCGATCCAATGAGTGTTGAGGCTCGCGGAGGCTATCGTTATGTTCTCACTCTCACTGATGACTTAAGTAGATGTGGGTATGTCTACTTGATGAAACACAAGTCTGAGACCTTTGAAAAGTTCAAGGAATTTCGGAATGAGGTAGAGAATCAACATGACCGAAAAATAAAGTTCTTATTATCAGATCGTGGAGGAGAATATTTAAGTCACGAATTTGGTACGCACTTAAGGAAATGTGGAATCGTTTCAGAACTCACGCCGCCTGGAACACCTCAGCGTAACGGTGTGTCCGAACGTCGTAATCGCACTCTATTGGATATGGTGCGATCTATGATGTCTCTTACCGATTTACCGCTATCATTTTGGGGATACGCTCTAGAGACAGCTACATTCACTTTAAATAGGGCACCGTATAAATCCATTGAGACCACACCGTATGAATTATGGTTTGGGAAGAAACCTAAGTTGTCGTTTCTAAAAGATTGGGGATGCGATGCTTATGTCAAGAAACCTCAACCTGAAAAGCTCTAACCCAAGTCGGAAAAATGCGTCTTCATAGGATACCCTAAGGAAACCATTGGGTATACCTTCTACCTTAGATCCGAAGGCAAGATCTTTGTTGCCAAGAACGGGTCCTTTCTGGAGAAAGAGTTTCTCTCAAAAGAAGTAAGTGGGAGGAAAGTAGAACTCGATGAAGTACTACCTCTTGAACAGGAAAGTAGTGCAGCTCAGGAAAATGTTCATGTGGTGCCTACACTAACTGGAGAAGAAATTAATGATGATGATCAAGGTACTTCGGAACAAGTTGCTACTGAACTTTGTAGGTCCACAACGACACGTTCCACACCAGAGTGGTATGGCAACCCTGTCCTAGAAATCATGTTGTTAGACAACGGTGAACCTTCGAACTATGAAGAAGCGATGGCGGGCCCAGATTCCAACAAATGGCTTGAAGCCATGCAATCCGAGATAGGATCCATGTATGAAAACAAAGTATGGACTTTGACAGACTTGCCTGATGATTGGCGAGCAATAGAAAATAAATGGATCTTTAAGAAGAAGACGGACGCGGATGGTAATGTTACCATCTATAAAGCTTGACTTGTCGCTAAGGGTTATCGACAAATTCAAGGGGTTGACTACGATGAGACTTTCTCTCCCGTAGCGAAGCTGAAGTCCGTTCGAATCATGTTAGCAATTGCCGCATACTATGATTATGAGATATGGCAAATGGACGTCAAAACGGCATTCCTTAACGACTATCTTAAGGAAGAACTGTATATGATGCAGCCGGAAGGTTTTGTCGATCCTGAGAATGCTAACAAGGTATGCAATCTCCAGCGATCCATTTATGGGCTGGTGCAAGCATCTCGGAGTTGGAACATTCGCTTTGATGAGATGATCAAAGAGTTTGGGTTTATGCAGACTTATGGAGAAGCCTGCGTTTACAAGAAAGTGAGTGGGAGCTCTGTAGCATTTCTCATATTATATGTAGATGACATTCTTTTGATGGGAAATGATATAGAACCTTTGGACAACATTAAGGCCTACTTGAACAAGTGTTTTTCAATGAAGGACCTTGGAGAAGCTGCTTACATATTAGGCATCAAGATCTATAGGGATAGATCGAGACGCCTCATAGGTCTTTCACAAAGCACATACCTTGATAAGATATTGAAGAAGTTCAATATGGATCAGTCCAAGAAAGGGTTCTTGCCTGTATTGCAAGGCGTGAGATTGAGCTCGGCTCAATGCCCGACCACAGCAGAAGATATAGAAGAGATGAGTGTCATCCCCTATGCCTCAGCCATAGGGTCTATTATGTATGCCATGCTGTGTACCAGACCTGATGTAAGCCTTGCCGTAAGTTTGGTAGGAAAGTACCAAAGTAATCCCGGCAAGGAACACTAGACAGCGGTCAAGAATATCCTGAAGTACCTGAAGAGGACTAAGGATATGTTTATCGTTTTTGGAGGTGACGAAGAGCTCCTCGTAAAGGGTTACGTTGACGCTAGCTTCGACACAGATCTAGATGACTCTAAGTCACAAACCGGATATGTGTATATTTTGAATGGAGGGGCAGTAAGCTGGTGCAGTTGCAAGAAGAGCGTCGTGGCGGGATCTACATGTGAAGCAGAGTACATGGCAGCCTCGGAGGCAAGGCATGAAGCAATCTGGATGAAGGAGTTCATCACCGACCTAGGAGTCATACCCAATGCGTCGGGGCCGATCACTCTCTTCTGTGACAACACTGGAGCTATTGCCCTTGCCAAGGAGCCCAGGTTTCACAAGAAGACCAGGCACATCAAGCGTCGCTTCAACTCCATTCGTGAAAACATTCAAGATGGAGACATAGATATTTGCAAAGTGCATACGGATCTGAATGTCGTAGATCCGTTGACTAAACCTCTTTCGCGAGCAAAACATGATCAACACCAGAACTCTATGGGTGTTCGATTCATCACAATGTAACTAGATTATTGACTCTAGTGAAAGTGGGAGACTGTTGGAAATATGCCCTAGAGGCAATAATAAAATGATTATTATTATATTTCCTTGTTCATGATAATTGTCTTTTATTCATGCTATAATTGTGTTATCTGGAAATCATAATACATGTGTGAATACATAGACCAAAACATGTCCCTAGTAAGCCTCTAGTTGACTAGCTCATTGATCAACAGATAGTCATGGTTTCCTGACTATGGACATTGGATGTCGTTGATAATGGCATCACATCATTAGGAGAATGATGTGATGGACAAGACCCAATCCTAAGCATAGCACAAGATCGTGTAGTTCGTTTGCTAGAGCTTTTCCAATGTCAAGTATCTTTTCCTTAGACCATGAGATCGTGTAACTCCCGGTTACCGTAGGAGTGCTTTGGGTGTACCAAACGTCACAACGTAACTGGGTGACTATAAAGGTATACTACGGGTATCCCCGAAAGTATCTGTTGGGTTGACACGGATCGAGACTGGGATTTGTCACTCCGTATGATGGAGAGGTATCTCTGGGCCCACTCGGTAATGCATCATCATAATGAGCTCAAAGTGACCAAGTGTTTGGTCACGAGATCATGCATTATGGTACGAGTAAAGTGACTTGCCGGTAACGAGATTGAACGAGGTATTGGGATACCGACAATCGAATCTTGGGCAAGTAACGTACCGATTGACAAAGGGAATTGTATATCGGGTTACTTGAATCCTCGACATCGTGGTTCATCCGATGAGATCATCGAGGAGCATGTGGGAGCCAACATGGGTATCCAGATCCCGCTATTGATTATTGTCCGAGAGTCGTCTCGGTCATGTATGCGTGTCTCCCAAACCCGTAGGGTCTACACACTTAAGGTTCGGTATCGCTAGGGTTGTAGAGATATGAGTATGCAGTAACCCGAAAGTTGTTCGGAGTCCCGGATGAGATCCCGGACGTCACAAAGAGTTCCGTAATGGTCCGGAGGTAAAGAATTATATATAGGAACTCAAGTTTGGGCCATCAGGAAAGTTTCGGGGGTCACCGGTATTGTACCGAGATCACCGGAAGGGTCCCGGGGGTCCACCGGGTGGGGCCATCTATCCCGGAGGGCCCCATGGGCTGAAGTGGGAGGGGAACCAGCCCCTGGTGGGCTTGTGCGCCCCCCCCCTTGGCCCCCCCTGCACCTAGGGTTGGAAACCCTAGCGGTGGGGGCGCCTCCACTTTGCTTGGGGGGCAAGCCACCCCCCTTGGCTGCCACCCCCCCTTGGAGATTGCATCTCCTAGGGCCGATGCCCCCCTAGGGGACCTATATAAAGAGGGGGGAGGGAGGGCAGCCGCACCCATGCTCTTGGCGCCCCCCTCTCCCTTTGCTACACCTCTCCCTCTTGTAGAGCTTGGCGAAGCCCTGCCGAGATCGCTGCTGCATCCACCACCACACCGTCGTGCTACTGGATCTCCATCAACCTCTCCTCCCCCCTTGCTGGATCAAGAAGGAGGATACGTCTTCCCCAACCGTACGTGTGTTGAACGCGGAGGTGCTGTCCGTTCAACACTAGGATCATCGGTGATTTGGATCACGACGAGTACGACTCCCGCAACCCCGTTCTCGTGAACGCTTCCGCTCGCGATCTACAAGGGTATGTAGATGCACTCCTCTCTCTCATTGCTAGATGAACTCATAGATTGATCTTGGTGAAGCGTAGAATTTTTTTATTTTCTGCAACGTTCCCCAACAGTAGCCAACTGTGACAGAGCTTGGATTTTTGCCGGATTTGCATCAATTGCTCTATTGGAAACGATGAAGCCGAGCAACTTTCTGGAAGGTACGTCAAAGACAAATTTTTCCGTGTTGAGCTTGATGTCATATGTTCGTAGGTTGTCGAACATGAGCCTCAAGTCATCCATTAAAGTTTCGACGTGTCTTGTTTTGATGACCACGTCGTCCATGTATGCCTCCACTGTTTTGCCGATTTGCTTCTCCAGGCATGTCTGAATCATGCGTTGATAGGTTGCGCCGGCGTTTTTGAGCCCGAAAGGCATGGTGTTGAAACAGATGGGGCCGTATGGCGTGATGAAGGCCGTTGCGGCTTGGTCGGACTCCGCTATCTTGATCTGATGGTATCCGGAGTATGCGTCGAGGAAACACAATGAGTCGTGTCCTGCGGTGGCATCGATGATTTGATCAATGCGGGGGAGGGGGAAGGTATCCTTAGGGCAAGCCTTATTGAGGTCTTTGAAATCGACACATAGGCACCAAGATTTGTCCTTCTTTGGTACCATTACCAGGTTTGCTAGCCAATTCGGATGTTTTATTCTCTAATGAATCCGACCTCGAGTAGCTTGGCTAGCTCTTCTCCCATGGCTTGCCGCTTAGGCTTTGAGAAGTTCCTAAGATTCTGCTTGACTTTCTTGTATCCTTTCAGTATATTGAGGATGTGTTCGGCCAGCCTACATGGGATGCCCGACATCTCTGAAGGATGCCAAGCGAAGATATCCCAATTCTCACGCAGGAAATCTCGTAGTGCGGCATCTATTGTGGGGTTCAACTGTGTCCCAATGGAAGCTGTCTTTGTAGGGTCCGTTGGGTGGACTGGAATTTTACTCTCCCGTTCGCGGGCTTGCAAGAGGTGGACTTGGGTCGCTTGTCGAGTATCACATCGTCTCTGTCCACTATGGCGTGCAGCGTTGTTAGTTCTTCGGCCACGAGGGCTTCGGATAATGCCTCTAGGGCCAGTGCGGCAGTTTTATTTTCGGCGCGGAGTGCGACGTCCGGATCAGTAGCTAGAGTGATGATTCCATTGGGCCCGGCATTTTGAGCTTCATGTACCCGTAATGGGGTATAGCCTGGAAGCTCGTGAATGCGTCCCGCCCTAAGAGGGCATAGTATCTGCTGCCGAACGGGGCCACTTGGAATGTGATTTCTTCGGACCTGTAATTCTTCGGGGTGCCGAATACCACATCCAGTGTGATTTTTCACGCACATCGTGCCCCCTGAATAGGGATGATTCCGCTGAAGGTCGTGCTGCTTCGCTCAATGTGGCTCTTTTCAATTTACATCTTGTTGATGGTTTCCTCGTAGATGAGGTTTAATCCGCTTACGCCATCCATGAGCACTTTAGTGAGCCGGAAGCCATCCATGATTGGACTAAGGACCAAAGCGGCTGGTGCCTGGACTGTTCGGAATTGAGGTTCGTCACTGGCATTGAAAGTTATAGCTGTATCATTCCACGGATTTATTGTTGCCACGTGGCAAACTACGGCGAGACTGCGGACAGCTCGCCTGCGCATATTGTTTGAGGCAAAAGTCTCGAAGACTGTCAGTACTGCATTATTATTCTCAGTGGGATGTTGCTCTCCTGTATGGTTGATGAGGAGATCCTCGCTGCTCTTCGCTACCTGCCGTAGTATCCAACATGCTCTAAGGCTATGTGTTGGCATGGTATCCGGTGTGTGGTGAATTTTGCATGGCCCATTGAGCCATTCCTCCAATACGGTTACATGCCCTGCAGTGGGCTTTGGTTTTTTGGTAATTGAATCGGGTGACTTACGAGAGTTTACCCTTTTAGTTCGGACGAAGGGTTTAGTGAGAGCCGGATTATCCCATAAGTTTGTTTGGGTTTTCCAGGCGCTTTCCATCGCGCAGTACTTCTGTACTATGGCCGCTAAGTCAGCAAAGTGTACTATGTCATGGCGACTTCTAGCTTTGAGGATCCCTTTGTCTGTGCAATTTTTGCAAAAGAATGAGATTGTGTCTTCCTCGCGATACTCCTTGACCTTGTTTATCACCAGGAGGAATCTGGCCGAATAATGATGTATTGTCTCTTGGGCTCTTGTTTGATATGGGAAAGATTAATTAAATCTGGGTGGGTGGGTGGATTTAAGTCCGAATCCTAACCCAATCTGAGACCCAGGGGCAAAGAAGCTTCCAAGCCTGGCGGCTCGGGCTCTGGGATGTTGCCCAATTTTTCTGGCCCGCCGCACAATTCTAAGTTCGGAGTTTGGGTCATGTCCTCCCGTGAACGAGTATCTGGCTTGGAGAGCTCGGAAATCCGGACATAGTTCATCCTCAAAATAGAGGGAGAGTCCATATGTTGCTCTTCCACGACCGCTATCTCATGGGTGACCAGCGGAGAGTTAATCTCCCTTTGGTCGGGTTTAAGCCCAATTCGATCATAGTCTGTAGCGACACCCAGAGCGGCGATGCGATCCAAGAGCTAATTAAGGGAGGAGAGCTCCATTGGATCCATCTGTTCGGCAAGTTCCGAACCGACGTGGAGGCTGTTTTTGATGACCTCAGAAGTCATCGTCGGCGCGAGAGCTGATCGGGCGGTCATGACGAAGCCGCCTAGTCGAAGAGTTTGGCCTAGAGCCATGGCTCCCCTCGAGGTGATGTTGTCCTTGACAACGAGGCGAGAAATCAAGCCTTGCAGCGACGACACGGAGGAACTCTCAATGAAAGCACCAATGTCGGTGTCAAAACCGGTGGATCTTGGGTAAGGGGTTCCGAACTGTGCGTCTAAGGCTAATGGTAACAGGAGGCTAGGGACACGATGTTTACCTAGGTTCAGGCCCTCTAGATAGAGGTAATACCCTACTTCCTGCTTGATTGATCTTGATGATATGAGTATTACAAGAGTTGATCTACCACGAGATCGTAGAGGCTAAACCCTAGAGGCTAGCCTATGATTATGATTGTTGTTGTCCTACGGACTAAACTCTCCAGTTTATATAGACACCGGAGGGGGCTAGGCTTACACAGAGTCGGTTAAAGAGAAGGAGATCTAATATCCGAATTGCCAAGCTTGCCTTCCACGCAAAGGAGAGTCCCATCCGGACACGAGACGAAGTCTTCAATCTTGTATCTTTATAGTCCAACAGTCTGGCCAAAGTATATAGTCCGGCTGTCCGGATACCCCCTAATCCAGGACTCCCTCAGTATGTACCAGTAGCTATGTGTTTGGTCTCTCTCTGTCTCGTGTTCTTGATTTGGCACGATCTTGATGTATTGCGAGCTTCGCTATTATAGTTGGATCTTATGGTGTTTCTCCACCTCTACACTACAAAAAAAAGACACATCCGTGACATTTTGGGCCAAACGAATTTTTTTCCTATCATACATATGACACTTCTCTGATGATAATTGTGACAAAACCCGGTATAATCATAGATGTGGTGGGCTCCTACTTCTATGACAAAAAATCATGACGGAAAATGGACTTTTCGTCCTGGGCGGGTCGGAGACGCAGCTGCATGACATTCTTTGGGCCGTCCATGACGAAAAAAAACATGGTAGAAGCGAGGGGGAGGAAAATTTCGGGGAGTTCCCGGTTACGGTGGGAGGTCTGGGGCCGAGCGATGCGCGTTTCTCTCGTACACGTACAAGCTTGTGTGCGAGGCGTTGGCTCTAACTGAACCCGAGCGAGGCATTGGACTCTAACTGAACCCGAGCGATTGCACTGCAGGCTACGCGTTACTGAACCCGAGCAATCGATTGATGGTTGTTAACTGAACCCGATCAAGTGATTCCTTCGCTACTGCTACTAACTGGAGCCGATGGATGCTTCCTCTCTGGATGAA
>NC_041381.1:666248001-666275656 GCF_002162155.2 Triticum dicoccoides
CGTTGCCTCTGGATGAATAGGACCCCATGGTGTGGAGGGCTGGATGAACAGGACAACCCCGTGGAGGGCTGGATGAACAGTAGACGATGGAGGGGTGGATGAAGAGTAGCCCGTGGAGGGGTGGTTGAACAGGAGCCCGTGGCCGGAGAGGAGTGGTTGAACAGCAGCCGGTGGAGTAGCGCGGTGGAGGCTGGATGAACAGGAGCCCGTGGATGAACAGTCGCAGGTGGAGGCTGGAGGAGGTCAACGGTGGATGAACAGTAGCCCGTGGACTCTGGAGGAGGTCGCCGGTGGAGATGAACAGTATCCCATGGAGTCCGTTTTGTGGTACGCCACACACCTCCCGATGAACAGGACCCCCATTTCGATCGTAGCGCTCCAACACAAGTCCGTTTCGTCTGTTTTGCGGTGCGCCACACCTCTCCCGATCAACAGGACCCCCGTTTCGACCGTAGCGCTCCAACACAAGTCTGTTTCGTCCGTTTTGTGGTATGCCACACCCCTCCCGATTAACAGGACCCCCGTTTCGACCGTAGGAGGTCCATTTCCTCCGTTTTGCAGTACATCACACCCCTCCTGATCAAGAGGACCCCGTTCCGAACGTAGGAGGTCCGTTTCCTCCGTTGTGAGGTACGCCAGGCCTCGATTCCATTGCCTGTTCCGTCCAAGCCCTCCCGATGAACACGACCACACATTCCGTTCCGACCCAGCCGATTGGCTGCCACGCGTTCCGTTGCCTCCCGATGAACACGACGCATTCCGTTGCCTCCCCATGAACACGACGCATTTCGTTGCCTCCCCATGAACACGACGCATTTCGTTGCCTCCCCATGAACACGACGCATTCTGTTGCCTCCCCATGAACACGAGCCCTCACTGTACGTATGCATGAGTAGGCGTTCGAGACCCCGCCCGTATGTACACATATGTGGCCGTATTTTCTTTCTTGCACCCTGGCCGCTGTACATACGAGTACATGGTACGTGCGCGCCTCTACTACGACACGTGCGCGCCTCTACATCCACTAGTATATATGTACATACACGTTCGCAACCAGAATGACAATGCTACGTACGCTTCGACCAGGTCGGTCCCGACTGTCAGGCACTTCCTTGCCTGCGAAGATGTAGCTGGTGGGTCCCAGCAGTCAGGGGGGCGAATCGTTTTTTCTTTTGCCCGGACGCACTTCCCTTTGTGTGAAGATGTAGCTGGTGGGTCCCAGCAGTCAGGGGGAAATGTTTTTTTGCGAAATACGGTGGCTCGTCCGGTGGGTCCCCGCTGTCAGGTCGAGGAATAATTATTTTGCATGTAATAAGGAGGCACTTCCTTGCTGCGGCCATGGACCCAGCTGTCAGCCTCTCCACGTAAAGTCCACGTCTAATGGAAGTCGTTCCTTGACCACGTTGACCACGCCGTGCCGAGAGCACCAGGGCGGTGGACGATGGCGAGTCCTACGAAGGGAACGACGCGGAGCCGGGGAAGACGCGGCAGTGGATGCCCACACGTAGAGGAGTACGAGGGTTCACTAGTTCGCTATGGTGTGAGGCTGCCGTCGCCACAGAATAACAGGGGGTGTGGGTGAGTAGAGGGATGGCCTGGCCAGCAGTGGGAGTAGTAGGGGGCGGTGTGGCCTCCGCCGCATCACAGCCGACCACAGGAGGCAGGAGCACGAGGCACGACCGGCGCTGGTTTGGGCGGCTGGAGCAAGAAGACCAGAGGTTGAAGAAGCACTACGACCGTTGGTTGGACATCGTAAGGTCACTGGAGCTAGAATCATGCATATTGACTAAGTTGACAAAGCCCTCTGTCCCCGTCAACTTAGTAGGCCCACAAGTCAGCCTGCCACTATACTGGGTCCCAGCTAACAGGGGGAGTATTCATTTTTTTGTGCGTAATAAGGAGGCACTTCCTTGCGTGCGAAGATATAGCTGGTGGGTCCAAGTTGTCAGGGTGGTAACGTTTTTTTCGCGAAATACAGAGGCCCTTTCGGTGGGTCCCTAATGTCAGGTGGAGGAATCATTATTTTGTGCGTAATAAGGAGGCTTTTCCTTGCGTGCGGCCATGGACCCAGCTGTCGGCCTCTCCACGTACAGTCCACTTCAGATGCATGTCGGTCGTTGACCATGTTGACCAGGCCGCGCCGAGAGCACCAGGGCGGTGGACGACGGTGAGGCCTAGGAAGGGAACGACACGGAGGCAGGAAGGGGACTCGACAGTTGTTTCCCACGCGGAGGGGAGTACGACTGTATGAGGGTTTACTGGTTCGTCCGCCGTCGCTGGAGAATAACAGCAGGTGTGCGTGAGTAGAGGGATGGCTAGGCCAGCGATGGGAGTACGGTGGGGCGGTGAGGCCTGCGCGGAAGTACAGCCGGCCGCGGGGAGGAGGGAGGAGGCAGTCCCGCCGACGCTTGTTTGAGCGGCTGGAGCAGGAAGAGCAGAGATTGAAGAAGCACGGCGGCCGTTCGATGGACATCCAACAGCCACTACTTGTGTGTCAACCTTTTTTTTAGGAAAGCCTCAAATCTGTGGAAAACAACATACAGCCCATCTGCCATTATTTCTAATAATTTACAGCCCATTTGCTAATTCTTAATGTTTTTTTTGGAGCCCATATTCTTTTTGTTAGCATTACAGCCCAGATTGTGGCCACGGTTAAAAAATTATACAAAATTTTGCATATTTTAGTGCGGTCCGAACTGTTTTTAATCCTGAAATTACGACTCACATTCAAACTGATTTTAAAAATAAATGTATATCAATATAAAATCCAACAAATTCTCCACGCATAAAAATTAATGTAAGTTAAAATCTCGAAATGAAAAAAGATATTTGAAACTAATTGCCGGTTTGATGTGTTTTAAAAATGAACAGCCCATTTCGCATTACTGATAGGCCATTTTCTCGTCCAGACGAATGAAGCTCTCCTCGTCTTGAAAGATTTGCAGCCCAACAGGCCTGAGAAAGCGACTTACTTGGCAAATCGCAAAAAAACTGGGCTGTGGCCGTGGACCCAGCTGTTAGCCTCTCCACGTACAGTACTCTTCCGATGGAAGTCGGTCGTTGACCACATTGACCACGCTGCACCGAGAGCACCAAGGCGGTGGACGACGGCGAGGCCTAGGAAGTGGACTACACGGAGTCGGGGAAGACGCGGCAGTGGATGCCCACGTGGAGAGGAGTACGAGGGTTCACTGGTTCGGCTGCGGCGTGAGGCTGCCGTCACCGCAGAATAACAGGGGGTGTGGGTGAGTAGAGAGATACCCTGGGCCGGCGGTGGGAGTAGTAGGGGGCGGTGAGGCCTCCACGGCATCACAGTCAGCCACGAGAGACAGGAGCATGCAGCACGACCGATGCTGCTTTGGGCGGCTGGAGCAAGAAGACCAGAGGTTGAAGAAGCACTATGGCCGTTGGATGGACATCGTACGGTCACTGGAGCTAGAATCGTTCATATTGACTAAGTCAACAAAACCCTCCGTCCTCGTCAACTTAGTTGGCCCACAAGTCAGCCACCCACTATGGTGGGTCCCAGCTAGCAGGGGGTATTCATTTTTTGGTGCGTAATAAGGAGGCACTTCCTTGCGTGTGAAGATATAGCTAGTGGGTCCGACCTGTCAGCGGGGGGAACATTTTTTTCACGAAATACAGAAGCCCTTCCCACGTACAGTGCATGTACAGTGCGTAATAAGGAGGAACTTTCCTTGCGTGCGACCATGGAACTCGTGGGTCCCAGTCGTCAGGCTCTCCACATACAGTCCTCTTCCGATGACTCTCATATGTTGACCACGCTGCGTCGAGCGCACCGAGGTGGTCGACGAGGGCGAGGCCCCAGACTGGAACGACCCGGAGATGGGGAAGACGCGGTAGTGGAGTCGCAAATGGAGAGGAGTGGGAAACTTGACTGGTTCGGGTGCGGGGTGGGCCTACACTCGGCAGAGAATAACAGGAGGTGCGCAAAAAAATGCCGCTAGACACCGAAGGATAGTGAAGGCTAGAGCAGGCGGTTCCCGGCAGCGCTGGGGGAAGAAGACGACAGATTGAAGAAGAATGTCGACCATTGGATGTAAATCCAACGCCTTCTTAGGCTTCGACCTACTGGCCCACATGTCAGCCAGTCCATTTGTTTTTTAGTCCATTTGGTGGGCTGGGTGAAACAATGATGTAGCATCTATGCAGCCCGTTTAAATCCCATTTGCATTTTTCTCGAAATCCACGGACTTGCTGGGCTGGGTGAAGATATCATGTTGGGCTAGACGGAGAAATGTTATATAAACATAAACACATGATTGCACGTTAGTAAAATCTTTGCAAGCTTATGTAGGAGTTAACTTGCCAAGTTATATATAAACAATTATTATTATTATTTTGTAAGAACTTTCAAGTTAGGAAATAAAATATCATTTTAATTTGATGAGTTAATAGTACGTGGAGTATTATTATTTTTTATGCTAGACGTTGGACAGTTGAGTTGGTTCTAGGGGAAAGTACTGGGAGAAAACTCAGTTTACATCAAAAAGAAAGTGGGAGAAAATTCAGAGACCAGCTGGGTCCACGTGAGAAGGGGAATATGTTGGGAGGAAGGAGATTCAAAGCACGGCAACCGAGTGAACTAGTTTTTTTACGGACAAGTGAACTAGTTTACATACATAAGCAAATAGCCGCTAAAAAAGAAATCAGGTTAATGGGTTCTTAAAAGAAATATTTCGGGCAAAACAGATAATTACGACACATAGGCTAATGCATGAAACACTCAGATGATAAGGGTGCTTATAAACAGATAAATTACAACATCTAGACCTTCCTGGCACGCTTGATTATGACGTTGCGGCTGTCCGTGTACTCATCGGTTACGGGAAGCAGACACGCCCTCATGTCCAAGATCTGCCTGTACATGTCGTAGTATGCATATGCGCCTTGGCCGCGTAGGTTATGTAGGCTAGATTCAGAGGTACCTCCCACGTGTTCAGGTCGTCTTCTTTCATGTTGGCGTATCAGGGGTCGATGATGGTCTCAGCGAGGTCAACCACGGAGTCCTTCTCCTGCCCGTTGCTGAAGTCCATATCCAGCAGGCTCACCCCTCGGATTGCCATTGGAGTCTCTTCGCGAGAACGAGTGTGTAGGCGGCGACAGCAGTCCATTTTTCAGCTCTTGGGGAACTGGATTCAACAGTAAGCTGAGTGTATCCAGGCGACAACAATTACTACCCCTCCCTCGTCCACTGCACGCCCGGCAGAAGATGCACCCTTGGCGCATTGAAACGCCTCCATTAAGAAACCTACTCCGGCCACACGTCGGTTCATGAGCGGGTCTGTATTGGTACTGTAATAACAGGAGTTAGTGGTCACTTTACTTAAATTTAATTAGCTTTAACAGAAATTTATACTTAAAACAAGCAATGCATTCGCTCGCTCTATCAGTGCCACAGGATCAACATGCCCAACAATTAGAATTATTATTCTCAGGACGCACACGATCGACACATTTGTCGCACTTTCACAAAGATAATACTACCAAGTTTGAACTGTTTGTTATGGTTGTTGTCCTCTGCATCATCACGATGTGTTTCCCAGCTTGCGAGATTCAGAACCAACAAATAGGATCCAAATAATAAGTACAACAAAGATTCCTACACATCTCATTGATTCCCAGCTTGCAAGATTCAGAACCAACAAATAAGATCCAAATAATAAGTACAACAAAGATGCCTACACGTCTCATTGATTCCCAGCTTGCAAGATTCAGAACCAACAAATAATATTCAAATAATAAGTACAAGAAAGATGCCTACACATCTCACTGATTCCCAGCTTGCAAGATTCAGAACCAACCCATTAGAGCCTTTTGATAAATTGAATATCGGGATTAAATCCATCTTGGCTAGCCATGTCATACAATGGAAGAACTTGCCGAATGCTCTTGACAGTCACAACATCTGTAGTTGAGTATTCCTGTTTGCATAACATGTTTGCACAACACAAACAAGGAGACAGGAGAGCATGATTTCGCTTTAATAGCGGCCTCCTTGAACTCAACCTCCAGCTCTACTTGGATGAGGTTTGCCTGGAGTTCCATGATTCAATTCATGCGCCTTTTTCTGTAGTTCACCTGAAATGAAGCAAAGATTGCATCATTCAGCTAGCAAGAAGTACTTGCACTTTTGAGCTGGCAGGTTCTTCTTTAGTAGTTGCACTAAAATTGAGGAACATTAAGGTTGGCTGTCCGGCTCATGTAAGGTGCAACTATAATTTTCTTATCCTTTTGTGCAGTTCCACTAAAATAAAGTTCCATTGTGGTGACAGTGACGGCTCCATCTTGCAAAGGCTAATAAAATGTTGCACGAGATTACCGGCAGAACTTGACGGAGATTTTGGAAACTCCAATCACAATTTTGTGCAGTTCCACCAAAATTGAGAGATGTTGCCCATGTGACATTTTAGTTGAACTGCACAAGACACTCATTCCAAAAAAGTGTTTTGTGCAGTTCACCAAAAGGTCACAATAGCAACAAGGTGAAATGGATATCCCTATCGGCCCAAAAAGATAGAAAGTAAATAGTTGCTGGTCAATAAGAATATACGAAACATATACAAAATGAAAAGAAGCATCTTAATTATGTTCATGGCAATCACGCAAGGACAGTAGAAAGTTTAAAAGGTCAGCAATGCTTCATGTTACCAGAAGCATTACGATCAACAATGAGATTCCTCAAATATGGGATTACTTTAATGGTGGCATTGCTTGTTTACCAAACACAGTAAATCAACAACAGCTAAAGAGTTGGTTTAAGGGCATGGGACCGTGGGGACACCAGGACACTCAGCAACGTAAAGGAGCAACTTACTTATCATACAAGGGAAAACAACATCAGTGCGATTTGTAACACAGTTTAATTGCATCTTATCACTAGAGGCATTATATTAACAATAACACTAGTTAGACATGTCCCTAAGGTGACAGTGTGATCGCTTCATTTTACATGTGCCCTTACATTAACAACAGCAAAAGGGTGGTATAAGGACATGCGATAGTGGACGCATCAGCACAATGTACCTACGAGGAGGCATAAAGTGGTGAAGCAGAGTTTGTTCATGCTATGTGAGGGCAGCAAACCTAATCCTAGAGACCTTGTACTATGTGAGGGCAGCAAATCTAATCCTGGAGACCTTTTACTATGTGAGGGCAGCAAATCTAATCCTGAGGGTCGCCGGGATGTTGGCGGCGGCAGGTCGGATCTGCGGACAATACGACAGGGAGGAAGAAGGGTCGGAGGACCTCCCGAGCCGGCTCTGTGTTAGAGAGAACGACACGGGCAGAGGATCGGGCCCCTCCGGCAGCTGTGGGTTTCCTCCCTCAGCAGCGATGACCGCGTGAACGATGCACCTATTAGTCCTCTACACACACCGGCCAAAGGGATCCGGCCGGATCTGTGACCAGTGGTGAGCAGAGAGAAAATGTCGCTACCGTTGTCTTGTTTATATCTGGAGAGGATGAGAGAATGAAGAGAGCAACCCTAGTAAAGCAAGCGCTTAGGCCTCGGCGTCCATAAATAGTGGAGTGATTATCTTTTTTCTCTCCACAACAAGCATTTGAATTTATGTACGTGGCATTAAAGAAAAGAAACTCTCTATTTAAGGTGACTACTGTACGACTCCTACTTACTACTAGTAGTACTACAGTATTGTTCACTTGTGCTCCCCGCCCCTCCATTCATTGAACAACCCCACGGGTGAATAAACATATAGTAAGTACTGTATTTATATAGAACGAACAAGCTCAAACTATTTTCGCGTAGTTAAAAGTTGAGGGCGGGGCTTTTCCCGGGCAGTACATGCGGCAGTTTTCGGGTAGGCGGTTTAACAGAAAGCCGAGGAGGGTGAGCGAGTGGGGCTATGCGATTTGACGGCGCGTTACTGCTGGAAAGACTTGTGATATGAACACTCACTATAGTCATGAATTACTGGCGCTCCAACCGGGGTGATGCCCCCCTTTCGTTCCGCGCTCTAATCTGGTGCATGACACATCAACCCAGATGCTGGCTCTCCCACATGTCGGAGTAGTAAGAAGGAGCAAAGAATGATGCGGTATATACTAGTACTATACTACTCCCTCTGTTCCTAAATATAAGTCTTTGGAGAGATTTCCCTATGGACCACATACAGAGAAAAATGAGTGAATCTACACATAAAATGCATCTATATACATCCGTATGTGGTCCAAAGTGAAATATCTACGATGACTTATATTTAGGAACGGAGGCGGTACTACTCAGGTCGGAGGAGAGCGAACCACGGCAGCCCAGTGAACCAGCAGTGCGAACCACGGTAGCCCAGTGAACCAGCAGTAGAAAACAATGTGGTGATATGGCCATAAAAAACAATGTACTATGGTCCACAATGTAGCATGTACAGTAACACTCCTCTTTGTTTGGATCCCTGAGTTAGAGCTAGTTTGGGATGAAATAACTTCAAATTATTGAAAGTAGAGGGGTTAGTTTGAGCTAGTTTGCTCTAACCCAGCTAAAAAAACTAGCCCGGTGGAGAGGTTCTAATTGGGTTAGTTATCCTCGGGCCCACTAAAAGAGAACTAAAAAAATCTCCCCTGCCCGCACCAGATCACTTCCCCCCTCTCGCAAGACTCCTCTTTGTTCCCCATAGGGCCGCCCGCCCAAGCGTCGCTCGCCCTCTCTCTCTTCCGTCCATCCTCTCCTTCCGACCTCCGCTGCCCTACTCCGGCCGCCCTCTCCCTCCGTCCTTCGAAGGTCACCCCGCTACCCCTTCACAAGTCGTTTCTCTCCCTTTATCGTGCGCGGCGGCGGTGCATCTACCAGGGAGGTTGCGAGAGGGGCGAGTTTGTTCGTTCCTTCTTTGTCTCACGACCATATCATTGATCTTGCTTTCTCTAGTGCTAATTCTGATTTGGAAAAGTAGATCCTGATTAAGCTTGGTATAGATTTGTGGTGCACGCATGGAATTGTTTGATGCTGCTTGAGGAGGTAATAAATCTTTCTAGAGGCCCAAAGATTCAGGTCACCTTTCCAGGTATTTCAATTTCAGGCTTGCATTATTTCTAGAGGCCCAAAGATTCAGTTCACCTTTCTAGGTATTTCAATTTCAGGATTGCATTATTTCTAGAAGCCCAAAGATTCAGTTCACCTTTCTAGGTATTTCACTTTCAGGCTTGCATTATTTCTAGAGGCCCAAAGATTCAGTTCACCTTTCTAGGTATTTCAGTTTCAGGCTTGCATTATTTCTGGAGACCCACAGATTCAGTTCACCTTTCTAGGTATTTCACTTTCAGGCTTGCATTATTTCTAGAGGCCCAAAGATTCAGTTCACCTTTCTAGGTATTTCAGTTTCAGGCTTGCATTATTTCTGGAGACCCAAAGATTCAGTTCACCTTTCTAGGTATTTTAGTTACAGGCTTGCATTATTTCTAGAGGCCCAAATATTAAGATCACAGTCGGCGGCAAGCGGCCCTGCTACCCATGCCGGTGTCAACCTCAACTCGCAAGGGTCGGCATCGGAGGGGTTCCCGGGGCTTGGGCTCTACGGAGCCTTCCTCCAAAGCGACGATGGCGAGCTCCTCCCTCGGTGCGTGAGGGGCTCCGGGCTCCCTCCCTATTGTGAATGACTTCCATGATGAGTTAGCTCATTCTTTGTTTCATGAAGTGTTTTTTTATTTTGTGAAGCTTGATTGACGACTTGTATGTTTAAGTGGGATATCTCATTTGTATGGACAAAGTAAAAATTATCATGTTTTGCATGCTTGATTTGTATAGATGGTTCTTTTATGTCAATTGTGAGCGGGAGGACGCCAAAGAAGAGCCGGCCACACCAAGAGGGTGCTTGGATCCAAGGGACTTATTTTAGTCTGACTAAAAATAGTCTCTTTGAGAGGCTAAAGTTCCAAGCACCCTTGACTAAAGAGGGACTAAAACTACTCTTGAGACCAAAAAGTTTTAGTCAGGGGTACCCCTACTAAAATGTGGATTAGTCCTCTCTCTCCTCATTTAACTCCTCTCCTTTAATACAGGCGAGTTCTGGATTGGAGGGTTTGGAGGATAACAAATGCTCATTAACTTGATTTTAGTCTCTTTAGTATTTGGATCCAAGCATGGGTGAGGCTAGCAAGTTTTAGTCCCACTACTTTTAGTCATGGAACTAAAATGTATCCAAGCACCCTCCAAATCCGGTAGGAAATAGGGTCCAAAGTAGTCAAATAATTGAGATAGAGCATTTATTGTCAATCTAACCCTGCCATCCATACACCTCTTTGGTTTAGAGTTAGTTCAGGGTTAGAATCTAACTCTAACCACTAACTGAGTTAGAGTTGTCCTCGTCTTGTTTCATCGCCATCAGACTTTCCCCATTCCTGTGTTTTCAGTATCCTGTGAATCAAAGAGGCCCCTTTTTTGCGGGAAAAATCAAAGAGGCCCTTAGACTGGTTTAGGTCCGGTCATTTTTTATAAACGTGTTATGTCCAAAATTTAATGAACGTGCTCCGGTTTCCATGAAAATAATCCAGTTTCATGTAGTAATTCATTCATTGATTTCTTCTTCTTGGGGGAGGGGGGGGGGTTTGCATGTAATTCGTGAGGTCTGAAATGTAAAGTACCCCGGCATATGCTCCGACTCATGCATGCAATACGACCCAGATGCTCTATGTCCCACATGTCGGCAAATGGGAGCACGTGGAAATAGCCTAGGAGTACATATAGCAGGATAAATGCGTGAAAAATATGTACTGTGAAGCGTAGCCGTGGTTCGAAAAGGAGACCTAAAGTGATGACAGCTATAGGTCGCACACACCCAACTAGTGGTACTAGACATACAACTAATTTTCCCTCAAAAAAAAGAGGCACGAGTGCTCAGTACTCCTAATCTATAAACACGAGTCCCATCTGACAACAGCGTCCGTGCTACAGCTAGCTCTCCTCCCTCGTTTATCTCTTCTAATTCTAAACTCGGCTGATGCCCGGTGCGCGGGGTGGGTTTGCTCAACTGCGGCCCCACCTCACAGTGAAAACGTTACGACTGGAATAAAAATGCCATATACTCCCTCAGTTCATAAATATAAGCCTTTTTAGATACTATTTCAAATGAAATACATCATACAGATGTATGTAGACATAGTTTAGAGTGTATATTCACTCATTTTGCTCCGTATGTAGTAGTCACTTGCTGGAATCTTTAGACAAACTTATATTTGGGAACGGAGGGAGTACTATACTAATAAAACATTAAGGCCACGAGGCGATGCAGTGCTGGTTACAGGAGGCAAGAAGAAGAGATGCATCCATCGACAACGTCCACCTCCTCGATTCAGGGCGCCAGCCCACCGAACGGCACCTAAGTAGCAGCGGCTTTCGTGGCTTGGTCGACGTGCTTCTGAACAATGGCGTTCAAAGATTCCAGCCGCTGGAAGAAGGCCAACGTCTTTCTGTCCTTGCTTGCCTTGTAGTGGCCTATGTAGACGATTTCCTCGTAGACATGGCTGTGCAGGTCGACGGTTTCTTGCATGGCGAGGCGCTACGCAGCGAGCGCGGCCTCGAGGTGCACATTCTTCGTCGTGACTGCCTGCACCTGCAGGACCACCAGGGCTTGAAAGAGTTCGTCACCATGGAGGCCGATGAGGGTGGCAGGCAATGAGGAGCCTGGGCGCGCGGGCTGGAGTAGACGGCAAGGTCGTCCGCGTGCTTCTTGACGGAGGTAAAATGCGGATGGAGTTGACCATCATGTCGTCCATGCGAGAGGCGAAGCCGGCGTCGGTGAGGGCTACGATGCCTGCGGTCACCAGCACCGTCTGGAAATGTTGTGTGGTGCGGGGCCGCATGCCGGCGCCTTGGATGATTTGGCACAGCCGACTGCCGCTCGCGTCCATCGCCTCCATAGGTGCTTGTGGCTTCTGGTCACTTGGTCTTGGATTGGAGTGAGCAGTGTTGCATAGAGACTTGGGAGTAGATCGATTGGAGTGGTGGGGCGCCTTTATTATATGAGAGTCCAAACTCTGTTGCATTCACATTGTGTTGGCTCTATTCTGCTTCTCCGATTAATTCCCTCTGCATGTAATTGAGGATGCATCATTGACCGTTCAACGTCTCAGGAACCGCTACCCTCTCCCTCCTTGGCATTCAGGCACCTATGGACCCGTCGACGACGAGGTGCCTATGGTGACTTCGTAAATTTCAAGATGATAGTGCCGTGCGTGTGTGCGTTCATAGGGGTGAGTGTATGCGCGTGTATATGAGCGCTAGCGTCTGTAGTGTGTAAAAAAATGTAAATGCGTGTCAAAAAGAGACTAGTCAGTATACTCAATATTGTGCACGCCGGAGAGGAAAATGATAGAAGTAGTATGTATTTATTTACGGTGCAAATTCACTCATTTTGCTCCATATGTACTCCATCTCGGTGTAGTCTAGTCACTTGTTGAAATCTCTAGAAGGACAAATACTCCTTTCTGGTTTACAGGGCTATACTAACAAGTAGTTGTACATACTAGTAGTACAATAGTGGGCTCACATAGCAATTTTGTCTCATGCAACGTTCGGTTTGCGCTTGGCTCTTCGCCTCTTCGAGAAGATGAACAATGATGTTATTACTACTGCTTCTACAGTGTCGAATCCACTGCTGCATGTCCGTCCACCACGAGCAGGACGGATAGCTTGTTGTAGAAGTACTACTAAGCAAAAGCATGTCCTTGTTTGCGAGAAACCGCGCGCATGGGCGAGGGAGAAGGCGTGTAGTAAAATCAAGATTCTTCTCGTTGTACGAGTTGACATGACACATCATAGCACTGCCCCACATGCTTGCATCTAAACTTGGCTGAAAGACCCACAGTGTACAATATATTTGCTGCAACCTCTAACATTTACGCACCACAAATTAAAATATATGTGGCCGTATGCATCGTTCTGATGCAGAGGCCGGGGAGTCCCCCCTTTTCGAAAAAAAAAATTAAAATATATATTCCTGTCTTGACCAGATGAGCGTGCAAACTACAATCACCAGGGTGACAGGTAGGACCAGAAGACTATTTTTTTTTTTTAAAAAACTTCGAGAACACGAGCGTCCGGGCTGCGCTTGGGTCTTAGCCTCTTCGGGAAGTCAAACAATGATGGAGTACTACTACACTGGAGGAGTACTACAGTACGCTTATGGCCATCTGACACCGATTGAACTGCTGCATGTCCACCGCGTGCGGGAGGGAGAGCGTGTAGCGAAAGCTTCTCCTAGTCTTGCCAGCCACCATGCTCATGGGCGAGGGAGGGACGCTCCTGCCTTTGCGTGTATGACATGTGGACCCGACGGGTGGGTGGACAACCTGTCATACAGCCAAATGCGGGTGCAGTTAAGTCCGCGAGGGAGAGGATAATCAAATTTCTCGTTGATGTACGAGTTTACGCGACACATCAAAGCACTGCACTCGATATATTTCAATAATTTGTAGTTACCGACGCATTAATTACAATGCATGCATGCATGCCATGACTCTCCTTTTGATACTTGCATGTGTTGAATTAATGCACCTTGAAGTTGTACTCCCTCCGATTTCTAAAACTTTCTCTTATTTTTCTCAGATTAGTCTGCGCGTCCGCGTTGGTTTCCATCTGTGCCCCTGCTCGATTAGTTCTGCCCCCATTAATCGCGCCAGTTTCCAAAGCAGAAAATGGCTACAGGCAAACGCATACAGCGCTGGATGCAGCTTGACCGCCTGGGGAAGCCAACTCAAGCGAAAAGGAAGGAGGACCAGCCAACCATTGCATGCGCATTTACTGTCGATATTAATGCAGCTTACTCTTGGACAGGGGCAAATTTGTCCAAAAAACTCAAACTACTGCCCTCCTTGGTATGCGGGAGGAGAGTTATGCGCAGAGTATAAAATATGTGACGGTAAAGCTTCGTAATGCCCCAGCCCAAGCGAGAGATGGTTGTGCATGAGGAGGGCGAGATCATGCAGACGGAAAAATAACCGACGAGGGAGCTCACTAAGGTCTCGATAGACCTCACCGTGCTCCACTGCCCCTTGTGGATCCGCCCCTTGACGCCTCCAGTGTATGAGGTTCGAATACACCTCGTCTGTTCGCCTGATTGAGCAAGGTGCAGGTTTCTTGATTGATGTGCTATTCGGTTGATTTCTGCAGCGCAAGGGAGGGCACCTGGCCTGCGCGGACTGCCGCGTCGAGCGCCCCGGGAACCACCGGCAGTGCCAAAAGTGCGAGCGTGGTGGTGGCTTTGACGTGCGGAGCACGACGGTGGAGGCGGTCGTTTCGTTCCCGAGGGTGGAGTGCCGGCACGAAGGCTGTGGGCTCTACGTCACTTACCACAAGCTCGCCGATCACCAGAGCGTGTGTCCGCTCGTGCCCTGCAAATGCCCCGTTCCCATCTGCGGCTACGAAGGCCTGCCGCCTGCGCTCTACCACCACATCAGCAACGCGCATCCAATGCCCATGCACAGGATCCAGTACGGCAAGGTGCTCCAGCTGCAAGTGCCACTGTCGGAGCCACGGCTCTTGCTGTTCGCGGAGGAGGACGGCTGCGCATTTTTCTTGGTCGGCAGCATGCTCGGCATCAGCGCGCCTATCGCCGTGTCCGTGGTTTGCATCAGAGTGGGGGCATCCCCACTGCCGCACTACGTGGCCAAGCTGTGGGCGAACGGCCCGCCGGGGGATCCCAAAGGCACGACCGACGCCGTCAAGGTGGAAATGGAGGTGACAAGCAGCAAGGATCCCGGCGACGTCGACGTGTAGGAGCTGACCTTCTTCATAGTTCCGCCCAAGCTGCTGGCTGGGGTTAAGCTGGTGTCCCTCCACATTCAGATTGACAAGCTCACATCCAAAATGTTTCTACAGTGCCTTCTATTTATCTTAGTAATATGCTAACATAGGGATTACCTCGGTCTACTTTAGCTTAAGAAATGGTGGGTTTTGGTAGCGATGTAGAAATTACTTCGACATCAGATTAGTAATTTCCAATAGTTGAACAGATATTTTGTGTCTGTTGGATATAAAGTTCCTTTGGGTAAGAAGTACTAGATAAAAGGAGATGTATGTAGACGTATTTTAGTTCTAGATACGTCCCTTTTTATCCATTTTGATGAAAAGCACTCCCTCCGTTCCAAAATACATGCCTTCCATTTGTGAAAATGTAGAAATATCTAGACATGTTTTAGTATATAGGTACATCGATGATAGAGCCAGTCGGATGGTTGAGAACACTACAATTCGTAGCTACAGGTGTGTGTGTGACTCATAGATGCAGAGGCCGGGGGGACATCATCCTCCTTTTCGAGAAAAAGCAGACACGTGTGTGAGAGGACGAGTGCGTGCGTGCACCTCTTCTCTTCCTGTATAACGTACTAAACTCAGAGTACACGTTTTTGTGGGTGGCACCATGGTGCGTGCGAGAAGACCCGAGAGATAGGTTAATGCATCTAAAAAAAGACTAGCCTATAGCTCGCCACGCGGCTATTCCTGTCGAACGCGCCATTAACCGTAAGATATGTATACGATGGTGCCAGGTATTGCACGTACACAGCAGTAGAAAAAGAACTACGTTACCATGGCCGAGAACACGTGCCCACGTAACGCAATCCGGGAATAATGCCGCAATTTGAAACTAGAACCGTTAATAAATTCTGAGCTTGCGTATCGTCACATTCCAAATTACTCCATGCTATATTGAATTGCAAACCTGTTCACACCGATCACAACCTAAATGTTTTCCCACTTAGGAGCGTATTAGTACTCGGTTATAAATACTAGTATGCCAAGAAGACTACACATTCCTCCTCAACTCCTCATCCACAAAAACAAAGAAGTCATTCAACATCCTTCCCTTGCGTCTGCATGGCTAGCGTGAGTTCTGGTTCGAGAGATTGCCACCAGGGAGAGGCGTGTATGGATGAGGAAGCACGAGAGATGTCCCGCCTCGTTGCGAAAGCAGCCGACATGTCCCACCGCGCGGAAGTAGCAGCACAGAGGTCCCGCCGCGCCGCTGAAGCAGCACGGAGGTCCCGCCGTGCCGTCGATGCAGCAGACTGGTCCGGCCGCGCCGCGGAAGCAGCAGAGATGTCCTGCCGCGCCGCGAATGCAGCAGAGATGTCCCGCCGCGCCGCGGCGGCCTAGGAAAATTTCTTGCGGGCAGGCGACGACTGTTACACGCACATGCATGCGATCGTCCATAGCCAGATGGATCAGATCTCCGGCTGGGCGAGGTTGCAGGACGACATGAAAGCCTCATTTGAACAGGCTACCGGCCATCCGACAGTGAGGGCAATGAGAGGCTCCGGGCCGAGCGCGACCTGCTGAGGGCGAAGATCGTCCAAAGTGCAGACCAGCAGGAGGAGACCAGTGCCTTGTTGAAGAGGACCGGCGTCATCGTCAAGAAACTTATGGACGAGAATGACATGCTCCGCATCGAGCGCCAAAGGCTGGTGGAGGAATCCATGGATGTTCTCAAGCAGTGTCTTGAGGACATGAAAGAGCTCAGCGCCGCTCGCCGTGGAGACTAGTTTCGGTGGCCTGCAGCAATGCATCAAGAAAGTAGATATCAGCGAGCCAGATCATTGTCTTCCTTCTTCTTTTGCCCTTGTGTATTTCGGGCATATCCGCATGTGGATTTTTTAATTATCTTTCTAATTATGTAAGGCATTTAATCATCCTTATATATTCATCAGTCTTGCTATAAGTCGCAGTAGATGCTATATAGGTCCGTCGGATCTTACATCAAGATCCGTGCTTTCCGATTTTCTATTTTCTCTCTTAAATCTCAGTCGAGTGAGACATAGCCACGCCATTAAATAGAGGCTCGGGCGCCATTAATGGAGACCTTGGGAGAGAGGTAGACAGCAGATGGAGGTCAAATGGCTCTCCTCCCGATAAGCACGCGCAAGGGTCTGATCCTACGCCTCTCGTACTCAAATAGCTACCCTGCACGGCGCCTCCTAGCTAATAAAAAATGGGGACACGTGGCGACACGTAAATGGTAGTAAATAGAACACCCACGGTTTCAATAATACTTGTGTTTCCGATTGTAATGTGACAACACTTGTTCTAAAATGACTTTGTTGATTGTTAATGTGTGCGCCTTCGCAAATCGGACATGGCACCAAGCCAAGTTTCACTATTTTCATGCGTGTTTTGGATTTACAGGAATTAAAAAACTAAGTTTCTCAATGTTTCTAGCCCAGCCACGACACCCAGAATTTTGAATTTCATTCCCATTTCTTGCATGGACCTAGAAATTTACCCGAGGACACACATGTAATTTTTCAACCAACTTTGGTGCACTGGAACATGTGCTTGTATTTCAAATTTGAATTATGCACACAAAGGTGACACGTTCCCTCTCAGAACCACGAGCCTTCTTGAGAGAAGCTCCGATTTGCAAGAAGCTTATACCCAAATTTGTTCCTATTCGGCCAATTTTTTTTACCACAGCATGGTTCTACCATGACATGATACCATGCCAAGTATAATGATTTTAAAACCAAGTTTCTCAATGTTCTCGATCGATCCACGATGCCCAGATGTTTGAATTTTATTCTCATTTTTTGCATGGGACCTAGAAATTCACCCGAGGACGCAAATGTGATTTTTCAACCAACTTTGGTGCACGGGAGCATGTGCTTGTAGTTCAAATTTGAATTATGCACATTAAATGACCAAAAAATCAATTAATGTGTAAAAAAGGACAAACGAAGCTGGAATGTTTTCTAAAATTTAACAGGGCACTCATGTAGTTCTATGTTGCCTTGTAAATAAACTCAAGGGGGACAACATATATCATATCACACTCAAAGGTGGCACTTTCCCTCTCAGAGCCACGAGCCTTCTTGAGAGAAGCTTTGGTTTGCAAGAAGCTTAGACCAAAATCTGTTCCTATTCGGCCAATTGTTTTACCACAGCCTGGTAGTACCATGACATGACACCCATGCCAAGTTTCATGATTTTCAGATGTGTTTTGGATTTACAAGAATGTAAAAACCAAGTTTCTCAATGTTCTCGGCCGAGCCACGATGCCCAGATGTTTGAATTTTATTCTCATTTCTTGCATGGGACCTAGAAATTCACCCGAGGACACAAATGTGATTTTTCAACCAACTTTGGTGCACGAGAGCATGTGCTTGTAGTTCAAATTTGACTTATGCACATTAAATGACTAAAAACTCAATTAATGTATAAAAAACAACAAATGAACCTGGAATAATTCCAAAATTTAACATGGCACTCATGTAGTTCTATGTTGCCTTTGTTAAGAAACTCAAGGGTGGGGGGCAGCGTATATTATTGCACACTCAAAGGTGGCACGTTCCCTCTTAGAACCACGAGCTTCCAAATCAGCCCAATTTTTTACCACAACATGTTAGTGCCAGGACATGACACCATGCCAAGTTTCATGATTTCCAGACGAGTTTTGGATATACATGAATTTAAAATCTAAGTTTCTCGATGTTCTTGGTCGAGTCACGACGCAAAGATGTTTGAATTTCATTCTCATTTCTTCCATGGGACCTAGAAATTCAACCAAGGACACACATGTGATCTTTCAACCAACTTTGGTGCACCGGAGCATGTGCAAGTAGTTCATATTTAGATTATGCACTTTAAAAGTCCAGAAACTCAATTAATGTATAAAAAGGCCAAACGAACCCGAAATAATTCCAAAATTTAACAGGGTGCTCATATAGTTCTATGTTGCCTCTGTAAAGAAAACCAGTGGGGAGGAAACATATATCATTTCGCACACAAAGGTGACACGTTCCATCTCGCTACCTAGACCAATAATGTACTATGTTGCCTCTCGGAACCATGAGGCTTGTTGAGAGAATCTCCGGTTTGGCAAGAAGCTTATACCAAAACTTGTCCCAATTCAGCCAAAAGTTATACATATGAAAACAGGGTTTAGATTATCCCGAACATCTCGCTACCTAGACCAATAATGTACTATGATTTGAATTAAACATAAAATGGATAACAATATTTGAATTGGAGAGCGTATGGTACATGTAGTTCATAGTGAAATATGATTACTGCTATATGCATGCTTTTTGTTATCAAGATAATATTTAAATTATTGTATAACTTGACAACAATCATATTCAAATAAGAAGAATTGATTCAAATTTAGTCCATATGGTAGATGATAATATATATGTTCACATGGTGGAGTAAAATGTTCATATATGATGGAAGATCAAAATGTACGACTACATCAATTATAAACCGCAAGGTCACCTAACGATATATTCGAATTCAACATAACGTGGATTAAAAAATTGTAATTGGAGATCCTGGCATTTGTAATCATATAAAAAGGGACATTACTCTTTCTTTTGGTGGGAATTGATTTGTTTTTTGTTGTTGTTGAGGGAAGTGCGAATCGATTTGGTACTGTGCAGGGTAATCTTGTTCTCCCAATTTTTTTTACATTTTTCTTGTAGTTTTTTCAATGCCATCTATAGCAATATAGTAAAGGGGACATGACTCTCTTGTGTCTTGTATGAATTTTTTTTACACGTTAAGTTTGTTCTGCCGAACAAGGAATCCACACCTTGTTATCCCGAAATTTTCAAGCTCGAGTATCTTTTGTCTAACCTACTTTGAAACTCCCGCCTCTTCAACCCATGTCGTGCCTTGTTATCCCAAAATTTCGACGCGCGCGAAAACTCCCTCCTCATTTGAAATCGGTCCCGCAGACCAGACACGCGAAATCCCCCTTCTACCCCTCAGCCGGAAATGAAGCTCCACGTCATGGTGTCAAAATCGGTGGGGGTACGCTGGTAACTCACTACTAGAAATACCACTACTAATGGCGCACCTAATATGGCCATTAATGGCGCATCACTGGTGCGCCATTGATAGCACGCCATTAGTAATTTTTACTAATGGCGCACCACCTGGTGCGCCATTAGTATCTGGTATACTAATGGCGCACCACCTGGTGCGCCATTAGTATATGAGAGGGTGCGCCATTAGTATGCCTCCCAGGGGGCATGTATACCCAGGTGCTTTGGCATACTAATGGCGCACCACCTCTGGATGCGCCATTAGTAACCGCAGCATACTAATGGCGCACTACCCGGTGATGCGCCATTAGTATGCACTGTCATACTAATGGCGCACTGTCGTGTGATGCGCCATTAGTATGAATATTAGGTTTTTTTAATTTTTTATTTTCTGTTTTTTGCGCAGGTTACAAAATGTATAATTTGACAAAATATAGACAACACACATCAACAATAGATTCATCAAATACAATAGAAGATTAGTCTTTGAATACAATTCATCATATTAGTCTCCGAATACAATTCATCATATTAGTCTCCGAATTAAAAAGACCGAACAAAGATAGAACATTATATTACAACTCTCGAGACCGCGAGTAGCGAGTTTGTCTTCGCATTACAAGTCGATATCGATCATCTAAACTACCATCACATAGAAGAGAGCTGCGGTCATCACGATGAGCATCATCACGATGAAACTCGTCTTCATCCGGTTCCTCCAACGCTCCCTCCCCTCTCCCGCTAGATAGCGGGCATATCTAGATTCGGCCTCGGCCCTAGTGGTGTACCCTTTGTAACTGTTACCACTGAATCGGTGAACCTGTCTCCGACACTCCTCCCAGTCATCGTAGACTCCGGGAACCTTACCCTTGTACACGACATACGTCGGCATCGCTATGCACTAGCCAAACAAAACGTTAGTACCAATTCACAGACAATACATAAGCAATATATAATTATGCAACAGAACGATCGGAAGAGAAAAGCAAGACATTAATAGCATCGATTACATCTAAGTTGAACGACTCTCGAAACCAAAGAGACATACTACAAGTTCATTAAAGTTTAATTACAACATGAGCCAATCGATGTTTCAGAACTAGACAACTCGACTCAAGGGACCGGAGCATGGATGAAGCCGCCGTCTATCGTGGGAGTCATGAAAGAACGGGCGTTGTCATCCTGCATTTGTAGCATTGTGTCGATGTCACTGTTGGACGGTTGATTTCTGAGGTAGAACTGCCCCGAGGTACGAAGGACATCTTGATGGATGATTTCCGCAAACTCCGACTGGATGCGAAAGAATTCTTGTCGGAGGTCCGCGTCCTGGATTGCCGACACGCTCGCGGCCCAATCTTGGAGTTTACTCGGTAGCAGAAGTTGATGATGGTCCCTTACGATCGCCCGCATGTGATGGATGGCGTAGTAGGCACCCTTCTGACCGCCAGGCGGCTTCTTGACGCAGCAGAACGTCGTATTGTGGGAGAACACGTGCTTGCCGTACTTACGAATAGGCCTGGTGAAGGTACCTCCAGATTGGGCGTAGCCGGGGAGAACATCATCAAGAACATTCTTGACATTTGTGTAGTCTACGTTCGACTGACGGTCCGGGTCGAAATACGTGGCCATGGAATATTTGGGGCTTAGGAGGATGAGCGTGCAACGTGTGTCACTGCAGCAAACACGGAATGTTAAAAGAAAAACGATCGAAAAGTAAGAATTCATATGTTACGGGCCGGTTGAGGGGAGGACTTACTCGGGAAAGTAAGGCACGAGGAAGTTATCCTTATCTTGGTTTGCCAGAATGACGCCTTCGAGGTAAGAACTCGCGACTTGCCGGTCCCCAGCGCTGCCCAAGATCTTGGCACGCATGTAGAAGGGGTCGACTATCACGATGTCCGGGGTCTTGTCGCGAATGATCCGCATCTCCATACTCAACGAAAATAGCCGAACGAAGGTGTAGTGCAGCGGATGAAGGTTAAACATAGCAAAGATGTCATCAAACCGCAGGACGATCGTACCCCCGATGTCGCCATCCACAAAGCCCTTGCCCTCTGGCACCTTGGCCACGAAAACCGGGTATGCCACATCCTTCTCTCTGAGACGCCGCTTCTCCAAAGAAAGAACACTGTCGTGCAGACTCCGCATAGCACCGGTTGCAGCATTGAGCATATTTGGTGGTAGCATCGCCCTACCCGCCACATGCACCCTCCTCGAGATATCCTGCGGTGAAGCTGGCCCGTCCTGAGCACGGATCGTACTCGGTGCCAGCTGGCTCGCACCCTTCTTAGTCTTTCTTTTGCGTGCCTTCTTCTTCTCCTATAATGGGACCAAGTTCTGCTCACAGACCGCCTTCTTGAGTGTGTTGGGGCTGATAATATTTCGCACCTCGCCTATCTGAGGCTCGGTGAAGTCGGCAGCTGGAGGCGTCTCCTAAGAGCTGAACGCCAGACGGCGCCTGTTGCAACTTGGCTTCTCCGCGGTACGAGCTAGATCGCACACGTCTTTTGTTGGGTTTGGTTCTTGAGAAGGAGGCCCCATGAAGTCGCCATCGTACCCATGCTCGGCAAAGTACTGATCGACGTTGCCAAATGTATCATCGTCGTCGTCGTCATCGTTCTGATCCTGTGCCATATGCATGTTTGGATCCAGTGGCATAGGGATGTCCGGCACCGTTACGGCGGTCTTGCCATGGGGCCGACTCGGCGCCGACACGACTGGCGGTGTTGTCTTTGGGGTGGTGTCCCCCGCCCCCAAACGAATCTGGCTCTTCGGCCAAAGCAGGGGCCAGCTTAGGCAGGCGCTGAGGGTCATCACGTCATCATCGTCGGCCCCGACGGGTCGAATCGGAGGTAACAAGTCGTCGAAGCCTGGCAGCACCCGAACCAGTTGAACCCTAAACAAGTTGGGTGGCATCTGGGTACCGTGGAACAAGGGGTTGCCCGGTTGAACGATTTTGCCCTTGGCGACATCGACCAACTCGTTGTTCACGAAGTGGAGGAGAGTGCACGGAACGTCGGCGGCGCCCTGCGAAAACATGTAGGGCGTCAGGGATGCCCAGTCAAAGGCAAGGAGATGAAGTCCTCGGCCGAGAGAGGCTTAATTAGTTACCGTGATGATGGCGTCGAGCTCGGCTAATGTCGAGGCACCGCCAACGGCGGGCGTGCAGTTGACGGAGCGGCCGCTTGCTGAAGAGGTGCCGGCCGGCGTACACCCGGGTGCATTAAGCTCCCGTGCCGGCGTCGGAGACACCAATGCCGCCTCCGCCGGAGGCACCAATGGCCCCGCCATCGCATTATGCGAGTTGCTGGCCGTGAAGCTAGGAATCGGGGGCGGCCCCTGTTGGCCGCCCGCAATCCATGCACTCAACCCCGAGATCAAGGTAGGCACAAGGGCGGTGATCGTCGCTCCGAGTCGTTGTTCCACTTGCTCTTGGACAATCTCCGGAATCCGCGCCACCTGTGCCTTGAGTTCTTGAACCTCTCGCGCCTGGCTTTCCGAGCTGGTCTTTTTCTCCTTCCGCACACCAGCGGTATAGTATGACCCCCATTTTGTCGACAAGCCTTTGCCGGCCACACGACCAGCTGACGTCGGCTTACTGAGCTTATCCTTGTTCTTCATTATATTCAACCCCCTATTTAGAGTGGTGTCCCAAGGGTTGCTCTAGTCGACCCCGCGCTACTGCTTTCAGTCGCCTGTGGAAGGAATGTGAACCATTTAGAAATTCGGCTTCATTAATTAGAATGCAACCATATGGAGCTAATTACGCGGGGGTGTATTCCTTACCAGAACAAGCTCAAGCCGCCTGGTCTTCGGATCCGTGGTAAGCTCCTTTGTTTTCGGGTCCTTCTTGTACCGGGCCTTGACAAAGTTCCTGGTCTGCTTGTCACCGTATTTATCGAAGAGCGGCGGTAGGCCTTGCTCGGCACGGTCCGCCTCCTCCTTGTCCCATATAGGCTCCGCCACTCTGTAACCGCCGGGACCGAGTGTGTGTTCCCCTATGTTCAGCTCCCACATTTGTTTCCCCCACTCACTTGATTGGGAGCTTGCGGTGCTCGAGCAATTAATCTTGAAGTCGTTGTAGTCATCTTCGGTGATCGAAGGATTTTTCTCCTTGATCTTCTCATAACTCTCACCTTTCTCGATCATTCTCTTCACATTGCTTTTCCAAGTAGACAGGGCCTTGCTCATCTTCGTGAGGGTAGCATTGTGCACTTTATTCCCTTTGAGGCTTGTGTTTTCGAATTCAGCGGGGAACTTGTATCGTTCGTGCAGCTTCGTGAAGAGGAGGTGGCGCAAATTCCCCCGGTCAGGATGCCTCACGTTCTCGATGTTGATCGAGACGGTGCTCCGGACAATGCACCCGAGCTGAAGCGAGTACCCCTTGACTATTCGTTCGGGCGCCGTTGGATTCCCGTTGGAGTCCACTTCAGTAACTTCCTCCTTGTGGGTGCGGAGCACGATCGGGCGCCGGTCCTTCCGTTGCCTCTTCGGCTGGCTGCTATCTGTGCGTGCGCCGCCATCATCAGTGGTGGCATCCTCGGCGGCACCATCAGTGGTGGCATCAGTGTGGTCATCCTCGGCGGCACCATCCGTGGTCTTAGGATCGGTGGGGAAGGCGGCGGCCTCATACAAGTGAGGTTGTTCCTCCATCTCCTGGGACAGCTCCCAGAATGCCTTGCCGCCCGAACCCCCGGCCTCATCATTGTGGGCCATGTTTCTCTCTAAATAGAAACAAAGTTTGGTCAAAAAGTTGGTTATTGTCAAGGAACAAGATCATGGTCTCATCATTTAGGGTTTGTCGACACCGAGGCATCCTAAAATCTAAGCTTTTATCATTGAGGGTTTTTCGACGCCAAGGCACCCTAAAAGCCAAACTTTTCATCATTTCGGTTTTTATCGACACCGAGGCACCCTAAAAGCCATGCATTAGTCACAAGTACGCCGGGGCACTTGATCCTACTTAATTAACTACTAAGATACCCCGGCCCATGCATTAGTCACAAGTACCCCATATGTCCTATTTTTAGCAAAGTCATGCTAAAATTCACGGAAAATTTCAGCATGACCTTTGCTGAAAATAGGACATATGGAGTATCCGAATTTGCCGGAACGGAAGTTAATCGACATTCCGGCAAACTCAAGGGCCTCTCGGGGTACCTGCAAAATCATCACGACACGATGGTCGGAGACAAAACCCAGCAAACTAGCAAAATCATCACAAATTGTTTTCTGTTAAAGATGATCATCATCTTTACAAGTCTTTCTCAATGTGATCACAAGTAATTAAGAGGCATCACAAGTAATTCAGAGCATCACAAGGCATTAGTAGTTCAGTACATGAACAAGTTTTACAAACCCATATAAGAACAAGTGAATTCTAGTCCCATTGACACTCCTGGTTTTCTAAAAACACCAAGTACTAGGGCACACAAAAGTTTTGAAATTTGTGTGCCTAACTGAATTAACTGAATTTTCAGTAACCGAATAAACTGAATTTTCAAAACTGCAAGAATACAATCGAGAAAAATCCAACAGCACTAGAACTGAGCTGATTGACAGTAGTTTTGTTCACTGTAATGTTGGCCTAACTGGATGTTGGCTATCTTTTATAGTGTCTCTGTTACATGCCAGTTTGGTTATTGCTAACTCTTGATGTAACTGATATTTTGATTCCTGAACCCCCGATATGCTGTTGTGGTTAATCCTAAGAGAAGATTTTGAACAATGAGAAGTCCATGGATATGCTGTGTTTCTGACTTCCGTTGAGGATCATGGAAATTGGATATGTGAGTGGTCGGTGGAAGGTTATGCCTACTGTACTGCCAGCTTAAATATAATGCCTATTTCATCAAAAAGAAAAATGTAATGCCTAAGATCCACTATCCTGAACCATCTTAGAACAATTACTGCTGTCGATATTTTTTAGTTTCAAACTTCAAAATGATAGCTATACTGTTCTGAATTTTTAGGATATCAGCAGTTGTTCAAGAGATTTTTCCAAAAATTCAAGCAATTGTACCAAATTTTGAAAGAGATTTTTCCAATTTATATTTAAATAGAATTGGGGTATATACCTTGGAATCCTCCTAATGGAAACAGCACTAACTGCCGTCTCTATTTCAGCTGTGGCCCCGGGCAAGAATTGTACCAATTGTTTCCCTGTAAATACAAGTAAAGAAGGTTCACTATAAATAACAGTATGTGATGAGCATGTCAAAGGTTGCATAGTGGAGTCCTCTCGATATATACTATTCACAACAATGTGCGTGCTAGAACACCATTACCGCACGGTTCATGGCAAGCTGCTTACGTGAGTCTGAACCCCGTTCCCCTGAATCTGTCGGGATTTGTGGGGTTAATGGAACCAATGTTTGTCATTATAAGTTATGAAAGGCTATTATTGTACCCAACTTGTTTAATGCAGCAATGTGCGATGCTAGAACACCATTATCATCAGTGGTGAGATGTTATTCTCTACCAGTTGGTAGAAGATCGAACTCATAGGCAGAAACGTTGATGACCAAGAGAGCAATAAGACGGAATTGTTCCGATCAAGCTGTGTAAATACTGATCATGCACTCAATCAAACCTACTCGGTTCATCTTAAACTGGGAAATAAAGATAATCTTTTCATGCACCACATTTTACAATGAAGTCGTCAAAAACGCCTCTACAGAATACAACTAAGTACAAAGGTTACTACTCACCTTGTCAGCTTTGAGCTTTGGGGACCAACTGGAATAAGACCTGCAGAGAGCAAAAAGGTATTAGAGTCATCCGTAGCGAACCAGTGATCAAAATCCAAATAGCACTTGTTCAGCTACTAACATGAAAGTTGACTGATGTAGTTTCTGACATGTGTATAGCTCCTCAGGAGGCCCAATGTCTGCAAGTAAATGGAAACAGTGAGCACGAAAAGATAACATAAGAAAATAATCCATGTACTCATATACTCTGCGAAGAGATGTTGCATGAAGTATAACATCTTGTATCTGCTGTATTGCTAGTTGCTACAAATGATCAAAAGAAGATAAAGTAAAATAGTAGACCAATGAGAGCAACAAAGGCAAGCAGGACTACCACCAATCTGAACATTACAACATAGAGCCTAGATCTTGTCAAATGCACACCAAAATGCCCTTGTTATTCACACAACATGAAATAGGGCATGGACAAATCAAACTTTATGACAACAGATTGCATTCAACAAGTACTGTAGTGTATGAAAAAATGCAACATAAGCATAGATCATACACTATGTAACTAGCAGCCAATCAGACATATCCAGTGTTTGTTTATTGCATGCCCTGAAGAAACAGAAATGAAGTCCTATCTGTTGGCAAGAACTAGACAAAGCAAACAATCCTACCCCAGATATTCAAGCATGTGCAACCTATTCTACATTCTCCGTTCCACACAAGCACAGAAATGGGGGAAACAGCAAGGTGCTTGCATACTCTGCGAAGATATGTTGTATTTAGTATAGCATCTTACATATGATGTATTTCTACAATTGATCACATTAAGATAAAATAAAGTAGTAAACCAATGAGACCAATAGTGGCAGTCAGGATTGGTGCCAATATGAACATTACAATTTAGAGCCTAGGTCTTGTCAGATGCACACCAAAATACCATAGTTACTAGCATGGCATGAAATGGGATAGTGACAGGCCACAGTTTATGACAGCAGATTGCACTTCACAGGTTGGGTAGGGTGTGAAAATTGCAACATAAGCGGGTGGGGTTAGGGTTACCTCCTCGTAGAGAGGCAGGGGTCGAGGCGGCGTCGGGGCGGCGGGGCAGCGTCCGGGCGGCGGGGTCGGGGCGGCGTCCGGGGCGGCGTCCGGGCGGCGGGGTCGGGGCGGCG
>NC_041381.1:666275858-666276361 GCF_002162155.2 Triticum dicoccoides
GCGAGGGAGGGAGAGGGCGAGGGCGAGGGCGAGGGCGAGGGCAGCGGCGGCGGCGGCGGTGGATCGAGAGGGAGAGAACTGGCGAGGGGGATCGGGCGAAGGGGGATCGGGCGAAGGGGGGATCGGGCGAAGGGGGGCCACAGTACTAATGGCGCACCTCAGCGTGGTGCGCCATTAGCATGTCCATACTAATGGCGCACCTCACCGTGGTGCGCCATTAGTATTTTTTTTATTTCAGCTCGAGCCAAAAGGTTATGTAGTACCAGAACCTATCTATGTCAAGCCCATTCTACTAGCTCGACTGGTCAGCAGCCAGTTCTCACACCAAGAGGTCCTGGGTTCGACTCCCAGGCTCCACAAATTTTTTTTAGCATTTAAAAAGCTGTTTGATACTTATTTATGTTTAAATATGTTCAAACTTGTTTAAATAATAACAGTAATATTTTTTTATAAGACAGTAGCATTTAAAAAGCTGTTTGATACTAATTTTTTTTATAAGACGG
>NC_041381.1:666276402-666342163 GCF_002162155.2 Triticum dicoccoides
GACTGGTCAGCAGCCAGTTCTCACACCAGGAGGTCCTGGGTTCGACTCCCAGGCTCCACAAATTTTTTTAGCATTTAAAAAGCTGTTTGATACTTATTTATGTTTAAATATGTTCAAACTTGTTTAAATAATAACAGTAATATTTTTTTATAAGACAGTAGCATTTAAAAAGCTGTTTGATACTAATTTTTTTTATAAGACGGTGCGCGGGGTGCGGGGGGTCGGCGGCGGCGGTTGAGTAGGGGAATCGAGGGTGTGGGGGGTCGGCGGCGGCGGCCGGTGGACTGGGAGGGTGCTCGGCGGTGAGGGGGGCCGGATCTGGCGAGGTGGGATAGCGATCGAGATGGAGGGGGATCGAGATCGAGTGTCCATGAAATTTAAAAATATTCATGATAGTTCAAAAAGTACCCATGAAATACAATCGAGAAATGAAGGCTACGATGTAAATACAATCGATCTTAGCTAGCTATCTGTTCACAATCTTCTTGCCCTTCTTTTTCACAAATGGAGTTCTTCTGTGGAACGGACGTCCTTTAGGTAGGGTGGTCCTGCTTCTTCTTGTGGTGTATGCTGCTACTTCATCATCGTCATCATGTTCGATCCTCGGGTCGCCGTACTTGTCAAAGTCTTGCTCATTGGCTACTCCATCCATTCCGATGATCTTCCTTTTGCCTCTCCTCACGACAACACGACTGGGCTTTGGCGGGTCGGTAATGAAGAAGCATTGGTCCACTTGGGAAGCCAGTACCCATGGCTCATTTTTCGCGGTGACGTTTGCGCCCGCGGTCTTGGATTTGGCTTCGGGTATAACCATGGTGGTGAAATACCGGTCTTCTTTTATGACGTTCTTGGCCCATCTGACACGGAACATCGGGACCTTCTCTCCAGCGTAGCTCAGCTCCCAGATCTCCTCGATCCTTCCGTAGTATCTGTCCTTGTCGTTACCGGTGTAGGATTCCATCGTTACCCCGGAGTTCTGATAACCATCGCTCTTCATGTCCTTGGCCTCAGTGTAGAATGTGTAGCCGTTGATATCGTACGCCTCATAGGTCATCAGGTTGTGCTCGGCGCCCTGTGACAAGGCGAATATGAGTTGTTCTTCCGCGGAAGAATCCTCATGTAAAGGGTACGACAGAAGCTTATGCTTGAACCAACGCGTGAAACATGAGTTGTGCTCTTTGAGTATATCTCCGTCCGTCCTCTGTTGGCCTCGGTCATTGTACGTCTTTTTAATAAAGGTTTTGTGCTCTACCAACCAAGGATCGACCACGTCTATGTGTTGTAGCGCGACTAGGTTTGCTCTTTCAAAGTCGGCGAGTCGACCCTCGAAGTCGACATGCATTTCGCGGCGACCCTCACGGTGACCCCATCCAGCGAGCCTGCCGAGGTGCCTGTTGACGCGCAGACCAACGGGGTTCTCGATGCCTAGATAATTCGTGCAGTAGGAGATGCACTCTTCGGTCAGAAAGCCCCTGGCTATGCTTCCTTCTGGACGTGACATGTTGCGAACGTATCCTTTGATGACACCATTCATCCTTTCGAACGGCATCATGCTGTGCAGGAACGTCGGCCCGAGTTGGATGATATCCTCCACTATATGGACCAGCAGATGCACCATAACGTCGAAGAATGCGGGCGGGAAGTACATCTCAAGCTCGCATAGTATCACCACGATCTCTTCCTGTAGCCTTCTGAGTTGCCTCACGCCAATCGACTTCCGAGAGATGACGTCGAAGAAGTTGCATAGGCCAAATAGCGTTTCACGGACGTGCGCGTCCATGATCCCACGGATTGCAACTGGAAGTATCTGCGTCATCAGCACGTGACAGTCGTGAGACTTCATCCCGCTGAACTTCTGCTTCGCTGGGTCTAGGTATCAGCTTATCTTCCCCGCGTAACCGTAAGGAAGTTTTACTCCTAGGAGGCAGGTGAAAAACTGCTCGATCTCCTCCTGACTTAGAGTGAAGCACGCGAGAGGGTAGTCATTTCCGGTCTTCTTGTCCTTTTTGCCTTTGCGACGACTTTCTGTGTCCTGCTTCGCCTCATCATCATCATCATCATCATCATATATAGCGTGAAGCTCCTGCCTGATGCCCATTGATTTCAAGTCTGCCCTTGCTTTCGGCCCATCTTTGGTCCTCTCTGGCATGTTGAGCAGGGTACCAAGCAGACTCTCGCACACGTTCTTCGTGATATGCATGACATCAAGGCTGTGAGGCACACGGTGGATCTTCCAGTACGGCAAGTCCCAGAAAACAGACCTCGTTTTCCATACCTTCAGCAGCGGCTCTGGCGCCTTTCGCTTCTTTCCCGGCTCAGGCGCCTTTTGCTTCTTTCCCGGCAGTGGGCAGTCTTTCCAATTTTTCAACAGCTTGTCTATTTCCTCGCCGCTCCTCGTACACGGGCGTTTTCGGGGTTCGGTTTCACCATCGAACAGATCCTTGCGTTTCCTCCACGGGTCATCGTCGCGAAGCCACCTTCGATGTCCCATGAACACGGTTTTCGAAGACCCGGGATCTCTATCTAGCTGGCGATACGTTGTGTCATCCATGCACCTTACGCATCCAGAAAATCCGTGGACTACCTGCCCCGCAAGATATCCGTAACCGAGATAGTCGTGCACCGTCGTGAGCAGTGCGGCTCTCATAGGGAAATATTCTTTCTCTGCGGCGTCCCACATATTGGCTGGCGTTTTCCATAGCGTGTCAAGCTCCTCTTTCAGCAGCCCCAGATACAGATTGATGTCGTTCCCTGGTTGTTTCGGCCCTTCAATTAGCATACTCATGTGAATGTACTTCCTCTTCATGCACAACCAGGGGGGAAGGTTGTACATCCACACAAACACAGGCCAGGTTCTATGTGTGCTTCTCTGGCTGCCAAACGGATTGACTCCATCGGTGCTCGCGCCCAGCACGATGTTCCTTGGATCGTTCCCAAATTCTGGGTATTCGAAGTTCAATGCTTGCCACTGGCTCGCATCCTTAGGGTGACTCAGCATCTTGTCTTTTTTATCTATCTCCGGATCATTTGCGTCATCTTCTCGCTTCTTCTCCTCCCTATCCGCGTGCCAATGCAGGAGCTTTGCTACCTTAGGATCCGCGAAATACCGCTGCAGACGAGGAGTGATCGGAAAGTACCACACCACTTTTCGAGGAGCTTTCTTCCTCTTCTTGTATCGAGTGACACCGCACACCGGACATATTGTAGACTCCGCGTGCTCGTCCCGATAAATGATGCAATTGTTCATGCACACATGGTATTTCACGTGCGGTAAATCCAGAGGACACACGATTTTCTTCGCCTCCTCCAAACTGGTTGGGCACTTGTTCCCCTTGGGAAGACGTTCGTGCCAGAATGACATGTTCTCGTCGAAGCATGCGTCGGTCATTTTGTGTTTTACCTTCATCTCCAGGGCCATGAGCGTTACTTTCAGGCGGGTATCCTCGGGCCTGCATCCTTCATACAATGGAGTAACCGCGTCTAACTCAAGTTGATCCATCTTGGCTTTCTCTCGGGCGGCAGCTCTTGCGTTATCCGTCTGCTTGAGAAGCAGCTCTTGAATATGAGGGTCCTGCACCCAGCCCATCGATGGTCCAGCGTCGTCTGCTCCGCCGGCATCATCATCTTCATGATCATGCCCGTCGCCTGCTCCGGCATCTTCCTCATCATCATGTCCTGCATCTTCTACATGATGACTGTGTACAGCATCACAGTCGTGATCATCTCCTGGGGATTCTTCGTCTTCTCGCCCGCCTGAGCCGCGGTGGTTGTCTTGCTGCCCTTCCTCATTTCTTGCCCGGCCCGCATGGACGACTTCGTAGTCATCTTCATCACCTTGCCACCGATAGCCATCCATGAAACCACGCAACAGCAGGTGGTCCCGCACCTGCCCGGAATCCGGGTCCGCAATAAGGCTCTTCAGCTTGCATCTTCGACACGGACATCTTATCTCCGTCTCGTTCTTTTGAAGCATCTCGGCCTTCGCGGACCTCAAAAACCTATTCACGATGCCTTCGGTCATCGTGCGGACCATGGTCACCTGCGGGGTAGAGCAAAACGATATTTTAGAACCAAACAAAAATTTGGCATGACTTTCCCTAAAAATAGGACCAAAAAGAATGCTTAATGCCAAAATTCTCGCCGAAACGGAAATGAATCAACATTCCGGCAAAATATTGGCAACTATCGCATATCAAATACCGGTACACCTCCAAACACAAACACATATGCAACACCACAAACATATGCAACACCACGAACATACATAGATCTAGCTAGGCCGTAAAAAGTGCATGTGCACATTGTTGTAAGGAGAACAACCTAAATATAGCTTCCCCCCTTACTTACCTATTAAAACAAGGTAATTTAACCACTTAATTTGAATGAATCTATGGTGGAAATGAGGTGAAAAAGAGGAGGCACCCGAGACAAGGAGGAGGTGGAGAGAATGAAGTGGGGAGAAAGTGAGTGTGTGGGTAGGAGAGGTTGTCCCAAATATCTTGTTGCTGCCCACTTACTAATGGCGCACCTCTTGCATGATGCGCCATTAGTAGTTACAAATACTAATGGCGCACTTAAGCAGGATGCGCCATTAGTATGTTTGGATAGGCGCACTAGTTCAAAAAAAATTCTATACTAATGGCGCACCCACTGCCTGGTGCGCCTTTAGTAGTTACAACTACTAATGGCGCACTTGGGCAGGATGCGCCATTAGTATGTTTGGATAGGCGCACTAGTTCAAAAAAAAATTCTATACTAATGGCGCACCTGCTGCCTGGTGCGCCATTAGTAGTTACAACTACTAATGGCCATTAGTAGTTACAACTACTAATGGCGCACTTTGCCCGGATGCGCCATTAGTATGTTTGGACAGGCGCACTAGTTAAAAAAAAATTGATACTAATGGCGCACCCGTAGCATGGTGCGCCATTAGTAGTTTAAACTCTAATGGCGCATCAGATTGTGGTGCGCCATTAGTATATACTAATGGCGCACCATCTTTCTGGTGCGCCATTAGTGTCAATCCCATCTATAGCCCTTTTCCTAGTAGTGACTTACCCTACATTTCAGACAAGCACGTCCCTAAGCTTGGCTCCCCCCCCCTCCCCCTTCGCCGCTGCCATTTATACATCAAGGCCGCCAAAACCCACGCTCCTCCATCGGCCTCCCGACTGCCGCCCAGCCGGAGACTCTTCCGCGACTATGTTGTCCACCGCAATAGCTCGCCTTCCCTCATCCACCGCAACGGATGAGGATCTGTCGTCGATCTCGTCGTCCCGCCGGATCAGCCGCCCCATCCTCCACCTCCAAGGAGCTGCCCCGATGTTCGCCTCGTCTATCGCACCACCACAATCCCCATAGCTTCGTCTTGACCTGCCCCACCGGAACCGTAGCACCCTCACCAATTCCTCCGATGAAGCCGAGGCAAACTCGGCGCCACCAAGGAGGTTTTGCACTCACCGCTACATTTTATCTTTTATTCGATCTCACGGGGTTGCCGATGCTCGATACCCAGCAATCATGGCGGGTCTCCATCGACGGCGCCGTCGTTGGCCACATCATCCACGGCGTCTCTCTCCCATGTCGTTGCTTCCTCGGCGGCGACTTCCACAATGCCACTAGCTGCAGCTGCTCCGGCTCTCGCTCGTGTTGCGGCTCTGTTCTTGCTGTCGGTCGCGCTGCTGCACTACTCTTGCTTTTGTTCGTGTTGCTGCTCTGCTCTTGCTCTCGCTTGCACTGCTGCTGCACGACCTCCGGCAGCTACAGGAGTTGCTGCTTTAGCACTCGCTCGCAGTGCTACTACACGACTTTCTCTCTGCTAGTGCGTTCCCTGCTCAAGCGGCTGCTGATTTAGATCACTGCTTCTCTGCTACTAGTGCTCGAACGCCCTAAACATCTATTGCAATCCTCTGCTACTAGTTCAATCAGTTTCAATTGTAAAGTTCATTTTCTTCAGTTAAGTTCAGAGTGAACAGTACTTACAGCATCTGTCGGAGCGGCCGTGGCGCGGCTGATGCGTTTTACATCTAGCACTTTTTGGTGATGTATTTGACATCATCTATCGCAGATGATATTAGGGTCCCACTTTAGATTAACGTTGTCTGTCTTGTCCTGCTTCAGCCTCGTCACCATACACCTCACCGGGGCTGGTCCAACAATGGTACCATCCATCACAACGGAGCAGTACCCTCAGTGCCGTTTCTAGAGGCCTCAGATCTTCTTCCCCGCCTCCGACAATCACACCAGCATCACCATCCTCCACGTCCAACCCAATGATGCTGAGGTCCACAAGGCTATGCCAAAGAGGTTGTACACTCATTGCATCACTTTGTTACTCTGCATTCATGTCGATCCCTCAGGGATCCTTTGCTATGGAACTACTATTCATGCAAATCTGTTAGAAGGAGTGGAGCAAAGCAAAACTGGAGGACTTTTTCCTTTGGTGTCTCTTTCAAAGAAAAAACGTAGGAATTTTATTCACTTGGACGTCCTTTTCAAATTAATATGCATGAAGAACAGAACTAATTGTATTACTGCCATAATAAGATGCTTGTTTTTTCATTTTCACATGGTTTGACTTTAATTTGACCACGTTTCTCCATTCCTGTGTTCTTCCAATTCATATGAACCAAACACCCAAGTTGACTGAAATCCTATGTTTCCAAATGCTCTATTTTGCACGTGCATTCCTATCCTATTCCTGTGTTCCTGTCCATGCGTTTATAGATTCCTCCAATTCTATGGAGCCCTTATAGATTTACTTCATTTTCAGATAGGCGTCAAAGAAAACTATGTGTGTTATGTCCTGCTCCTGCCGTACCGTCATCCACCCCACCTAAGGTGCACCGTCGATAGAAGCGTTCATAGCAGCAGAGATCCCCCCTGCAGACTTTCTTTCACCGCCTCAGATCATCTTCCCTATTGCCGGCAGTGACACCAACTGCATTACCATCATCGACTGAGCTGATGAACCCGAGGACTACAGAGTTCCGGAAGAGAGGTCGCAGTCTGTCGTGTTTGCTTACGTTATACATCGGTTATTATTACCTGCTACTTTATCGTTCAAACTTGAGTTTTGAAATGCCCATGGGTCTCATATCGAGCCAGCAATGAATAGTAGCTGTCTACTATCTAGTTCATCTGGGGTCTTGTATGCGGTTCATGTTGGGTGGGAAACAAACAATAGATGATCCATTGTCTATCTTTTTAAACTAAAGCTATACTCTACCTGCTATCATTAGTTTTGGATCCATCCACTCGTTTGCTACCATCAGTCTTGATTTTTGCATGCACCCCTTAGGTCTTACAAAATCTAACTATTTTTTTATTATGCATATCAGATATTGTACACAATCGTACTGAACATGTAGAGAAAAAGAGAAGACCGTTGCGTGGGTATATAATGTCATGCAAATGCCGCTCCATGGTGGGCGAAGTGCCCCCCCCCTCCTGCATTTCCAGATTGTATTCCAGAGGAAGATAACTATTCAGATGGGGATTCAGAAGGAGCCGACCACGCCTATTTACCACCTGAGGTGTTTGCTCTAACCTGGCATGCTGATGTTGGTCATATTATGCATATGGCGCCTTGCATTGCTTACATTATACCTCTTATATGTCATCAGTTTAGTTTAGATTTGCTTTGTGTGAATGACACATGTTTGGTTTCTATATCATACTCCCACCATTCCTAAATATTAGTCTTTTTAGAGATTTCAACAAGGTACTACATACAATACAAAATGAGTGAATCTACACTCTAAAATATGTCTATATACATCCGTATGTGCTAGTCCATTTGAAATCTCTAGAAAGACAAATATTTATGAACAGGGGGAGTATATGGGAATTATGCAATGCCATCTTCTTTAGTCAGGCATCATATACGTGAATCATGCAATGCCATCCTGTTTAGCCAGTCATCGTATATGTGAATTGTATCGTGCCATATTTTTTTCCATAATGTATTCCATTTGTCAACAATGTTTATACATTCATCTACTCTTGCTGTGCATTAGCCATTTGAGTCGGTCATGGGAAAATCTGGAGTGAAAACAAGGTCTTCTGAGCAGTCAGTGCTACCTGTCGATGCAGATTTCTTGGTTCTTACAGATAGCTCCTCGGAGGAGGATTCAGAGACAGATGACCAGTCGTATCCCCCCCCCCCCGAGGTGCATGCTCTAACTTGGTTGGGTTATATTGCTCATATCATGCATATGGTGTCTTGCATTGCCATGCCATCTACTTAGATTAGACATGCTTTGTGTGAATGCCTCCTGTTTGCTTTCTATATCAGATATGTGAATTATGCAATGCCATATTTTTCAGCCAGTTATCATATATGTGAATTATGCACCGCCATGTAGCCAGGCATCATATATGTGAATTATCTCATGCCATCTTTTTTTTCATTACGTATTCCATTTGTCGACAATATGTGTATATTGAACTACTCTTCATGTGTATCAGCCATTTGAGTCGGTTATGGAAAAATCTGGAGTTAAAACAAGGTCTTCAGAGCAGGCAATGGTACCTGTTGAAGCATATATCTCGATGGTTATAGGGAGCTCCTCGGAGGAGGATTCAGGGACAGATGACCAGTCCTATATCCCACCTGAGGTGTATGCTCTAAGTTGCAATGTTTTATATTTCTCATATGATGCATATGGTGTCTTGCATTGCTTAGTTTAGACATCATATGCACAATATTGAATTCCATCTGCTTAGTTTAGAGATCATACATGCGAGTGCCAGCTGCTTAGTATATGAATCAATTATGTCAATTATATCATGCCATCATGTATACTTAGACAACATGTATGTGAATTATTTCATCCCAACCTATTTTAGAAAGACATCATATAGTTTTGTCATGTCATCCTGTTTAGGTACTCATCATATGTTGAATTATGCCATTATATCATGTTAAGTTATCCATCATATATCTGAAACTGTGTCATGCTATCTTGTTTAGTTAGGCATCATATATGTGAAATTGTGTCATGCTGTCCTATTTGGTTAGACAACATATATGTGAATTACCACATCTGTCTATCATACAATGTTTGCACATTCAATTTATTTTCTTGTTTATCAGCCATTTGAATTGGAGGGGGTGATGGCAGTATGTAAGGTAGCAAAAACCCGTTCTTCACAAAAGACAGTGCTACCCATCGATGCAGGTAGAACCATGGTTGTACTGGCCCACAAACTAGCACCACCACACATAATCGAGACTCTTCTAGATTGCACACTTACACCGTTGGGCAGAGAACCAGCTACAACTCATCTATCCGCAACCCCAGCGGATAGTAACCCATTTCTAGTTGACAAAGCACCATGTCCACCACAGAGTACACCCACACGAGAAGTTTGTAAAGCTAGTGCAGTGCCCAAAGCATGAAGACCACCACAGCTAACCCAAACTCCACGTTTAAAGCAGAAGAGAAACTGTTATCAGGTCAGATTCCGTAGCTATGGTCCATACTCCTTTGCTATTGCATCACTGTATTTACTCATACCAACTACTTTCGAATTTGAAGGATCCAATTGAAACTCCAATGGTGCAACAGGTATGTTTTAAAACTATTTCTTTAACTGTATTGCTTTTCTAACTTCTTGATCTATGTTGATTTCAGTTTAAGTTGTATAAACAGTTATGTTCTCATGTGACGCACATTACAAGTGCTGCCAATGCTGTGTAGTTTCTCACACTTATATTCTGTCTATGCTGCTGTGTCTTCAAAATATATGAGTTGAACTGTGTCTCTATCTTGATTAGGCAACATAAACTAGAATGATATGGACAATACAGTGACCATAGTACATAGATATAAGTTTGTTTCATGCTGTTATCCTGTCCACCTTACTACTGAACCGGTTTACCAAAATGAGTGTCGTATACTACAAGCTAAACCTGTGATGTGTCTGCTTGTTTCTCTTGTAGTATGCAAACAGAATATTGGAGAAGAGCACCCCACTATGCAATGGTAGAGAAAGTAATGCAGATAAGGTTCAAGATAGTGAGACAACCCTGTTGGTCTCCAAGAAAGGTGATAAAAATGATCTTGTAGACAGTGAGAAAACCCCATAGTCATGCGTTAATGTAGTGTTCGAGTTACTGGCCAGTACTACTGGCATAAGCTCTTCGAACTCGTTGCCTGAATCACTTTGGCTTCTTCAATCTCAGCTACAAGGTGAAAGGCATCAGTTAGCTGTGCTGCGGCAAGAAGCCGAAGGACTGAGGAAGTCCCTGCAGAATTCAGATGCATACTTTCTTGTGCAACAGCAAGCGCTGGAGGATTTAAGCTCCAAACAAGAGAAAGTTAATAAGCTTGCTAAGCTTCTTGCTAGCATTATGGGTACCCAGGATATTGTTTCTTGAGCTCTTCTGAAGTGGTTTCAGTTCTGGACTTGCTTTGCTGCGGCGTTTATATGTTGCTTTGTTCCCTCTATTTGCACTGGTGGCAAACTTTGATGCCCAGTGGATGTAATATGTGTAATAGCCGTGATAGCCTAGCATAAGTTGCTTGCTTATTCATTTCCTTGTTATCTTTTTTATTTGTTTGCTTGTAGTCAGTGCAGTTCTATTTCTGTAGTTTGCTAGTGGCCGCAATAACCTATTTTTTAAAACTAGGCCACAATAACCATGGGCTACATATTTACTGTAGTGGCACTGGGCCTCCTATCGGCCGTAGAAACAATGAGCCTTCTATGGGCCGTAGAAACAATGGGTCTTCTACAGGCCGTAGAAACAATGGCCCTCCTACGGGCCGTAGACACAATGGGCTTTCTACGGGTCGTATCATCAATGGGCCTTATATGGGCCGTCCTATCGATCGGCTAAACATGGCCCAATAACAGACCACATTATGGCCGTAAACGGGCTAGAGTTGGAATCGTCCGTTCATGGGCCGACCATAACGGGCCGTCGTTAATAGGCCGTATTTGATGACGCTATGAAAACGGCCCAACGTATTAACGGGCCACAAACGGGCCGACTATAACAACGGGCTGAATTTGGCCCACAAGCAGAAAATGATAGTAACCGGCCGTAAGTAACCAAATGATGGAAATGAGCCCAAGAATAAATGGGCCCTGAGAAGGCCGAAAGATAACATGGGCTGGAAACGGCCCAATGGAATAATGGGCCGTTAATGGGTATAAAGTGATACACTATTCATTACGGGCTAGTTCCACCACGGCCTGTTAATGGGTATAAAGTGATGCACTGTTCATTGCGGGCTAGTTTCACCACGTGCCGTTAATGGGCCAAGAGTTACAAAGGGCCTCATATGGGCCGAAAGACGTCATGGGCCATACATGTGCCAGAAGTGAAAACGGGCTGGAATCATATTGGATGGCCCAGATGACGCTACTGGGCCTAATTAGGATAGGGCGTAACGGGCCTTGGGTTAGCGGGCTATGAATGGGCTATATGCGAACATGCCGTTAACACGCTTTCCATGGGCTGGCCCGCCACCTTTTGACCAAGTCAAACGGGCCGGCCTTTTCACAGGAATGGGCCTCAGTTGGGCCATGCCACGTGTCAACATATCATAGGCACCTTCTGTCCAATGAGTGGATGACATCTGTTCCAACGATGAGCCGACACGTGTTTTGTCCAGCCAATGATGATTTTACACGTGGAAAATCTCCATTGGTCTGGGCTGTTAACGGGTTATCGGATCCAAAACCCGACCCGATAGCTTAACGGCGTTCTGTTACGATGGATCCCGCGTGTCGGTCACCCTTGACGAAAGCACTTCTGTGACGCGCAATTTATCGTCATGGAAGTGGACACTACCATGATGATAATTTTGGTAATGTCATGGAACACTTCTACGACAGCACAGGTATGACTATCTTGATTCTGTCATAAAAACGTCATGGATGTACATGCATGACAAAAAACGCGACCTACTGTGACAAACACGTATCATCACAGAAGTGTATTTTTTTGTAGTTTTAGTCTCTTGTAATGGATTGAGTTTTCCCTCTGAAGTTATCTTATCGGATTGAGTCTTTAAGGATTTGAGAACACTTGATGTATGTCTTGCCGTGCTTATCTGTGGTGACAATGGGATATTCACGTGATTCACTTGATGTATGTTTTGGTGATCAACTTGCGGGTTCAGTGACCTTGTGAACTTATGCATAGGGTTGGCACACGTTTTCGTCTTGACTCTCCGGTAGAAACTTTGGGGCACTCTTTGAAGTACTTTGTGTTGGTTGAATAGATGAATCTGAGATTGTGTGATGCATATCGTATACTCATGCCCACAGATACTTGAGGTGACAATGGAGTATCTAGGTGACATTAGGGTTTTGGTTAATTTGTGTCTTAAGGTGTTCTTCTAGTATGAACTCTATGATAGATCGAATGGAAAGAATAGCTTCATGTTATTTTACTACGGACTCTTGAATAGATAGATCAAAAAGGATAACTTTTAGGTGGTTTCGTACCCTACCATAATCTCTTCATTTGTGCTCCGCTATTAGTGTCTTTGGAGTGACTCTTTATTGCATGTTGAGGGATTGTTATGTGATCCAATTATGTTATTATTCTTGAGAGAACTTGCACTAGTGAAAGTATGAACCTTAGGCCTTGTTTCCTACCATTGCAATACCGTTTACGCTCACTTTTATCACTTGTTATCTTGCTGTTTTTATAATTTCAGATTACAAATACCTTTATCTACCATCCGTATTGCACTTTTATCACCATCTCTTTGCCGAACTAGTGCACCTATACAATTTACCATTGTATTGGGTGTGTTGGGGACACAAGAGACTCTTTCTTATTTGGTTGCAGGGTTGTTTGAGACAGACCATCTTCATCCTATGCCTCCCATGGATTGATAAACCTTAGGTCATCCACTTGAGGGAAATTTGCTACTGTCCTACAAACCTCTACAATTGGAGGCCCAACAACGTCTACAAGAAGAAGATTGTGTATTAGACATCAAGCTATTTTCTGGCGCCGTTGCCGGGGAGGTGAGTGCTTGAAGGTATACCTTTAGATCTTGCGATCGAATCTTTTTGTTTCTTGTTTTATCACTAGTTTAGTCTATAAAACAAAACTACAAAAAATGGAATTGAGTTTGTCTCATACGCTTCCTCTTTTTAATATCTTTCGTGAGAATGATGGTAAGGAAAATTGTGCTCAAGTGCTAGAAGAAGAAATCTATAAAATGTTTGGCACTAAATCTTTGAATGATGAGCATGATTGCAATGTTATTAGTATGAATTCTTTGAATACCCATGATGCCAATGATATGAAAAGCCACAAGCTTGGGGATGCTATGTTTGATGAAGATGATATTTTTTGTCCCCCAAGTTTTGATGAGCAAATTTATTATGATGAAAGGATGCCTCCTATTTATGATGACTATATTAATGAAAGTGGGTTTGGAAGATTGTCAACTTTAGGAAGTAATGATCCCACTATTTTGGAGGATGTTGAATATTATTGTGATAATTATGAAAGTGGATTTGGAGAGGTCATGACTTTATTTAGTGATGAATCCACTATTTTGAAAAAGGTTCCAATTGATTGTGAGAATAAAGTTTCTATAAAGAATAATGATAACGATTCAATTGGATTATGGCTCACATGATAGTTATTTTGTTGAGTTTGCTCCCACTATTATTCATGAGAAGAAATTTGCTTATGTGGAGAGTAATAAAAATTATATGCTTGTAGATCATGAAAAGAATGATTTATGTGCTAGTTATAATGTTGAATTCATTCATGATGCTACTGAAAATTATTATTAGGGAGGAGCATATGCTTGTAGGAATTGCAATAGTATCAAGTTTCCTCTCTATGTGCTTAAAGTTTTGAAGTTATGCTTATTTTGCCTTCCTATGCTAGTTGATTATTGTTTACATAAGTTCTTTGCTAACAAAATACCTATGCGTAGGAAGTGGTTTAGACTTAAATGTGCTAGTCATATTCTTCATGATGCTCTCTTTATGTTTCAATTCTTATCTTTTATGTGAGCATCATTGAAATCATCATGCCTAGCTAGGGGCGTTAAACGATAGCGCTTGTTGGGAGGCAACCCAATATTATTTTTGTTCCTTGATTTTTGCTCCTGTTTAGTAATAAATAATTCATATAGCATCTGGTTAGATATAGGTTTATGTTTTAATTAGTGTTTGTGCCAAGTAGAGCCTTTGGGAAGACTCGGGTGAAGTCTATATGATCTTGCTGTAAAAAAATAGAAACTTTGTGCTCACGATAATAGCTTTCATTGTTTACTGGAGAATGCTTTTAGGTTGATTCTTTTTGCAGATCATTAATAGACAAATTACTCAGGTCAAAAAATTTATTATAGAATTTTTGGGGTTCATAAGTATATGTTTGATACAGATTACTACAGACTGTTCTGTTTTTGACAGATTCTGTTTTCAATGTGTTGTTTGCTTATTTTGATGAATCTATGAGTAGTATCGGAGGATATGAACCATATAGAAGTTGGAATACAGTAGGTTTAACACCAATATTAATTTATAATGTGTTCAAAACAGTACCAAAAGTGGTGATTTATTTTCTTATACTAATGGAGTTTACGAGTTTTGTTTTGAGTTTCGTGTTGTGAAGTTTTCAAGTTTTGGGTAAAGATTCGATGGACTATGGAATAAGGAGTGGTAAGATCCTAAGCTTGGGGATTCCCAAGGAACCCCAAGGTAATATTAAAAGACAACCAAGAGCCTATGCTTGGGGATGCCCCGGATGGCATCCCCTCTTTCGTCTTCGTTCATCGGTAACTTTACTTGGAGCTATATTTTTATTCACCACATGATATATGTTTTGCTTGGAACGTAATTTTCTTTTGTTAGTATTTTCTTGCTGTTATTTAGAATAATGTTTTGCATCTATGTTTTCAATAAAAATGTCAAGGATAATATTTACCATGCTTATTTTGCAAGTATACATGTTGCTGTTTCAAAACAGAAAGTTTACCGCTGTTGCAAAAATTCCCTAGAATAGTCAGAGAGTGATATAATGTTGAATATTTTTGCATAATTATCTCTGTAATATTCTACAGAGTAGTATTTTTCTTATAATATTTTGAGTTAGGGAAGTATGATGAATCTTGCATTCTTTACAGACTATACTGTTTTGGCAGATTGCTGTTATGTTTGCATATGCTTGCTTGTTTAATGATAGGATAGGAGTATTAAATATGTAGAGACATTTAGTATGCAATGTTGAATAATAATGTTAGTAATATGTTATAGTAGAAAATGATAAGGTTTTTGCATTGTTTTATACTAACCTATCTCACAAGTTCTTGTTGAATTTTGTGTGGATGAAGTTTTTGAGATTTAGGAAAACCGTGATATGAGAGGAATTAAGGAGACGCAAAAGCTCAAGCTTGGGGATGCCCAAGGCACCCCAAGATAAAATTCCAAGAAGCCTCAAGCATCTAAGCTTGGGGATGCCTCAGTAGGCATCCCACCTTTCTTCTTCAACAATTATCGGTTAGTGTCGATTGAACCTAAGTTTTTGCTTCTTCACATGATGTGTGCTATCCCTGAAATGTCATTTTGTTTTGTTTTGCTGCTGCCTTAATAAAATACCAAGATCTGAAATACTTAAATGAGAGAGAGTCTTCACATAGCTAAATAATTATTTGACTACTCATTGATCTTCACTTATATTTTGTTGGAGTAGTTTGTCATTTATTCGTGTGCTGCACTTATATCCTATGAGTAAATGGTTGAATGAGTTGAATATCATAAATCTGAAATTATATATACTTCATGTGCTTATCCCATGGAGAGTAATGACTTCACATATAAGAAGTAGAGGTGGTAAATTTATTGAAGATTAGCAAACATTGTATTGGTCATTTGAACAATTCATGAAGGAATATTTAAGGAAGAGAGATTTCACATATAAATATACTATCATGGACATCTTTTGTAATTGTGAGCACTCATTAAAATATGACATGCTAAAAGGTTGACGTTGAACAAGGAAGACAACGTAATGGGTTATGTTTTCCTATATCTGAAAAGTTATATTGTCTTGGATCATCCAACATGCTGAGCTTGCCTTTCTCCCTCATGCTAGCCAATTTCTTTGCACCAAGTAGAAATACTACTTGTGCTTCCAAACATCCCTTAAACCAGTTTTGCCATGAGAGTCCACCATACCTACCTATGGACTGAGTAAGATCCTTCAAGTAAGTTGTCATTGGTGCATGCAATAAAAATTTCTCTCTAAATATGTATGAATTATTAGTGCGAAGAAAATAAGCTTTATACGATCTTTTTATGGAAGCAATAAAACCGACAGACTGCATGATAAAGGTCCATATCACAAGTGGCAATATAAAGTGATGTTCTTTCGCATTAAGATTTTGTGCATCCAACCATAAAAGCGCATGACAACCTCTGCTTCCCTCTGCGAAGGGCCTATCTTTTACTATTATCCTCTACCCTTATACAAGAGTCATGGTGTTCAACACCTTTCGTTTTTACATTTTTTTCCTTTTGCAAGCACTTTGTGTTGGGGTGATCCATATATATATATATATATATATATATATATATATATATATATATATACATATATATATATATAGTGGCATGACCGGCACTGGTTTGGGCGGCTGGAGCAAGAAGACCAGAGGTTGAAGAAGCACTACGACCGTTGGTTGGACATCGTAAGGTCACTTGAGCTAGAATCATGCATATTGACTAAGTTGACAAAGCCCTCTATCCCCGTCAACTTAGTAGGCCCACAAGTCAGCCTGCCACTATACTGGGTCCCAGCTAACAGGGGGAGTATTCTTTTTTTTGTGCGTAATAAGGAGGCACTTCCTTGCGTGCGAAGATATAGCTGGTGGGTCCAAGTTGTCAGGGTGGTAACGTTTTTTTCGCGAAATACAGAGGCCCTTTCGGTGGGTCCCTAATGTCAGGTGGAGGAATCATTATTCTGTGCGTAATAAGGAGGTTTTTCCTTGTGTGCGGCCGTGGACCCAGCTGTCGGCCTCTCCACGTACAGTCCACTTCAGATGCATGTCGGTTGTTGACCATGTTGACCAGGCCGCGCCGAGAGCACCAGGGCGGTGGACGACGGCGAGGCCTAGGAAGGGAACGACACGGAGGCAGGAAGGGGACTCGACAGTTGTTTCCCACGCGGAGGGGAGTACGATTGTATGAGGGTTTACTGGTTCGTCCGCCGTTGCTGGAGAATAACAGCAGGTGTGCGTGAGTAGAGGGATGGCTAGGCCAGCGATGGGAGTACGGTGGGGCGGTGAGGCCTGCGCGGAAGTACAGCCGGCCGCGGGGAGGAGGGAGGAGGCAGTCCCGCCGACGCTTGTTTGAGCGGCTGGAGCAGGAAGAGCAGAGATTGAAGAAGCACGACGGCCGTTCGATGGACATCCAACAGCCACTACTTGTGTGTCAACCTTTTTTTTAGGAAAGCCTCAAATCTGTGGAAAATAGCATACAGCCCATCTGCCATTATTTCTAATAATTTACAGCCCATTTGCTAATTCTTAATGTTTTTTTGGAGCCCATATTCTTTTTGTTAGCATTACAACCCATATTGTGGCCACGGTTAAAAAATTATACAAAATTTTGCATATTTCAGTGCGGTCCGAACTGTTTTTAATCCTGAAATTATGACTCACATTCAAACTGATTTTAAAAATAAATGTATATCAATATAAAATCCAACAAATTCTCCATGCATAAAAATTAATGTAAGTTAAAATCTCAAAATAAAAAAAGATATTTGAAACTAATTGCCGGTTTGATGTGATTTAAAAATGAACAGCCCATTTCCCATTACTGATAGGACATTTTCTCGGCCAGCCGAATGAAGCTCTCCTCGTGTTGAAAGATTTGCAGCCCAACAGGCCTGAGAAAGCGACTTACTTGGCAAATCACAAAAAAACTGGGCTGTGGCCGTGGACCCAGTTGTCAGCCTCTCCACATACAGTACTCTTCCGATGGAAGTCGGTCGTTGACCACATTAACCACGCTGCGCCGAGAGCACCAAGGCGGTGGACGAAGGCGAGGCCTAGGAAGTGGACTACACAGAGCCGGGGAAGACACGTCAGTGGATGCCCACGCGGAGAGGAGTACGAGGGTTCACTGGTTCGGCTGCGGCGTGAGGTTGCCGTCACCGCAGAATAACAGGGGGTGTGGGTGAGTAGAGGGATACCCTGGGCCAGCGGTGGGAGTAGTAGGGGGCGGTGAGGCCTCCACGGCATCACAGCCGGCCACGAGAGGCAGGAGCATGCAGCACGACCGACGCTGCTTTGGGCGGCTGGAGCAAGAAGACCAGAGGTTGAAGAAGCACTATGGCCGTTGGATGGACATCGTACGGTCACTGGAGCTAGAATCGTTCATATTGACTAAGTGAACAAAGCCCTCCGTCCTCGTCAACTTAGTTGGCCCACAAGTTAGCCACCCACTATGGTGGGTCCCAGCTAGCAGGGGGTATTCATTTTTTGGTGCGTAATAAGGAGGCACTTCCTTGCGTGTGAAGATATAGCTAGTGGGTCTGACCTGTCAGCGGGGGGAACATTTCTTTCACGAAATATAGAAGCCCTTCCCACGTACAGTGCATGTACAGTGCGTAATAAGGAGGAACTTTCCTTGCGTGCAACCATGGACCTCGTGGGTCCCAGCCGTCAGGCTCTCCATGTACAGTCCTCTTTCGATGACTCTCATATGTTGACCACGCTGCGCCGAGCGCACCGAGGTGGTGGACGAGGGCGAGGCCCCAGACTTGAATGACCCGAAGATGGGGAAGACGCGGTAGTGGAGTCGCAAACGGAGAGGAGTGGGAAACTTGACTGGTTCGGGTGCGGGGTGGGCCTACAATCGGCAGAGAATAACAGGAGGTGCGCAACACAACGCCGCTGGACACCAAAGGACAGCGAAGGCTAGAGCAGGCGGTTCCCGGCAGCGCTGGGGGAAGAAGACGAGAGATTGAAAAAGAATGCCGACCGTTGGATGTAAATCGAACGCCTTCTTAGGCTTCGACCTACTAGCCCACATGTCAGCCAGTCCATTTGTTTTTTAGTCCATTTGGTGGGCTGGGTGAAACAATGATGTAGCATCTATGCAGCCCGTTTAAATCCCATTTGCAGTTTTCTCGAAATCCGTGGACTTGCTGGGCTGGGTGAAAATATCATGTTGGGCTAGACGTAGAAATGTTATATAAACATAAACACATGATTGCACGTCAGTAAAATCTTTGCAAGCTTATGTAGGAGTTAACTTGCCAAGTTATATATAAACAATTATTATTATTATTTTGTAAGAACTTTCAAGTTAGGAAATAAAATATCATTTTAATTTGATGAGTTAATAGTACGTGGATTATTATTATTTTTTAGGCTAGACATGGGACAGTTGAGTTGGTTCTAGGGGAAAGTATTGGGAGAAAACTCAGTTTACATCGAAAAAGAAAGTGGGAGAAAATTCAGAGACCTGCTGGGTCCACCTGAGGAGGGGAATATGTTGGGAGGAAGGAGATTCAAAGAACGGTAACTGAGTGAACTAGTTTTTTTTACGGACAAGTGAACTAGTTTACATACATAAGCAAATAGCCACTAAAAAGAAATCAGGTTAATGGGTTCTTAAAAGAAATATTTCGGACAAAACAGATAATTACGACACATAGGCTAATGCATGAAACACTCAGATGATAAAGGTGCTTATAAACAGATAAATTACAACGTCTAGACCTTCCTGGCACTCTTGATCATGACGCTGCGGCTGTCCGTGTACTCGTCGGTTACGGGAAGCAGACACACCCTCATGTCCAAGATCTGCCTGTACATGTCGTAGTATGCGTATGCGTCCTTGGCCGCGTAGGTTATGTAGGCTAGATTCAGAGGTACCTCCCACGTGTTCAGGTCGTCTTCTTTCATGTTGGCGTATCAGGGGTCGATGATGGTCTCAGCGAGGTCAACCACGGAGTCCTTCTCCTGCCCATTGCTGGTGATCTTGTATTGCTTCTGGATGTCGACAAGTTTGTTGCACCAGATGGCCGAATCGTCGCGTTCTTCCTTCTCTCCACCATAGCGAAGGTGTAGTCGGCGCTGCCGATGAAACGGGCGAATGCTCCAGAACCTGGTGCGGCCATAGGACTGAAGGGAGGCAGAGCTTCACCGAGTCTGTATCGTTGGTGTACATCACATTCAACTTGGTGCAGCCATAGGACTGAACAGCAAACTCAAAGAGGAACTCCTTGCTGAAGTCCATATCCAGCAGGCTCACCCCTCGGATTGCATTGGAGTCTCTTCGCGTGAACGAGTGTGTAGGCGGCGACAGCAGTCCATTTTTCAGCTCTTGGGGAACTGGATTCAACAGTAAGCTGAGTGTGTACAAGCGACAACAGTTACTACCCCTCCCTCGTCCACTGCACGCCCGGCAGAAGATGCACCCTTGGCGCATTGAAACGCCTCCATTAAGAAACCTACTCCGGCCACACGTCGGTTCATGAGCGGGTCTGTATTGGTACTGTAATAACAGGAGTTAGTGGTCACTTTACTTAAATTTAATTAGCTTTAATAGAAATTTATAACTCCGCCTATGTTGTCTCAACATAGCCGGTCCCAAGCCCGAGTAAAGGAGGAGGGTTGTGATAGGCTTGGCGAGCCAACATAAAAACTCAGCCACTCTTATGGAGATGAAACCCAAAATTTTCGTTGGGGCGTAACCCTCTCAGCGACGCGCCACATCGGAACCCGGGTGTGGTGGAAAATGGGCAAGGGCCGGGCCGTCACCCCCCAAGTGGCGCGCCGTATCTTGATCCGGATACGGTGGCAAGTGAGCGAGGATCGGGTCATCGCATCCTTAGTGGCGCGCTACATCGGCGCCCGGATGTAGTGGAAAATGAGCAAGGGTCTTCGCATTTGACTCGACGAGTGCGAAGTGTAAGGAAGCTAGCCGAGCCTAGGAGGATTCGCTTAGGTAGCTGGAACGTAGGGTCTCTGACAGGGAAGCTTCGGGATCTAGTTGATGCAGCAGTGAGGAGAGGTGTTGATATCCTTTGCGTCCAAGAAACCAAATGGAGAGGACAGAAGGCGAAGGAGGTGGAGGATACCGGCTTCAAGCTGTGGTACACGGGGACGGCTGCAAACAGAAATGGCGTAGGCATCTTGATCAACAAGAGCCTCAAGTATGGAGTGGTAGACGTCAGGAGACGTGGGGACTGGATTATCCTAGTCAAGCTGGTAGCTGAGGACTTGGTTCTCAATGTTATCAGCGCATATGCCCCGCAAGTAGGCCACAATGAGAACACCAAGAGGGAGTTCTGGGAAGGCTTGGAAGACATGGTTAGGAGTGTACCGATTGGTGAGAAGCTCTTCATAGGAGGAGACCTCAATGGCCACGTGGGTACATCTAACACAGGTTTTGAAGGGGCGCATGGGGGCTTTGGCTATGGCATCAGGAATCAAGAAGGAGAAGATGTCTTAAGCTTTGCTCTAGCCTACAACATGATTGTAACTAACACCCTCTTTAGAAAGAGAGAATCACATCTGGTGACTTTTAGTAGTGGCCAACACTCTAGCCAGATTGATTTCATCCTCTCGAGAAGAGAAGATAGGCGTGCGTGCCTAGACTGTAAGGTGATACCTGGGGAGAGTGTTGTACCCCAGCATAAGCTGGTGGTTGCTGACTTCCGCTTTCGGATTCGTGTCCAGCGGGATAAGCGTGCCAAGGTCGCTAGAACGAAGTGGTGGAAGCTCAAGGGGGAGGTAGCTCAGGTGTTCAAGGAGAGGGTATTTAAGGAGGGCCCTTGGGAGGAAGGAGGGGATGCGGACAATGTGTGGATGAAGATGGCGACTTGCATTCGTAAGGTGGCCTCGGAGGAGTTTGGAGTGTCCAGGGGAAGGAGAAGTGAAGATAAGGATACCTGGTGGTGGAATGATGATGTCCAGAAGGCGCTTAAAGAGAAGAAAGATTGCTTCAGACGCCTATACCTGGATAGGAGTGCAGACAACATAGAGAAGTACAAGATGGCGAAGAAGGCCGCAAAGCGAGCTGTTGGTGAAGCAAGGGGTCGGGCATATGAGGACCTCTAGCAACGGTTAGGCACGAAGGAAGGTGAAAGGGACATCTATAAGATGGCTAAGATCCAGGAGAGGAAGACGAGGCATATTGGCCAAGTCAAATGCATCAAGGACGGAGCAGGCCAACTCTTGGCGAAGGACGAAGAGATTAAGCATAGATGGCGGGAGTACTTCGACAAGATGTTCAATGGGGAGAATGAGAGTTCTACCATTGAACTGAATGACTCCTTTGATGAGACCAGCATGCGTTTTGTGCGGCGCATCCAGGAGTCTGAGGTGAAGGAGGCTTTAAAAAGGATGAAAGGAGGCAAGGCGATGGGCCCTGATTGTATCCCCATTGAGGTGTGGAAAGGTCTCGGGGACATAGCGATAGTATGGCTAACCAAGCTTTTCAACCTCATTTTTTGGGCAAACAAGATGCCAGAAGAATGGATACGAAGTATATTAGTACCAATCTTCAAGAACAAGGGGGATGTTCAGAGTTGTACTAATTACCATGGAATTAGGCTGATGAGCCCTACAATGAAGCTATGGGAGAGAGTCATTGAGCACCGCTTAAGAAGAATGACAAGCGTGACCAAAAATCAGTTAGGTTTCATGCCTGGGAGGTCGACCATGGAAGCCATTTTCTTGGTACGACAACTTATGGAGAGATATAGGGAGCATAAGAAGGACTTGCATATGGTGTTCATTGACTTGGAGAAGGCCTATGATAAGATACCGCGGGATGTCATGTGGTGGGCCTTGGAGAAACACAAAGTCCCAGCAAAGTACATTACCCTCATCAAGGACATGTACAATAATGTTGTGACAAGTGTTCGAACAAGTGATGTCGACACCGATGACTTCCCGATTAAGATAGGACTGCATCAGGGGTCAGCTTTGAGCCCTTATCTTTTTTCATTGGTGATGGATGAGGTCACAAGGGGTATACAAGGAGATATCCCATGGTGTATGCTCTTTGCGGATGATGTGGTGCTAGTTGACGATAGTCGGACGGGGGTAAATAGGAAGTTAGAGTTATGGAGACAAACCTTGGAATCGAAAGGGTTTAGGCTTAGTAGAACTAAAACCGAGTACATGATGTGCGGTTTCAGTACTACTAGCTGTGAGGAGGAGGAGGTTAGCCTTGATGGCCAGGTGGTACCTCGGAAGGACACCTTTCGGTATTTGGGGTCAATGTTGCAGGAGGATGGGGGTATTGATGAAGATGTGAACCATCGAATCAAAGTCGGATGGATGAAGTGGCGCCAAGCTTCTGGCATTCTCTGTGACAAGAGAGTGCCACAAAAGCTAAAGGCAAGTTCTACAGGACGGCGGTTCGACCCGCAATGTTGTATGGCGCGGAGTGTTGGCCGACTAAAAGGCGACATGTTCAACAGTTAGGTGTGGCGGAGATGCGTATGTTGAGATGGATGTGTGGCCACACGAGGAAGGATCGAGTCTGGAATGATGATATACGAGATAGAGTTGGGGTAGCACCAATTGAGGAGAAGCTTGTCCAACATTGTGTGAGATGGCTTGGGCATATTCAGCGCAGGCCTCCAGAAGCTCCAGTGCATAGCGGACGGCTAAAGCGTGCGGAGAATGTCAAGAGAGGGCGGGGTCGACCGATTTTGACATGGGAGGAGTCCGTTAAGAGAGACCTGAAGGATTGGAGTATCGACAAAGAGCTAGCTATGGACAGGGGTGCGTGGAAGCTTGCTATCCATGTGCCAGAGCCATGAGTTGGTTGCGAGATCTTATGGGTTTCACCTCTAGCCTACCCCAACTTGTTTGGGACTAAAGGCTTTGTTGTTGTTGTTGTTGTTGTTGTTGTTGTAGCTTTAATAGAAATTTATACTTAAAACAAGCAATGCATTCGCTCGCTCTATCAGTGCCATAGGATCAACATGCACAACAATTAGAATTATTATTCTCAGGATGCACACGATCAACACATTTGTCGCACTTTCACAAAGATAATACTACCAAGTTTGAACTGTTTGTTATGGTTGTTGTCCTTTGCATCATCATGTCGTGTTTCCCAGCTTGCGAGATTCAGAACCAACAAATAGGATCCAAATAATAAGTACAACAAAGATGCCTACACATCTCATTGATTCCCAGCTTGGAAGATTCAGAACCAACAAATAAGATCCAAATAATAAGTACAACAAAGATGCCTACACGTCTCATTGATTCCCAGCTTGCAAGATTCAGAACCAACAAATAATATTCAAATAATAAGTACAACAAAGATGCCTACACATCTCACTGATTCCTAGCTTGCAAGATTCAGAACCAACCCATTAGAGCCTTTTGATAAATTGAATATCGGGATTAAATCCATCTTGGCTAGCCATGTCATACAATCGAAGAACTTGCCGAATGCTCTTGACAGTCACAACATCTGTAGTTGAGTATTCCTGTTTGCATAACATGTTTGCACAACACAAACAAGGAGACAGGAGAGCATAATTTCGCTTTAATAGCGGCCTCCTTGAACTCAACCTGTAGCTCTACTTGGATGAGGTTTGCCTGGAGTTCCATGATTCAATTGATGCGCCTTTTTCTGAAGTTCACCTGAAATGAAGCAAAGATTGCATCATTCAGCTAGCAAGAAGTACTTGCTCTTTTGAGCTGGCAGGTTCTTCTTTAGTTGTTGCACTAAAATTGAGGAACATTAAGGTTGGCTGTCCGGCTCATGTAAGGTGCAACTATAATTTTCTTATCCTTTTGTGCAGTTCCACTAAAATAAAGTTCCATTGTGGTGACAGTGACGGCTCCATCTTGCAAAGGCTAATAAAATGTTGCACGAGATTACCGGCAGAACTTGACGGAGATTTTGGAAACTCCAATCACCATTTTGTGCAGTTCCACCAAAATTGAGAGATGTTGCCCATGTGACATTTTAGTTGAACTGCACAAGACACTCATTCCAAAAAAGTGTTTTGTGCAGTTCACCAAAAGGTCACAATAGCAACAAGGTGAAATGGATATCCCTATCGGCCCAAAAAGATAGAAAGTAAATAGTTGCTGGTCAATAAGAATATACGAAACATATACAAAATGAAAAGAAGCATCTTAATTATGTTCATGGCAATCACGCAAGGACAGTAGAAAGTTTAAAAGGTCAGCAATCCTTCATGTTACCAGAAGCATTACGATCAACAATGAGATTCCTCAAATATGGGATTACTTTAATGGTGGCATTGCTTGTTTACCAGACACAATAAATCAACAACAGCTAAAGAGTTGGTTTAAGGGCATGGGACCGTGGGGATACCAGGACACTCAGGAGCGTAAAGGAGCAACTTACTTATCATACAAGGGAAAATAGCATCAGTGCGATTTGTAACATAGTTTAATTGCATCTTATCACTAGAGGCATTAGATTAACAATAACACTGGTTAGACATGTCCCTAAGGTAACAGTGTGATTGCTTCATTTTACATGCGCCCTTACATTAACAACAGCAAAAGGTTGGTATAAGGACATGCGACAGTGGACGCATCAGCACAATGTACCTACGAGGAGGCATAAAGTGGTGAAGCTGAGTTTGTTCATGCTATGTGAGGGAAGCAAACCTAATCCTAGAGACCTTGTACTATGTGAGGGCAGAAAATCTAATCCTGGAGACCTTTTACTATGTGAGGGCAGCAAATCTAATCCTGGAGACCTTTTACTATGTGAGGGCACCAAATCTAATCCTGGAGACCTTTTACTATGTGAGTGCAGCAAATCTAATCCTGAGACCTTTTACTCTGTGAGGGCAACAAATCTAATCCTGAGACCTTTTACTATGTGAGGGCAGCAAATCTAATCATGGAGACCTTTTACTATGTGATGGCAGCAAATCTAATCCTGGACATAATCTGTTGACTTGTCCACCAGCCACCACTTTCTATCATTTTTTCAACCAATAATAGATCTGTTCCTTATCCAGTTTGTACTGCGTTTTCCCATTATTTCCATTTTCAACCAAGAGACCGATTGGGTATCCGGTCTCTACTACTTTCACCATATTATTTCCTCTTTGAATCAAGTCCTAGATTCATGCTACAACTTTCCCCCCTTTCTTCGTTGTTTGAACAAAGCCCTAGATTCAAATGCATGAAGTAGCTTTACCTCTAATAATATTAAAAATTTAGGTGGCTTTGGAAGAGCTGATGGGAGTAGAAAAGATGCACATGCAGACACGTGGGGAGCTAGGGCAGTAGAGCAAGGCCGCTTTCAAAGAACTTATACCTGAGGGTCGCCGGGATGTTGGCGGCGGCAGGTCGGATCTGCGGACAATACGGCAGGGAGGAAGAAGGGTCGGAGGACCTCCCGAGCCGGCGCTGTGTCGGAGAGAATGACACGGGCAGAGGATCGGGCCCCTCCGGAAGTTGTGGGTTTCCTCCCTCAGCAGCGATGACCACGTGAACGATGCACCTATTAGTCCTCTACACGCACCGGTCAAAGGGATCCGGCCGAATCTGTGACCAGCGGTGAGCAGAGAGAAAATGTCGCTACCGTTGTCTTGTTTATATCTGGAGAGGATGAGAGAATGAAGAGAGCAACCCTAGTAAAGCAAGCGCTTAGGCCCCTGCGTCCATATATAGTGGAGTGATTATCTTTTTTCTCTCCACTACAAGCATTTCAATTTATGTACGTGGCATTAAAGAAAAGAAACTCTCTATTTAAGGTGACTACCGTACGACTCCTACTTACTACTAGTAGTACTACAGTATTGTTCACTTGTGCTCCCCGCCCCTCCATTCATTGAACAACCCCACGGGTGAATAGACATACAGTAAGTACTGTATTTATATAGAACGAACAAGCTTGAACTATTTTCGCGTAGTTAAAAGTTGAGGGCGGGGCTTTTCCCGGGCAGTACATGCGGCAGTTTTCGGGTAGGCGGTTTGACAGAAAGGCGAGGAGGGTGAGAGAGTGGGGCTGTGCGATTTGACGGCGCATTACTGCTGGAAAGACTTGTGATATGACCACTCACTATAGTCGTGAATTACTAGCGCTCCAAGCGGGGTGATGCCCCCCTTCCGTTCCGCGCTCTAATCTAGTGCATGACACGTCAACCCGGATGCTGGCTCTCCCACATGTCGGAGTAGTAAGAAGGAGCAAAGAATGATGCGGTATATACTAGTACTATACTACTCCCTCTGTTCCTAAATATAAGTCTTTGGAGAGATTTCACTATGGACCACATCCAGAGAAAAATGAGTGAATCTACACATAAAATTCATCTATATACATCCGTATGTGGTCCAAAGTGAAATATCTACGAAGACTTATATTTAGGAACGGAGGCGGTACTACTCAGGTCGGAGGAGAGCGAACCACAGCAGCCCAGTGAACCAGCAGTGCGAACCACGGTAGCCCAGTGTGCCAGCAGTAGAAAACAATGTGGTGATATGGCCATAAAAAACAATGTACTACGGTCCACACTGTAGCATGTACAGTAACACTCCTCTTTGTTTGGATCCCTGAGTTAGAGCTAGTTTGGGTTGAAATAACCTCAAATTATCGAAACTAGAGGGGTTAGTTTGAGCTAGTTTGCTCTAACCCAGCTAAAAAAACTAGCCCGGTGGAGAGGTTCTAATTGGGTTAGTTATCCTCGGGCCCACTAAAAGAGAACTAAAAAAATCTCCCCTGCCTGCACCAGATCGCTCCCCCCTCTCGCAAGACTCCTCTCTGTTCCCCATAGGGCCGCCCGCCCAAGCGCCGCTCGCCCTCTCTCTCCTCCGGCCATCCTCTCCTTCCGGCCTCCGCCGTCCTACTCCGGCCGCCCTCTCCCTCCGGCCTTCGAAGGTCGCCCCGCTACGCCTTCACAAGTCATTGTTCTCCCTCTATCATGCGCGGCGTCGGCGCATCTACCAGGGAGGTTGCGAGAGGGGCGAGTTTGTTCATTCCTTCTTTGTCTCACGACCATATCATTGATCTTGCTTTCTCTAGTGCTAATTCTGATTTGGAAAAGTATATCCTGATTAAGCTTGGTATAGATTTGTGGTGCACGCATGGAATTGTTTGATGCTGCTTGAGGAGGTAATAAATCTTTCTAGAGGCCCAAAGATTCAGGTCACCTTTCTAGGTATTTCAATTTCAGGCTTGCATTATTTCTAGAGGCCCAAAGATTCAGTTCACCTTTCTAGGTATTTCAATTTCAGGCTTGCGTTATTTCTAGAAGCCCAAAGATTCAGTTCACCTTTCTAGGTAATTCAGTTTCAGGCTTGCATTATTTCTAGAGGCCCAAAGATTCAGTTCACCTTTCTAGGTATTTCACTTTCAGGCTTGCATTATTTCTAGAGGCCCAAAGATTCAGTTCACCTTTCTAGGTATTTCAGTTTCAGGCTTGCATTATTTTTGGAGGCCCAAAGATTCAGTTCACATTTCTAGGTATTTTAGTTACAGGCTTGCATTATTTCTAGAGGCCCAAATATTAAGATCACAGTCGGCGGAAAGCGGCCCTGCTACCCATGCCGGTGTCGACCTCAACTCGTAAGGGTCGGCATCGGAGGGGTTCCCGGGGCTTGGGCTCTACAGAGCCTTCCTCCAAAGCGACGATGGCGAGCTCCTCCCTCGGTGCGTGAGGGGCTCCGGGCTCCCTCCCTATCGTGAATGACTTCCGTGATGAGTTAGCTCATTCTTTGTTTCATGAAGTGTTTTTTTATTTTGTCAAGCTTGATTGACGACTTGTATGTTTAAGTGGGATATCTCATTTGTATGGACAAAGTAAAAATTATCATGTTTTGCATGCTTGATTTGTATAGATGGTTCTTTTATGTCAATTGTGAGCGGGAGGAGGCCAAAGAAGATCCGGCCACACCAAGAGGGTGCTTGGATCCAAGGGACTTATTTTAGTCTGACTAAAAATAGTCTCTTTGAGAGGCTAAAGTTCCAAGCACCCCTGACTAAAGAGGGGCTAGAACTAGTCTGGAGACTAAAAAATTGTAGTCAGGGGTACCCCTACTAAAATGTGGATTAGTCCTCTCTCTCCTCATTTAACTCCTCTCCTTTAATACAGGCGAGTTCTGGATTGGAGGGTTTGGAGGATAACAAATGCTCATTAACTTGATTTAGTCTCTTTAGTATTTGGATCCAAGCATGGGTGAGGCTAGCAAGTTTTAGTCCCACTACTTTTAGTCATGGAACTAAAATGTATCCAAGCACCCTCCAAATCCGATAGGAAATAGGGTCCAAAGTAGTCAAATAATTGAGATAGAGCATTTATTGTCAATCTAACCCTGCCATCCATACATCTCTTTGGTTTAGAGTTAGTTCGGGGTTAGAATCTAACTCTAACCTCTAACTGAGTTAGAGTTATCCTCGTCTCGGTTCATCACCATCAGACTTTCCCCATTCCTGTGTTTTCAGTATCCTACGAATCAAATAGGCCCCTTTTTTGTGGGAAAAATCAAAGAGGCCCTTAGACTGGTTTAGGTCCGGTCATTGTTTATAAACATGTCCAAAATTTAATGAACGTGCTCCAGTTTCCATGAAAATAATCCGGTTTCATGTAGTAATTCATTCATTCATTTATTCTTCTGTGGGGGGGGGGGGTTGCATGTAATTCGTGAGGTCTGAAGTGTAAAGTACCCCGGCATATGCTCTGAGTCATGCATGCAATACGACCCAGATGCTCTATGTCCCACATGTCGGTGAATGGGAGCACGTGGAAATAGCCTAGGAGTACATATAGGAGGATAAATGCGTGAAAAAATATGTACTGTGAAGCGTAGCCGTGGTTCGAAAAGGAGACCTAAAGTGATGACAGCTATAGGTCGCACGCACCCAACTAGTGGTACTAGACATACAACTAATTTTCCCTCAAAAAAAAAAGAGGCACGAGTGCTCAGTACTCCTATTCTATAAACACGAGTCCCATCTGACAACAGCGTCCATGCTACAGCTTGCTCTCCTCCCTCGTTTATCTCTTCTAATTCTAAACTCGGCTGATGCCCGGTGCGCGGGGTCGGTTTGCTCAACTGCGGCCCCACCTCACAGTGAAAACGTTACAACTGGAATAAAAATGCCAGATACTCCCTCAGTTCATAAATATAAGCATTTTTAGATACTATTTCAAATGGAATACATCATACAGATGTATGTAGACATAGTTTAGAGTGTATATTCACTCATTTTGCTCCGTATGTAGTAGTCATTTGCTGGAATCTTTAGACAGACTTATATTTGGGAACGGAGGGAGTACTATACTAATAAAACATTAAGGCCATGAGGCAATGCAGTGCTGGTTACAGGAGGCAAGAAGAAGAGATGCATCCGTCGACAACGTCCACCTCCTCGACTCACGGCGCCAGCCCACCGAACGGCACCTATGTAGCAGCGGCTTTCGTGGCCTGGTCGACGTGCTTCTGAACAATGGCGTTCAAAGATTCCAGCCGCTGGAAGAAGGCCAACGTCTTTCTGTCCTTGCTTGCCTTGTAGTGGCCTATGTAGACGATTTCGTCGTAGACATGGATGTGCAGGTCGACGGTTTCTTGCATGGCGAGGCGCTGCGCGGCGAGCGCGGCCTCGAGGTGCACATTCTTCGTCGTGACTGCCTGCACCTGCAGGGCCACCAGGGCTTGAAAGAGTTCGTCACCATGGAGGCCCATGAGGGTGGCAGGCAATGAGGAGCCTGGGCGCGCGGGCTGGAGCAGTACGGCAAGGTCGTCCGCGTGCTTCTTGACGGAGGTGAACTTGCGGATGGAGTTGACCATCATGTCGTCCATGCGAGAGGCGAAGCCGGCGTCGGTGAGGGCTACGATGCCTGCGGACACCAGCACCGTCTGGAAACGCTGCGTGGTGCGGGGCCGCATGCCGGCGCCTTGTATGATTTGGCACAGCCGACTGCCGCTCACGTCCATCGCCTCCATAGGTGCTTGTGGCTTCTGGTCACTTGGTCTTGGATTGGAGTGAGCAGTGTTGCGTAGAGACTTGGGAGTAGATGGATTGGAGTGGTGGGGCGCCTTTATTATATGAGAGTCCAAACTGTGTTGCATTCACATTGTGTTGGCTCTATTCTGCTTCTCCGATTAATTCCCTCTGCATGTAATTGAGGATGCATCATTGACCGTTCAACGTCTCAGGAACCGCTACCCTCTCCCTCCTTGGCATTCAGGCACCTATGGACCCGTCGACGACGAGGTGCCTATGGTGACTTCGTAAATTTCAAGATGATAGTGTCGTGCGTGTGTGCGTTCATAGGGGTGAGTGTATGCGCGTGTATATGAGCGCTTGCGTCTATAGTGTGTAAAAATACGTAAATGCGTGTCAAAAAGAGACTAGTCAGTATACTCAATATTGTGCACGTCGGAGAGGAAAATGATAGAACTAGTATGTATTTATTTACGGTGCAGATTCACTCATTTTGCTCCATATGTACTCCATCTCGGTGTAGTCTAGTCACTTGTTGAAATCTCTAGAAGGGCAAATACTCCTTTCTGGTTTACAGGGCTATACTAGCAAGTAGTTGTACATACTAGTAGTACAATAGTGGGCTCACATAGCAATTTTGTCTCATGCAACGTTCGGTTTGCGCTTGGCTCTTCGCCTCTTCGAGAAGACGAACAATGATGTTATTACTACTGCTTCTACAGTGTCGAATCCACTGCTGCATGTCCGTCCACCACGAGGAGGACGGATAGCTTGTTGTAGAAGTACTACTAAGCAAAAGCATGTCCTTGTTTGCGAGCAACCGCGCGCATGGGCGAGGGAGAAGGCGTGTAGTAAAATCAAGCTTCTTCTCGTTGTACGAGTTGATACGACACATCATAGCACTGCCCCACATGCTTGCCTCTAAACTTGGCTGAAAGACCCACAGTGTACAATATATTTGCTGCAACCTCTAACATTTACGCACCACAAATTAAAATATATGTGGCCATATGCATCGTTCTGATGCAGAGGCCGGGGAGTCCCCCCTTTTCGAAAAAAAACAAATTAAAATATATATTCATGTCTTGACCAGATAAGCGTGCAAACTACAATCACCAAGGTGACAGGTAGGGCCAGAAGACTATTTTTTAAAAAAGAAACTTCAAGACGGTCACATAGCATGGACCCGACCCGAACAATTTTAAGCTTACAGGCATGGTACATGCTATCCTAGACTACTCTACACATGAAACTGCCACACGAGCGTCCGGGCTGCGCTTGGGTCTTCGCCTCTTCGGGAAGTCGAACAATGATGGAGTACTACTACACTGGAGGAGTACTATAGTACGCTTCTGGCCATCTGACACCGATTGAACTGCTGCATGTCCACCGCGTGCGGGAGGGAGAGCATGTAGCGAAAGCTTCTCCTAGTCTTGCCAGCCACCATGCTCATGGGCGAGGGAGGGACGCTCATGCCTTTGCGTGTATGACATGTGGGCCCTATGGGTGGGTGGACAACCTGTCATACAGCCAAATGCGGGTGCAGTTAAGTCCGCGAGGGAGAGGATAATCAAATTTCTCGTTGATGTACGAGTTTACGCGACACATCAAAGCACTGCACTCGATATATTTCAATAATTTTCGGTTACCGATGCATTAATTACAATGCATGCATGCATGCCGCGACTCTCCTTTTGATACTTGCATGTGTTGAATTAATGCACCTTGAAGTAGTACTCCCTCCGATTTCTAAAACTTTCTCTTATTTTTCTCAGATTAGTCTGCGCGTCCGCGTTGGTTTCCATCTGTGCCCCTGCTCGATTAGTTCTGCCCCCATTAATCGCGCCAGTTTCCAAAGTAGAAATGGCTATAGGCAAACGCATACAGCGCCGGATGCAGCTTGACCGCCTGGGGAAGCCAACTCAAGCGAAAAGGAAGGAGGACCAGCCAACCATTGCATGCGCATTTACTGTCGGTATTAATGCAGCTTACTCTTGGGCAGGGGCAAATTTGTCCAGAAAACTCAAACTACTGCCTACCTTGGTATGCAGGAGGAAAGTTATGCGCAGAGTATAAAATATGTGACGGTAAAGCTTTGTAATGCCCCAGCCCGAGCGAGAGATGGTTGTGCACGAGGATGGCGAGATCATGCAAACGGAACAATAACCGACGAGGGAGCTCACTAAGGTCTCGATAGACCTCACCGTGCTCCACTGCCACTTGTGGATCCGCCCCTTGACGCCTCCAGTGTATGAGGTTCGAATACACCTCGTCCGTTCGCCTGATTGAGCAAGGTGCAGGTTTCTTGATTGATGTGTTGTTCGATTGATTTCTGCAGTGCAAGGGAGGGCACCTGGCCTGCGCGGACTGCCGTGTCGAGCGCCCCGGGAACCACCGGCAGTGCCAAAAGTGCGAGCGTGGCGGTGGCTTTGATGTGCGGAGCACGACGGTGGAGGCGGTCGTTTCGTCCCCGAGGGTGGAGTGCCCGCACGAAGGTTGTGGGCTCTACGTCACTTACCACAAGCTTGCCGATCACCAGAGCGTGTGTCCGCTCGCACCGTGCAAATGCCCCGTGCCCGTCTGCAGCTACGAAGTCCTGCCGCCAGCGCTCTACCACCACATCAGCAACGCGCATCCAATGCCCATGCACAGGATCCAGTACGGCAAGGTGCTCCAGCTGCAAGTGCCACTGTCGGAGCCACGGCTCTTGCTATTCGCGGAGGAGGACGGCTGCGCATTTTCTTGGTCGGCAGCATGCTTGACATCGGCGCGCCTATCACCATGTCGGTGGTCTGCATCAGAGTGGGGGCGTCCCCACTGCCGCACTACGTGGCCAAGCTGTGGGCGAACGGCCCGCCGGGGGATCCCAAAGGCATGACCGACGCCGTCAAGGTGGAAATGGAGGTGACAAGCAGCAAGGATCCCAGCGACGTCGACGTGCAGGAGCTGACCTTCTTCATAGTTCCGCCCAAGCTGCTGGCCGGGGTTAAGCTGGTGTCCCTCCACATTCAGATTGACAAGCTCACGTCCGAAATGTTTCTACAGTGCCTTCTATTTATCTTAGTAATATGCTAACATAGGCATTACCTCGGTCTACTTTAGCTTAAGAAAATGGTGGGTTTTGGTGGTGATGCAGAAATTACTTCGACATCAGATCAGTAATTTCCAATAGTTGAACGGATATTTTGTGTCTGCTGGATATAAAGTTCCTTTGGGTAAGAAGTACTAGATAAAAGGAGATGTATGTAGACGTATTTTAGTTCTAGATACGTCCCTTTTTATCCATTTTGATGACAAGCACTCCCTCCCTTCCACAATACATGCCATCCATTTGTGAAAATGTAGAAATATCTAGACATGTTTTAGTATATAGGTACATCGATGATAGAGCCAGTCGGATGTTTGAGACCACTACAATTCGTAGCTACAGGTGTGTGTATGACTCACAGATGCAGAGGCCGGGGGGACATCATCCTCCTTTTCGAGAAAAAACAGACACGTGTGTGAGAGGACGAGTGCGTGCGTGCACCTCTTCTCTTCCTGTATAACGTACTAAACTCAGAGTACACGTTTTTGTGGGTGGCACCATGGTGCGTGCGAGAAGTCCTGAGAGATAGGTTAATGCATCTAAAAAAAGACTAGCCTATAGCTCGCCACACGGCTATTCCTGTCGAACACCCCATTAACCGTAAGATATGTATACGATGGTGCCAGGTATTGCACGTACACAGCAGTAGAAAAAGAACTACTACACCACGGCCGAGAACATGTGCCCACGTAACGCCATCCGGGAATAGTGCCGCACTTTGAAACTAGAACCGTTAATAAATTCTGAGCTTGCGTATCGTCACATTCCAAATTACTCCACGCTATATTGAATTGCAAACATGTTCACACCGATCACAACCTAAACGTTTTCCCACTTAGGAGCGTATTAGTACTCGGTTATAAATACTAGTATGCCAAGAAGACTGCACATTCCTCCTCAACTCCTCATCCACAAAAACAAACAAGTCATTCAGCATCCTTCCCTTGCGTCTACATGGCCAGCGTGAGTTCTGGTTCGAGAGATTGCCACCAGGGAGAGGCGAGTATGGATGAGGAAGCACGAGAGATGTCCCGCCTCGTTGTGAAAGCAGCCGAATGTCCCACCGCGCGGAAGTAGCAGCGCAGAGGTCCCGCCGCGCCGCTGAAGCAGCACGGAGGTCCCGCCGTGCCGTCGATGCAGCAGACTGGTCCGGCCGCACCGCGGAAGCAGCAGAGATGTCCTGCCGTGCCGCGAATGCAGCAGAGATGTCCCGCCGCGCCGCGGCGGCCTAGGAAAATTTCTCGCGGGCAGGCGATGACTATTACAGGCGCATGCATGCGATCGTCCATAGCCAGATGGATCAGATCTCCGGCTGGGCGAGGTTGCAGGACGACATGAAAGCCTCATTTGAACAGGCTACCGGCCATCCGACAACTAAGTGAGGGCAGTGAGAGGCTCCGGGCCGAGCGCGACCTGTCGAGGGCGAAGATCGTCCGAAGTGCAGACCAGCAGCAGGAGACCAGTGCCTTGTTGAAGAGGACCGGCGTCATCGTCAAGAAACTTATGGACGAGAATGACATGCTCCGCATCGAGCGCCAAAGGCTGGTGGATGAATCTGTGGATGTTCTCAAGCAGTGTCTTGAGGACACGAAAGAGCTCAGCGCCGCTCGTCGCGGAGACTAGTTCCGGTGGCCTGCAGCAATGCATCAAGACAGTAGATATCAGCGAGCCAGATCGTTGTCTTCCTTCTTATTTTGCCCTTGTGTATTTCGGGCATATCCGCAAGTGGATTTTTTAATTATCTTTCTAATTATGTAAGGCATTTAATCGTCCTTATGTATTCATCAGTCTTGCTATAAGTCGCAGTAGATGCTATATAGGTCCGTCGGATCTTACATCAAGATCCGTGCTTTCAGATTTTCTATTTTCTCTCTTAAATCTCAGTCGAGTGAGACATAGCCACGCCATTAAATAGAGGCTCGGGCGCCATTAATGGAGACCTTGGGAGAGAGGTAGACAGCAGATGAAGGTCAAATGGCTCTCCTCCCGATAAGCACGCGCAAGGGTCTGATCGTACGCCTCTCGTACTCAAATAGCTACCCTGCACGGCGCCTCCTAGCTAATAAAAAATGGGGACACGTGGCGACACGTAAATGGTAGTAAATAGAACGCCCACGGTTTCAATAATACTTGTGTTTCCGATTGTAACGTGACAACACTTGTTCTAAAATGACTTTGTTGATTGTTAATGTGTGCGCCTTCGCAAATCGGACATGGCACCAAGCCAAGTTTCACTATTTTCATGCGTGTTTTGGATTTACAGGAATTAAAAAACTAAGTTTCTCAATGTTTCTAGCCCAGCCACGACGCCCAGAATTTTGAATTTCATTCCCATTTCTTGCATGGACCTAGAAATTTACCCGAGGACACACATGTAATTTTTCAACCAACTTTGGTGCACTGGAACATGTGCTTGTATTTCAAATTTGAATTATGCACACAAAGGTGACACGTTCCCTCTCAGAACCACGAGCCTTCTTGAGAGAAGCTCCGATTTGCAAGAAGCTTATACCCAAATTTGTTCCTATTCGGCCAATTTTTTTTACCACAGCATGGTTCTACCATGACATGATACCATGCCAAGTATAATGATTTTAAAACCAAGTTTCTCAATGTTCTCGATCGAGCCACGATGCCCAGATGTTTGAATTTTATTCTCATTTTTTGCATGGGACCTAGAAATTCACCCGAGGACGCAAATGTGATTTTTCAACCAACTTTGGTACACGGGAGCATGTGCTTGTAGTTCAAATTTGAATTATGCACATTAAATGACCAAAAAATCAATTAATGTGTAAAAAAGGCCAAACGAAGCCGGAATGTTTTCTAAAATTTAACAGGGCACTCATGTAGTTCTATGTTGCCTTGTAAATAAACTCAAGGGGGACAACGTATATCATATCGCACTCAAAGGTGGCACATTCCCTCTCAGAACCACGAGCCTTCTTGAGAGAAGCTTTGGTTTGCAAGAAGCCTAGACCAAAATCTGTTCCTATTCGGCCAATTGTTTTACCACAGCCTGGTAGTACCATGACATGACACCCATGCCAAGTTTCATGATTTTCAGACGTGTTTTGGATTTACAAGAATGTAAAAACCAAGTTTCTCAATGTTCTCGGTCGAGCCACGATGCCCAGATGTTTGAATTTTATTCTCATTTCTTGCATGGGACCTAGAAATTCACCCGAGGACACAAATGTGATTTTTCAACCAACTTTGGTGCACGAGAGCATGTGCTTGTAGTTCAAATTTGACTTATGCACATTAAATGACCAGAAACTCAATTAATGTATAAAAAACAACAAATGAACCTGGAATAATTCCAAAATTTAACATGGCACTCATGTAGTTCTATGTTGCCTTTGTTAAGAAACTCAAGGGTGGGGGGCAGCGTATACTGTTTCACACTCAAAGGTGGCACGTTCCCTCTTAGAACCACGAGCTTCCAAATCAGCCCAATTTTTTACCACAACATGTTAGTGCCATGACATGACACCATGCCAAGTTTCATGATTTCCAGACGAGTTTTGGATATACATGAATTTAAAATCTAAGTTTCTCAATGTTCTTGGTCGAGTCACGACGCAAAGATGTTTGAATTTCATTCTCATTTCTTCCATGGGACCTAGAAATTCAACCAAGGACACACATGTGATCTTTCAACCAACTTTGGTGCACCGGAGCATGTGCATGTAGTTCATATTTAGATTATGCACTTTAAAAGTCCAGAAACTCAATTAATGTATAAAAAGGCCAAACGAACCCGAAATAATTCCAAAATTTAACAGGGCGCTCATATAGTTCTATGTTGCCTCTGTAAAGAAAACCAGTGGGGAGGCAACATATATCATTTCGCACACAAAGGTGACACGTTCCCTCTCGGAACCACGAGGCTTGTTGAGAGAATCTCCGGTTTGGCAAGAAGCTTATACCAAAACTTGTCCCAATTCAGCCAAAAGTTATACATATGAAAACAGGGTTTAGATTATCCCGAACATCTCGCTACCTAGACCAATAAGGTACTATGATTTGAATTAAACATAAAATGGATAACAATATTTGAATTGGAGAGCATATGGTACATGTAGTTCATAGTGAAATATGATTACTGCTATATGCATGCTTTTTGTTATCAAGATAATATTTAAATTATTGTATAACTTGACAACAATCATATTCAAATAAGAAGAATTGATTCAAATTTAGTCCATATGGTAGATGATAATATATATGTTCACATGGTGGAGTAAAATGTTCATATATGATGGAAGATCAAAATGTACGACTACATCAATTATAAACCGCAAGGTCACCTAACGATATATTCGAATTCAACATAACGTGGATTAAAAAATTGAAATTGGAGATCCTGGCATTTGTAATCATATAAAAAGGGACATTACTCTTTCTTTTGGTGGGAATTGATTTGTTTTTTGTTGTTGTTGAGGGAAGTGCGAATCGATTTGGTACTGTGCAGGGTAATCTTGTTCTCCCAATTTTTTTACATTTTTCTTGTAGTTTTTTCAATGCCATCTATAGCAATATAGTAAAGGGGACATGACTCTCTTGTGTCTTGTATGAATTTTTTTTTACATGTTAAGTTTGTTCTGCCTAACAAGGAATCCACACCTTGTTATCCCGAAATTTTCAAGCTCGAGTATCTTTTGTCTAACCTACTTTGAAACTCCCGCCTCTTCAACCCATGCCGCGCCTTGTCATGCCAAAATTTCGACGCGCGCGAAAACTCCCTCCTCATTTGAAATCGGTCCCGCAGCCCAGACACGCGAAATCCCCCTTCTAACCCTCAGCCGGAAATGAAGCTCCACGTCATGGTGTCAAAACCGGTGGGGGTACGCTGGTAACTTACCCTACATTTTAGACAAGCACGTCCCTAAGCTTGGCTCCCCCCTCCCCCTTCACCGCCGCCATTTATACATCAAGGCCGCCAAAACCCATGCTCCTCCATCGGCCTCCCGACTGCCGCCTAGCCGGAGACTCTTCCGCGACTATGTTGTCCACCGCAATAGCTCGCCTTCCCTCATCCACCGCAACGGATGAGGATCCATCGTCGATCTCGTCGTCCCGCCGGATCAGCCGCCCCATCCTCCACCTCCAAGGAGCTGCCCCGATGTTCGCCTCGTCTATCGCACCACCTCAATCCCCATAGCTTCGTCTTGACCTGCCCCACCAGAACCGTAGCACCCTCACCAATTCCTCCGATGAAGCCGAGGCAAACTCGGCACCACCAAGGAGGTTCTGCACTCACGCTACATTTTATCTTTTATTCGATCTCACGGGGTTGCCGATGCTCGATACCCAGCAATCATGGCGGGTCTCCATCGACGGCACCGTCGCTGGCCACATCATCCACGGCGTCTCTCTCCCATGTCGTTGCTTCCTCGGCGGCGACTTCCACAATGGCACTAGCTGCAGCTGCTCCGGCTCTCGCTCGCGTTGCGGCTCTGTTCTTGCTGTCGGTCGCGCTGCTGCACTACTCTTGCTTTTGTTCGTGTTGCTGCTCTCCTCTTGCTCTCACTTGCGCTGCTGCTGCACGACCTCCGGCAGCTACAGGAGTTGCTGCTTTAGCACTCGCTCGCGGTGCTACTACACGACTTTCTCTCTGCTAGTGTGTTCCCTGCTCAAGCGGCTGCTGATTTAGATCACTGCTTCTCTGCTACTAGTGCTCGAACGCCCTAAACATCTATTGCAATGCTCTGCTACTAGTTCAATCAGTTTTGACTGTAAAGTTCATTTTCTTCAGTTAAGTTCAGAGTGAACAGTACTTACAGCATCTGTCCGAGCGGCCGTGGCGCGGCTGATGCATTTTACATCTAGCACTTTTTGGTGATGTATTTGACATCATCTATCGCAGATGATATTAGGGTCCCACTTTAGATTAACGTTGTCTGTCTTGTCCTGCTTCAGCCTCGTCGCCATACACCTCACTGGGGCTGGTCCAACAATGGAACCATCCATCACAACGGAGCAGTACCCTCGGTGCCGTTTCCAGAGGCCTCAGATCTTCTTCCCCGCCTCTGACAATCACACCAGCATCACCATCCTCCATGTCCAACCCAATGATGTTGAGGTCCACAAGGCTATGCCAAAGAGGTTGTACACTCATTGCATCACTTTGTTACTCTGCATTCATGTCGATCCCTCAGGGATCCTTTGCTATGGAACTACTATTCATGCAAATCTGTTAGAAGGAGTGGAGCAAAGCAAAACTGGAGGACTTTTTCCTTTGGTGTCTCTTTCAAAGAAAAAACGTAGGAATTTTATTCACTTGGACGTCCTTTTCAAATTAATATGCATGAAGAACAGAACTAATTGTATTACTAGCATAATAAGATGCTTGTTTTTTCATTTTCACATGGTTTGACTTTAATTTGACCACGTTTCTCCATTCCTGTGTTCTTCCAATTCATATGAACCAAACACCCAAGTTGACTGAAATCCTATGTTTCCAAATGCTCTGTTTTGCACGTGCATTCCTATCCTATTCCTGTGTTCCTGTCCATGCGTTTATAGATTCCTCCAATTCTAAGGAGCCCTTACAGATTTACTTCATTTTCAGATAGGCGTCAAAGAAAACTATGTGTGTTATGTCCTGCTCCTGCCGTGCCGTCATCCACCCCACCTAAGGTGCACCGTCGACAGAAGCGTTCATAGCAGCAGAGATCCCCCCTGCAGACTTTCTTTCGCCGCCTCAGATCATCTTCCCTATTGCCGGCAGTGACGCCAACTGCATTACCATCATCGACTGAGCAGATGAACCTGAGGACTACAGAGTTCCGAAAGAGAGGTCGTAATCTTTCGTGTTTGCTTACATTATACATCGGTTATTATTACCTGCTACTTTATCGTTCAAACTTGAGTTCTGAAATGCCCATGGGTCTCATATCGAGCCAGCAATGAATAGTATCTGTCTACTATCTGGTTCATCTGGGGTCTTGTATGCGGTTCATGTTGGGTGGGCAACAAACAATAGATGATCCATTGTCTATCTTTTTAAACTGAAGCTATAATCTACCTGCTATCATTAGTTTTGGATCCATCCACTCGTTTGCTACCATCAGTCTTGATTTTTGCATGCACCCCTTAGGTCTTACAAAATCTAACTATTTTATTATTATGCATATCAGATATTGTACACAATCGTACTGAACATGTAGAGAAAAAGAGAAGAGCGTTGCGTGGGTATATAATGTCATGCAAACGCCGCTCCAGGGTAGGCGAAGTGCCCCCCCCCTCCTGCATTTCCAGATTGTATTCCAGAGGAAGATAACTATTCAGATGGGGATTCAGAAGGAGCCGACCACGCCTATTTACCACCTGAGGTGTTTGCTCTAACCTGGCATGCTGATGTTGGTCATATCATTCATATGGCGCCTTGCATTGCTTACATTATACCTCTTATATGTCATCAGTTTAGTTTAGATTTGCTTTGTGTGAATGACACCTGTTTGGTTTCTATATCATACTCCCACCATTCCTAAATATTAGTCTTTTTAGAGATTTCAACAAGGTACTACATACAGAACAAAATGAGTGAATCTACACTCTAAAATATGTCTATATACATCCGTATGTGCTAGTCCATTTGAAATCTCTAGAAAGACAAATATTTATGAACAGGGGGAGTATATGGGAATTATGCAATGCCATCTTCTTTAGTCAGGCATCATATACGTGAATCATGCAATGCCATCCTGTTTAGCCAGTCATCGTATATGTGAATTGTATCGTGCCATATTTTTTTCCATAATGTATTCCATTTGTCAACAATGTTTATACATTCATCTACTCTTGCTGTGCATTAGCCATTTGAGTCGGTCATGGGAAAATCTGGAGTGAAAACAAGGTCTTCTGAGCAGTCAGTGCTACCTGTCGATGCAGATTTCTTGGTGGTTACAAATAGCTCCTCGGAGGAGGATTCAGAGACATATGACCAGTCGTATCCCCCCCCCCCTGAGGTGCATGCTCTAACTTGGTTGGGTTATATTGCTCATATCATGCATATGGTGTCTTGCATTGCCATGCCATCTACTTAGATTAGACATGCTTTGTGTGAATGCCTCCTATTTGCTTTCTATATCAGATATGTGAATTATGCAAAGCCATATTTTTCAGCCAGTTATCATATATGTGAATTATGCACCACCATGTAGCCAGGCATCATATATGTGAATTATCTCATGCCATCTTTTTTTTCATTGCGTATTCCATTTGTCGACAATATGTTTATATTGAACTACTCTTCATGTGTATCAGCCATTTGAGCCGGTTATGGAAAAATCTGGAGTGAAAACAAGGTCTTCAGAGCAGGCAATGGTACCTGTTGAAGCATATATCTCGATGGTTATAGGGAGCTCCTCAGAGGAGGATTCAGAGACAGATGACCAGTCTTATATCCCACCTGAGGTGTATGCTCTAAGTTGCAATGTTTTATATTTCTCATATGATGCATATGGTGTCTTGCATTGCTTAGTTTAGACATCATATGCACAATATTGAATTCCATCTGCTTAGTTTAGAGATCATACATGCGAGTGCCAGCTGCTTAGTATATGAATCAATTATGTCAATTATATCATGCCATCATGTATACTTAGACAACATGTGTAACGCCCCGTATACAACTTTCCATATTCGTAACTCCGACTCTTGCCATTTCCGGCTATGTGATTTATTATTTCCTCCGTGGTTGGGTTTTTGTCTGTTGTTTTGCATTTTGTTCTTGTCTTGCATTTCATCTCATAACATCATCTGCATTGCATCGGCATCGTTTTCATAAAACTTGCATCCGTTCGTGTTCCGCGGGTTCTCTCAGTTGTCCGTTCTGAGCCTGACCACACTCGCACACGCCCGCGGCACCTCCGAAATATTATTTTATAAGTGGCATAAAAATGTTCTCGGAATGGGTTGCAACTTGTCGTGCGGTCTTATTATAGTGTAGACAGGCCGCCTGCCAAGTTTCGTCGCACTCGGAGTCCATTTGATAGCCCAACTGTTAAATATATAGCGGCACCGTTGCCGGTACCTTCGTCGGACTTTTCGGCTTTCGAAACTATTGCCGGGCTGCATTTCTCTTCTCTTCCCTCAGCCCAACCCTCTCGTCACAGCCCACCTAGGCCTGCCTAACCCCCCTCGCGTTCGGAACCGCCCGATCAAGATCCGAGGGTCCGAAACCCCCCTAACCCTAGCCTTACCCCTATATAAACACCCCTCCTTCCTAAATTGGGCAACCCTAGCCCCTAGCCTCCCCTAACCTCCCGCAGCCACCACCTCCCACCTTCTCCTCGTAATCCGGCACCGGCCACCTCCTCCCTGCCACTTGGCCTCCTCCCATTGGCCAGCCGCCACCGCGCCGTCGCCCTCCACCTCTCCCTGCGCGCCACCTCGCCTCCCCCAGCGCGCCTCCTCCACCTCAGGCCCGCGAGGCCCAGATCGGCGCCCGGCGAAGCCCATCTGGGCCTGAGCAGCCCCACCCCTGCGCCCGAGCGCCGCCCGAGCCTCCCGCTCGATCCCGTGATGCCGCTCCTTGTCGCCGCCACCAGGTCGCCGAGTCCCCGTCCAGGCAGCGCCCCGCGCCCCATCTCCTCCTTCCCTCTCCTTGCTCTCTTCATCATCTCCTCATCTCCCTCTCTCTCTGTGCAGTGGCCGCCGCCGCCATGGAGATCGCGCCTCCCGGCATCGTCTTCGTCCGGGCCTGCCGCCGCTAGGAACGGGTTCCCGAGCGCCGGATATGATGGATCCGGAATCGTCGCCGTCCTCGCCGTGTCCTCCTGTGCGGGGTGGAGGACGAGCGCCAGCCCCCTCCCGCATGGGCCGCCCCTCGCGTGGGCCACAAACCGCCAAGGCCCAGCTCTGCCAGCCACCGGCCTCGCTCGCCTCTCCATCAGCCCCAACCACACCGCGGCCCAGCGTCACCAGTGCCCACCAGATCCAGCCGGCCCGCATGAGCCTCCCCAGCTGCACACCAGCTTCTCCACCGAGCCGGCCCAAGTGCCGTGGTGAGCAACCCGAGCCCCCTTGTGCACTGTTGGGCTACCCGGATTTGGCCCAGTATAGTGTTTTTTCCATGCGCTGTGATTTTTCCATTTTTCCAGAGTTGGGAGAATTGCAGAAAACCCCCTATTGTTCATGCATATAATAACTAAATAACCGTAGCTCGGTTTTAAATAAACTTTATATGTAAATAGGGTGGAAATGCCTAGTTTAACATGGTCCATTTTATTTTCCTGTTTAACAACTCTAAAATTATGTAATAGGCAGAACAGTACCAAAACTAGATTATGGACATGAGGATTTTCCGAAATTGTTGTTTGTTACTTCCGGCCTCATTTAAACTCGCCTAGATAGGTAGTTTAATTATGCCTCACCTCTTGCCATGTTTAAAAACATTTAATATTGCTTGGTAGCCTAAACGAGATCAACTAAATAATTGCTTGTGGTGTTTCGTCAATATGCAACTCGTTGCGTATTGAGCTCCACTTAATTTGCAGTGATGTTTGTTGCACTTTGCCATGCCATGCCTCATTAACCGGACATGCATCATATTTGTTTGTGCATCATGCCATGTTTATGCTTGTGCATTTACCATGTTGTTTGTTTCTTTCCGGTGTTGCTTCTTAGTTCCGGTAATGTTGCGTTCGTGAGGATTCGTTCGACTGCTCCCGTTCGTCTTCTTCATGGACTCGTTCTTCTTCCTTGCGGGATCTCAGGCAAGATGACTGCTACCCTGGATCTCACTACTATCATTGCTATGCTAGTTGCTTCGTTCTATCGCTTTGCTGCGCTACCTATCATCTATAGATCGAGCCATCCCTTGTTGCCATGAACCTCTAACCTTTGACACCTTACCTATGCAAACCGTTGCTTGGCTATGTTACCGCTTTGCTCAGCCCTCTTTGCTCCATGGTGAACAGGATTTTTCTTGGGATATCACAATATCTCTTATATTTTTTAATGCATCTATATATTTGGTAAAGGGTGGAAGACTTGGCCTTTTGCCTGGTGTTTTGTTCCACTCTTGCCACCCTAGTTTCCGTCATACCGGTGTTATGTTCTCGGATTTTGTGTTCCTTACGCGGTCGGGTGATTTATGGGACCCCCTTGACAGTTCGCTTTGAATAAAACTCCTCCAGCAAGGCCCAACATTGGTTTTACCATTTGCCTCACCTAGCCCTTTTTCCCTTGGGTTTCCGGAGCCCGAGGGTCATCTTTATTTTATCCCCCCCGGGCCAGTGCTCGTTGTGAGTGTTGGTCCAAACTGTCGGCCGCCGGTGGCCACCAGGGGCAACTCTGGGCTGGCCTACCGGAAGTCTTGACAATCCGGTGTGCCCTGAGAACGAGATATGTGCAGCTCCTATCGGGATTTGTCAGCACAGCAGGAGGCTTTGCTGGTCTTTTTTTACCATTGTCGAAATGTCTTGTAAACCGGGATTCCGAGTCTGATCGGGTCTTCCTGGGAGAAGGTTTATTCCTTCGTTGATCGCGAGAGCTTGTCATGGGCTAAGTTGGGACACCCCTGCAGGGTATAATCTTTCGAAAGCCGTGCCTGCGGTTATAGGCAGATAGGAATTTGTTAATGTCTGGTTGTAGATAACTTGACACCAGATCCGAATAAAAACGCATCAACCGCGTGTGTAGCCGTGATGGTCTCTTCTCGGCGTAGTCCGGGAAGTGAACACGGTTTCTGGGTTATGTTTGACGTAAGTAGGAGTTCAGGATCACTTCTTGATCATTGCTAGCTTCACGACCATTCTGCTTGCTCTCTTCTCGCTCTTATTTGCGTATGTTAGCCACCAAATATGCTTAGTCGCTGCTGCAGCCTCACCACTTTACCCCTTCCTTCCCTTTAAGCTTTGCTAGTCTTGATACCCATGGTAATGGGATTGCTGAGTCCTCGTGGCTCACAGATTATTACAACAATAGTTGCAGGTACAGGTTATGCGATGATCATGACGCGAGAGCGATGCTTGCTTGCGTTGAGTTGTTCTTCTGCTTCTTCGATCAGGGGATAGGTTCCAGGTCGGCAGCCCAGGCTAGCAGGGTGGATGTCGCTTGAGTTTCTGTTTGTGTTTCATCCGTAGTTGGATGATGCTCTTGTGTATTGTGATGTTGTATTGATGTGGCATTGTATGCCTTATGTATGTATCCCCATCTATTATGTAATGTTGATGTAATGATATCCACCTTGCAAAAGCATCTCAATATGCGGGTCTATCCTTGGTGGGACCTTCGAGTTCCTTTAGGATAGGGTCGCATATTGGGCGTGACAAGTTGGTAATCAGAGCCTCGACCGACCATAGGATCCCCCTTGATTGTTGGCCGTTGTTGAGTCTAGAAGAAAACTATTTTGAGTCTTAGGATTATATATATCGGAGAGTAGGATTCTTTTTACTCCTCAGTCCCTTCATCGCTCTGGTGAGGACTCTTGATGTAGATGTTTTGACTTTCCTCTCCTCAAATTTCACTAAAAAAAATTTAGGATCACGCGGGTATCTTAGAATCGTTCCGATGGTTTTGTGACGAGAACATTGTTCTAGGTGCCTCATGTCTATTTATGTGGCTTTGACCCAGGGAGTCGAGCTCTGAGGTGTTGTCGTCACAATTTTATCGTTGCAGTTATGGAATACCTGAGATTTGCCGACATCGAAAATCTCTTTTATGCAGTTGTTGGTGAGATAACCCCGATAACCTAGTACTGGGGCGAGCTCGGGAGTATTGCCATAACTCGTATAATGGATGCTTTTCGAAGGTTGAGGTACACGATTTCCGAAGGTTTGTTGGTTATGTGTTGACGAATGGATACAACTTGGATGTAGGTATTGTTAGTTTGGGTGAGATATATTGCTTCCCCTGTATCCCCAACACCAGATTGCATAACCCGAAAGTTTCGGGAGTTTTATAGGTGGGAATTCAAGTAGCTCCTAGAATATCTTTTCGACAGATGCATGATATGAGATTGGGGTTCGACGTCTAGTGGTCCGCCTTTCCACGGTCGTTTTTACAGTGGTCTCGTTGTGTCTTAAAGAACCCTTGGCTATGCTGGTTCGGGGACACTTCGTATGTCATGTGCACTGCCTTGTACATGATGGTGCTGTACACTCGAGCCCGTGTGGGCCCCACCAAGAAAACTTCGGATGGAATCTCTATCATATGTTTGTTCCGGCTTATTCTGCAAGAAAAATCCTTTGTTTTGTTTTATTTGTGGTATTCGAGTTGCTTCAAAGTCAAATGTTGATTCCATACCTTTCAAGTGGTGTTCTCATATTTCTATGGGAGTACTAATCCTTTTGATCATTGAGGTTGTCATGTTAATTCTTTTCCAACCAGTGCGCTTCTCTTCGAGATGACCCCATCATTCTCCCCATCCGCAAGATCAATTCTAAGTTTTCTCAACGGTGTTTGTTTTGTTCATCCCAAGTTGTCTTTGTTTTTCCCCACCCTCCCACCCTTTTCTTCAAGGACTCATATATTATAATCAAGTATCCATTTATTCATGTGAAGTCTCTTCACTCTTTTCAATCAATGTTTTGATCCGGTGATCCCTCGTGAAGATGCTCACGAGCTTCAAGTTCGTCAATCTTCATTCTCGTATTCCTCTCCGGTGGATTTAATTCAAGCTTTCGGTGTTGATCATATCCCTTTCCTCGTTTCAAATATTTTTCCACGTCGGTGCACCTCTTAATTGTTCACCTCTCTCTATTCTTATCCGGAGTGCTCAAGATATCTCAGAAGACTTGTGTTTCCATTCTCAATCCGTTCAAGATATTTCGAGGTTGTTATCTCATTCAAGCTATCTAATTCAACCGGTGCAATCCCCCCTTTCAATCAATTGTTCAACGGTGTATATTTTAGTGGGCCCTAACCCACAGGTCTTTTCCAGGATCTTACCTGACTCTTCTAATTATCAGGAGTGATTCTCAAATTCATTTCCAAGTTTGACGTAAGAATGAATTATCACCAGTCAAATGTCTTTCTCCAAGGTCATTTTCAAATTCTTTTCATCGTTGGGTCAACCCCCTTCGCTTTTCATTCTCCTGGAGTATCTCAACAACTCATGCTGGTTCTCATCATCATTCTCAACATTTGAAGACCGAAGAAGGATTTCTCTTAAATCTTGCTCCATTCTCTTCAAGATTCATCGTTCTAGTTTGATGCCATCCTCTCATATTTGCTTTCGATTGTGACAATTCTTTTCACCCATCCGGAGCATTTCATGAGTTGTTTCCATTTCTTTCCTCCGAAGGCCATCATGTCATAATTATTCATTCTCAGCTTTCAACTCTCGTTCTAGAATTCTTCCGGTGAATCATTCAAATATCCTCTAATCAGTTTATGATCTCTTCGTTCTCATGTATCAAATTCCCTCAAGTATCGTCATTCGTTCTCTAATTCTTACCGGTGATTCACCCCTTTACTTCGTTCGTTTTCAATTCTTATGGTGGTTCGTTCAAGATTTCACTTCCTTCGTTATCATTCAATTCATTCGTTCTTTTCAAACCTACCGGTGGTTCATGAAGATTTTCTCAAGTTTGCGTCATATCTATCTTGATCCTTTTTACGAGAATAAGTAGTATGCCAAATCCATTACTTATCATCAATTTAATTTGATGAAATATAAGCATACAATAAACCTTATTCTTATTTCCTCGAGGCGATTCCATTCTTTTCTTTCGGAGATTGTTCATGATGAAGTAATTCTTGAGTACAAGTGATTCATCTTTCTTTCCACAGTTGGTCATCATATCACATTCTCGGTTCGAGATGCTTCATCATTTCTTTTTCCTGGAGTTCCAAGTTTTCCGCATTATCTCATCGCGAAGCTCCATCTAAATCATTGCAAGGCTTCACTTTGTGTTTTCAACTTCTCTTTCTTTCTATCATCCTTTCATTACCGGAGTTCTTCATGGAGGCTCTACATGATCGTTCATCAAGGGATTCTTTTCATTCTGCAATTGTTCTTCAAGATTTCTCTCGAAGTTATGACCCGCTAAGTTATACTCTAAAATAAACATGGTGTTCAACACATGTTTTGTTTTGGAGGAGCTCAAGTATTCTTCATCTTGCATTCCGAAGTGCAATTCTTTCTACCTTACCTTTTGAGATGGTGTTATGTCATCCTTGGCAATTTCTCCTCGTGCTTCATGATTCACAAGTTGTCAGGAATGAGTTAATTAAATCCATCATTTTTCTTTGTTCAAGATATCGTTTCGACCAATCAATCTCTTTGTTGGAGTTATCTTGGGTTATATTTCACCTAAAGCCTTCCATTGGGAATGTTGCTAATTGTGGTGCTTATCATTGATCCAAGCTTTATCCATATCCTTCTCGGTGAAAGAAGTTTTCATCTCTTCGTTGATCTCAAACAAGCAATTGTTTTTTGTTAGTGGCCGGTTGTCACCTCATAATTTTGAGATGTTTTCCATAAGCCCACTACAAGCTTATCCTTTCGTTGTTGTTAATCCAACAACTCCATTCTAGCATTTCCTGTAAGCGTGCTCTTTCAAGATCAAGTTTTCCTCCATTCATTCAGTTCCATTCGTACATTTCTTCCGGAGGCTTTGTGATGTTGCTCTCTTCACTCATCTTCTCGAATTGAGGATCATGTTCTTTTCGTGCTTATCCATTTAACCGGAGTGTTGTCTTCTCATTCAAGTTCTTTCATCTTGTCAAGTTTTGCTTCTCTTTTCAACCGGAGTGCTGTCTGATATCTTTCTTACCCATTGTGCCATTCTTTCAATAGTTCCAGAGGCAGTGTGTTGTTGATTTCATCAAGTATCATCCCATCTTCTCAAGTTCATGTTCAATTCCTTCAATTTACATTCGGACTGCTGTCAAAATTATATCATTCTTATTCATTCTTATCTCGTTTCAACCAGAGTGGTTTCAATTCCTTCTTGTCCATTGTGCTCATCAATCATGTCTTTGCAACCTTCAAGTTCTCGTAATGTTGCTTGTTCCTCTTTTCTAACAGATTGTTTGCAATCTTGTTCATCTTCGTTGTTTTCTTTCTTTCATATTTCTCAACCTCTCAAGGTTCATGGTTTCACTCGTTTGTCGAAGAAGCAACTTAGTTTACCTCTTCTCTTCCTCTTCCTTTTCCCTCCGGTGCCATCCTAGATCTCGGGACGAGATCCTCTCGTAGTGGTGGAGTGTTGTAACGCCCCGGATACAACTTTCCATATTCGTAACTCCGACTCTTGCCATTTCCAGCTATGTGATTTATTATTTCCTCCGTGGTTGGGTTTTTGTCTATTGTTTTGCATTTTGTTCTTGTCTTGCATTTCATCTCATAACATCAGCTGCATTGCATCGGCATCGCTTTCATAAAACTTGCATCCGTTCGTGTTCCGCGGGTTCTCTCAATTGTCCGTTCTGACCCCGACCACACGCGCCCGCGCCCGCGGCACCTCCGAAATATTATTTTATAAGTGGCATAAAAATGTTCTTGCAATGGGTTGCAACTTGTCGTGCGGTCTTATTATAGTGTAGACAGGCTGCCTGCCAAGTTTCGTCGCATTCGGAGTCCATTTGATAGCCCAACCGTTAAATATATAGCGGCACCGTTGCCGGTACCTTCGTCGGACGTTTCGGCTTTTGAAACTGTCGCCGGGCTTCATTTCTCTTCTCTTCCCTCAGCCCAACCCTCTCGTCACAGCCCACCTAGGCCTGCCTAACTCCCCTCGCGTCCGGAACCACCCGATCGAGATCCGAGGGTCCGAAACCCCCCTAACCCTAGCCTTACCCCTATATAAACACCCCTCCTTCCTAAATTGGGCAACCCTAGCCCCTAGCCTCCCCTAACCTCCCTCAGCCGCCACCTCCCACCTTCTCCTCATGATCCGGCGCCGGCCACCTCCTCCCTGCCACTTGGTCTCCTCCCATTGGCCAGCCGCCACCTCGCCTTCCCCAGCGTGCCTCCACCACCTCAGGCCCGCGAGGCCCAGATCGGGGCCCACCAAAGCCCATCTGGGCCTGAGCTACCCCGCCCCTGCGCCCGAGCGCCACCTGAGCCTCCCGCTCGATCCCGTGCTGCCGCTCCTCGTCGCTGCCGCCAGGTCGCCGAGTCCCCGTCTAGGCAGCGCCCCGCGCCCCATCTCCTCCTTCCCTCTCCTTCCTGTCTTCTTCATCTCCTCATCTCCCTCTCTCTCTATGCAGTTGCCGCCGCCGCAATGGAGATCGCGCCGCCCGGCATCTTCTTCGTCCGGCCCTGCCGCCGCCGGGAACGGGTTCCCGAGCGCCAGATCTGATGGATCCCGGCCTCCCTCGCTCCCTCCAGTCTCTTCTCCATCGACCCCGTCGCCGGAATCGTCGTCGTCCTCGCCGTGTCCTTCTGTGCGGGGAGGAGGACGAGCGCCAGCCCCCTCCCGCATGGGCCGCGCCTCGTGTGGGCCACAAACCGCCAAGGCCCAGCTCTGCCAGCCACCGGCCTCGCTCGCCTCTCCATTAGCCCCGACCACACCGCGGCCTAGCGTCACCAGTGCCCACCAGATCCAGTCGGCCCGCGTGAGCCTCCCCAGCTACAGCCCAGCTTCTCCACCGAGCCGGCCCAAGTGCCGTGGTGAGTGACCCGAGCCCCCTTGTGCACTGTTGGGCTACCCGGATTCGTCCCAGTATAGTGTTTTTTCCCAGCGCTGTGATTTTTCCATTTTTCCAGAGATGGCAAAATTGCAGAAAACCCCCTATTGTTCATGCATATAATAACTAAATAATCGTAGCTCGGTTTTAAATAAACTTTATATGTAAATGGGGTGGAAAAACGCCTAGTTTAACATGGTCCATTTTATTTTCCTGTTTAACAACTCTAAAATTATGTAATAGGCAGAACAGTACCAAAACTAGATTATGGACATGAGGATTTTCTGGAATTGTTGTTTGTTACTTCCGGCCTCATTTAAACTTGCCTAGATAGGTAGTTTAATTATGCCTCACCTCTTGCCATGTTTAAAAACATTTAATATTGCTTGGTAGCCTAAACGAGATCAACTAAATAATTGCTTGTGGTGTTTCGTCAATATGCAACTCGTTGCATATTGAGCTCCACTTAATTTGCAGTGATGTTTGTTGCACTTTGCCATGCCATGCCTCATTAACCGGACATGCATCATATTTGTTTGTGCATCATGCCATGTTTATGCTTGTGCATTTACCATGTTGTTTGTTTCTTTCCGGTGTTGCTTCTTAGTTCCGGTAATGTTGCGTTCGTGAGGATTCGTTCGACTGCTCCCGTTCGTCTTCATCATGGACTCGTTGTTCTTCCTTGCGGGATCTCAGGCAAGATGACCGCTACCCTGGATCTCACTACTATCATTGCTATGCTAGTTGCTTCGTTCTATCGCTTTGCTGTGCTACATATCATCTGTTTATCGAGCCATCCCTTGTTGCCATGAACCTCTAACCTTTGACACCTTACCTATGCAAACCATTGCTTGGCTATGTTACCGCTTTGCTCAGCCCTCTTATAGCGTTGCTAGTTGCAGGTGAAGTTGAAGATTGCTCCATGGTGAACAGGATTTTGGTTGGGATATCACAATATCTCTTATATTTTTTAATGCATCTATATACTTGGTAAAGGGTGGAAGACTTGGCCTTTTGCCTGGTGTTTTGTTCCACTCTTGCCGCCCTAGTTTCCGTCATACCGGTGTTATGTTCCCGGATTTTGCGTTCCTTACGCGGTCGGGTGATTTATGGGACCCCCTTGACAGTTCGCTTTGAATAAAACTCCTCCAGCAAGGCCCAACATTTGTTTTACCATTTGCCTCACCTAGCCCTTTTTCCCTTGGGTTTCCGGAGCCCGAGGGTCATCTTTATTTTATCCCCCCCGGGCCAGTGCTCGTTGTAAGTGTTGGTCCAAACTGTCGGCCGCCGGTGGCCACCAGGGGCAACTCTGGGCTGGCCTACCGGAAGTCTGGACAATCCGGTGTGCCCTGAGAACGAGATATGTGCAGCTCCTATCGGGATTTGTCGGCACAGCGGGAGGCTTTGCTGGTCTTGTTTTACCATTATCGAAATGTCTTGTAAACCGGGATTCCGAGTCTGATCGGGTCTTCCTGGGAGAAGGTCTATTCCTTCGTTGATCGCGAGAGCTTGTCATGGGCTAAGTTGGGACACCCCTGTAGGGCATAATCTTTCGAAAGCCGTGCCTGCGGTTATAGGCAGATGGGAATTTGTTAATGTCCGGTTCTAGATAACTTGACACCAGATCCGAATAAAAATGCATCAACCACGAGTGTAGCCGTGATGGTCTCTTCTCGGTGGAGTCCGGGAAGTGAACACGGTTTCTGGGTTATGTTTGACGTAAGTAGGAGTTCAGGATCACTACTTGATCATTGCTAGCTTCACGACCGTTCTTCTTGCTCTCTTCTCGCTCTTATTTGTGTAAGTTAGCCACCAAATATGCTTAGTCACTGCTGCAGCCTCACCACTTTACCCCTTCCTTCCCTTTAAGCTTTGCTAGTCTTGATACCCATGGTAATGGGATTGCTGAGTCCTCGTGGCTCACAGATTACTACAACAATAGTTGCAGGTATGTGTTATGCGATGATCATGACGCGAGAGCGATGCTTGCTTGCATTGAGTTCTTCTTCTGCTTCTTCGATCAGGGGATAGGTTCCAAGTCGGCAGCCTGGGCTAGCAGGGTGGATGTCGTTTGAGTTTCTGTTTGTGTTTCATCCGTAGTCGGATGATGCTCTTATGTATTGTGATGTTGTATTCATGTGGCATTGTATGCCTTATGTATGTATCCCCATCTATTATGTAATGTTGATGTAATGATATCCACGTTGCAAAAGCGTTTCAATATGCGGGTCTATCCTTGGTGGGACCTTCGAGTTCCTTTTGGATAGGGTCGCATATTGGGCATGACAACATGTATGTGAATTATTTCATCCCAACCTATTTTAGAAAGACATCATATAGTTTTGTCATGTCATCCTGTTTAGGTACTCATCATATGTTGAATTATTCCATTATATCCTGTTAAGTTATCCATCATATATCTGAAACTGTGTCATGTTATCTTGTTTAGTTAGGCATCATATATGTAAAATTGTGTCATGCTGTCCTATTTGGTTAGACAACATATATGTGAATTACCACATGTGTCTATCATACAATGTTTGTACATTCAATTTAGTTTCTTGTTTATCAGCCATTTGAATTGGAGGGGGTGATGGCAGTATCTAAGGTAGCAAAACCCCGTTCTTCACAAAAGACAGTACTACCCGTCGATGCAGGTAGAACCATGGTTGTACTGGCCCACAAACTAGCACCACCACACATAATCGAGACTCTTCTAGATTGCACACTTACACCGTTGGGCAGAGAACCAGCTACAACCCATCTAGCCGCAACCCCGGCGGATAGTAACCCACTTCTAGTTGACAAAGCACCATGTCCACCAAAGAGTACCCCCACACGAGAAGTTTGTAAAGCTAGTGAAGTGCCCAAAGCATGAAGACCACCACAGCTAACCCAAACTCCACGTTTAAAGCAGAAGAGAAACTGTTCTCAGGTCAGATTCCGTAGCTATGGTCCATACTCCTTTGCTATTGCATCACTGTATTTACTCATACCAACTACTTTCGAATTTGAAGGATCCAATTGAAACTCCAATGGCGCAACATGTATGTTTTAAACCTATTTCTTTAACTGGATTGCTGTTCTAACTTCTTGCTCTATGTTGATTTCAGTTTAAGTTGTATAAACAATTATGTTCTCATGTGACGCACATTACAAGTGCTGCCAATGCTGTGTAGTTTCTCACACTTATATTCTGTCTATGCTGCTGTGTCTTAAAAATATATGAGTTGAACTGTGTCTCTATCTTGATTAGGCAACATAAACTAGAATGATATGGACAATACAGTGACCATAGTACATAGATATAAGTTTGTTTCATGTTGTTATCCTGTCCACCTTACTACTGAACAGGTTTACCAAAATGAGTGTCGTATACTACAAGCTAAACCTGTGATGTGTCTGCTTGTTTCTCTTGTAGTATGCAAACAGAATATTGGAGAAGAGCACCCCACTATGCAATGGTAGAGAAAGTAATGCAGATAAGGTTCAAGATAGTGAGACAACCATGTTGGTCTCCAAGAAAGGTGATAAAAATGATCTTGTAGACAGTGAGAAAACCCCATAGTATTGCATTGATGTAGTGTTCGAGTTACTGGCCAGTACTGCTGGCATAAGCTCTTCGAACTCGTTGCTTGAATCACTTTGGCTTCTTCAATCTCAGCTACAGCTGAAAGGCATCAGTCAGCTATGGTGCGGCAAGAAGCCGAAGGACTGAGGAAGTCCCTGCAGAATTCAGATGCATACTTTCTTGTGCAACAGCAAGCGCTGGAGGATTTAAGCTCCAAACAAGAGAAAGTTAATAAGCTTTCTAAGCATCTTGCCACCATTATGGGTACCCAGGATGTTGTTTCTTGAGCTCTTCTGAAGTGGTTTCGGTTCTGGACTTGTTTTGCTGTGGCGTTTATATGTTGCTTTGTTCCCTATATTTGCACTGGTGGCGAACTTTGATGCCCAGTGGATGTAATATGTGTAATAGCCGTGATAGCCTAGCATAAGTTGCTTGCTTATTCATTTCCTTGTTGTCTTTTTTATTTGTTTGCTTGTAGTCAGTGCAGTTCTATTTCCGTAGTTTGCTAGTGGCCGCAATAACCTATTTTTTAAAACTAGGCCCCAATAACCATGGGCTACATATTTACTGTAGTGGCACTGGGCCTCCTATTGGCCGTAGAAACAATGAGCCTTCTATGGGTCGTAGAAACAATGTGTCTTCTACGGGCCATAGAAACAATGGCCCTTCTACGGGCCGTAGACACAATGGGCTTTCTACGGGTCGTATCATCAATGGGCCTTATATGGGCCGTCCTATCGATCGGCCAAACATGGCCCAATAACAGACCACATTATGGCCGTAAACGGGCTAGAGTGGGAATCGTCCGTTCATGGGCCGACCATAACGGGCCGTCGTTAATAGGCCGTATTTGATGACGCTATGAAAACAGCCCAAGATATTAACGGGCCACAAACGGGCTGACTGTAACAACGGGCTGAATTTGGCCCACAAGCAGAAAATGACAGTAACCGGCCGTAAGTAACCAAATGATGGAAATGAGCCCAAGAATAAATGGGCCCTGAGAAGGCCGAAAGATAACATGAGCTGGAAACGGCCCAATGGAATAATGGGCCGTTAATGGGTATAAAGTGATATACTGTTCATTACGGGCTAGTTCCACCACGGCCCGCTAATGGGTATAAAGTGATGCACTATTCATTGCGGGCCAGTGAAACCACGTGCCGTTAATGGGCCAAGAGTTACAAAGGGCCTCATATGGGCCGAAATTCGTCATGGGCCATACATGTGCTAGAAGTGAAAACGGGCTGGAATCATATTGGATGGCCCAGATGACGCTACTGGGCCTAATTAGGATAGGGCGTAACGGGCCTTGGGTTAGCGGGCTATAAATGGGCTATATGCAAACATGCCGTTAACAGGCTTTCCATGGGTCGGCCCGCCACCTTTTGACCAAGTCAAACGGGCCGGCCTTTTCATAGGAATGGGCCTCAGTTGGGCCATGACACGTGTTAACGTATCATAGGCGCCTTCTATCCAATGAGTGGATGACATCTGTTCCAACGATGAGCCGACACGTGTTTCGTCCAGCCAATGATGATTTTACATGTGGAAAATCCCCATTGGTCGGGGCTGTTAACGGGTTATCGGATCCAAAACCCGACCCGATAGCTTAACGGCGCTCCGTTACGGTGGATCCCACGTGTCGGTCACCCTTGACGAAAGCACTTCTGTGACGCGCGATTTATCGTCATGGAAGTGGACACTACCGCGATAATAATTTTGGTAATGTCATGGAACACTTCTACGACAGCACAGGTATGACTATCTTGATTCTGTCATAAAAACGTCATGGATGTACATGCATGACAAAAAGCGCGACCTACTGTGACAAACACGTATCATCAGAGAAGTGTATTTTTTTGTAGTTTTACTCTCTTGTAATGGATTGAGTTTTCCCTCTGAAGTTATCTTATCGGATTGAGTCTTTAAGGATTTGAGAACACTTGATGTATGTCTTGCCGTGCTTATCTGTGGTGACAATGGGATATTCACGTGATTCACTTGATGTATGTTTTGGTGATCAACTTGCGGGTTCAGTGACCTTGTGAACTTATGCATAGGGGTTGGCACACGTTTTCGTCTTGACTCTCCGGTAGAAACTTTGGGGCACTCTTTGAAGTACTTTGTGTTGGTTGAATAGATGAATCTGAGATTGTGTGATGCATATCGTATACTCATGCCCACAGATACTTGAGGTGACAATGGAGTATCTAGGTGACATTAGGGTTTTGGTTGATTTGTGTCTTAAGGTGTTCTTCTAGTATGAACTCTATGATAGATCGAATGGAAATAATAGCTTCATGTTATTTTACTACGGACTCTTGAATAGATAGATCAAAAAGGATAACTTTGAGGTGGTTTCGTACCCTACCATAATCTCTTCATTTGTGCTCCGCTATTAGTGGCTTTGGAGTGACTCTTTGTTGCATGTTGAGGGATTGTTATGTGATCCAATTATGTTATTATTCTTGAGAGAACATGCACTAGTGAAAGTATGAACCTTAGGCCTTGTTTCCTACCATTGCAATACCGTTTACGCTCACTTTTATCACTTGTTATCTTGCTTTTTTTATAATTTCAGATTACAAATACCTTTATCTACCATCCATATTGCACTTTTATCACCATCTCTTTGCCGAACTAGTGCACCTATACAATTTACCATTGTATTGGGTGTGTTGGGGACACAAGAGACTCTTTCTTATTTGGTTGCAGGGTTGTTTGAGAGAGACCATCTTCATCCTATGCCTCCCATGGATTGATAAACCTTAGGTCATCCACTTGAGGGAAATTTGCTACTGTCCTGCAAACCTCTACAATTGGAGGCCCAACAACGTCTACAAGAAGAAGATTGTGTAGTAGACATCAAGCTATTTTCTGGCGCCGTTGCCGGGGAGGTGAGTTCTTGAAGGTATACCTTTAGATCTTGCGATCGGATCTTTTTGTTTCTTGTTTTATCACTAGTTTAGTCTATAAAAGAAAACTACAAAAAATGGAATTGAGTTTGTCTCATACGCTTCGTCTTTTTAATATCTTTCGTGAGAATGATGGTAAGGAAAATTGTGGTCAAGTGCTAGAAGTAGAAATCTATAAAATGTTTGGCACTAAATCTTTGAATGATGAGCATGATTGCAATGTTATTAGTATGAATTCTTTGAATACCCATGATGCCAATGATATGCAAAGCCACAAGCTTGGGGATGCTATGTTTGATGAAGATGATATTTTTTTTGTCCCCCATGTTTTGATGAGAAAATTTATTATGATGAAAGGATGCCTCCTATTTAAGATGACTATATTAATGAAAGTGGGTTTGGAAGATTGTCAACTTTAGGAAGTAATGATCCCACTATTTTGGAGGATGTTGAATATTATTGTGATAATTATGAAAGTGGATTTGGAGAGGTCATGACTTTATTTAGTGATGAATCCACTATTTAGAAAAAGGTTCCAATTGATTATGAGAATAAAGTTTCTATAAAGAATAATGATAACGATTCAATTGGATTATGGCTCACATGATAGTTATTTTGCTGAGTTTGCTCCCACTATTATTCATGAGAAGAAATTTTCTTATGTGGAGAGTAATAAAAAGTATATGCTTGTAGATCATGAAAAGAATGATTTATGTGCTAGTTATAATGTTGAATTCATTCATGATGCTACTAAAAATTATTATTAGGGAGGAGCATATGCTTGTAGGAATTGCAATAATATCAAGTTTCCTCTCTATGTGCTTAAAGTTTTGAAGTTATGCTTATTTTGCCTTCCTATGCTAGTTGATTATTGTTCACATAAGTTCTTTGCTCACAAAATACCTATGCATAGGAAGTGGTTTAGACTTAAATGTGCTAGTCATATTCTTCATGATGCTCTCTTTATGTTTCAATTCTTATCTTTTATGTGAGCATCATTGAAATCATCATGCCTAGCTAGGGGCGTTAAACGATAGCGCTTGTTGGGAGGCAACCCAATATTATTTTTGTTCCTTGATTTTTGCTCCTTTTTAGTAATAAATAATTCATCTAGCATCTGGTTAGATGTAGTTTTATGTTTTAATTAGTGTTTGTGCCAAGTAGAGCCTTTGGGAAGACTCGGGTGAAGTCTATATGATCCTGCTGTAAAAAAATAGAAACTTTGTGCTCACGATAATAGCTTTCATTGTTTACTGGAGAATGCTTTTAGGTTGATTCTTTTTTCAGATCATTAATAGACAAATTACTCAGGTCAAACAATTTGTTATAGAATTTTTGGAGTTCATAAGTATACGTTTGATACAGATTACTACAGACTGTTCTGTTTTTGACAGATTCTGTTTTCTATGTGTTGTTTGCTTATTTTGATGAATCTATGAGTAGTATCGGAGGATACGAACCATATAGAAGTTGGAATACAGTAGGTTTAACACCAATATTAATTTATAATGAGTTCACAACAGTACCAAAAGTGGTGATTTATTTTCTTATACTAACGGAGTTTACGAGTTTTGTTTTGAGTTTCGTGTTGTGAAGTTTTCAAGTTTTGGGTAAAGATTCGATGGACTATGGAATAAGGAGTGGTTAGATCCTAAGCTTGGGGATGCCCAAGGCACCCCGAGGTAATATTAAAGGACAACCAAGAGCCTATGCTTGGGGATGCCCCGGATGGCATCCCCTCTTTCGTCTTCGTTCATCGGTAACTTTACTTGGAGCTATATTTTTATTCACCACATGATATATGTTTTGCTTGGAGCGTCATTTTCTTTTGTTAGTATTTTCTTGTTGTTATTTAGAATAATTTTTTGCATCTATATTTTCAATAAAAATGTCAAGAATAATATTTACCAGGCTTATTTTGCAAGTATACATGTTGCTGTTTCAAAACAGAAAGTTTACCGCTGTTGCAAAAATTCCCTAGAATAGTCAGAGAGTGATATAATGTTGAATATTTTTGCATAATTATCTCTGTAATATTCTACAGAGTAGTATTTTTCTTATAATATTTTGAGTTAGGGAAGTATGATGAATCTTGCATTCTTTACAGACTATACTGTTTTGGCAGATTGCTGTTATGTTTGCATATGCTTGCTTGTTTAATGATTCTATTTGAGGATAGGAGTATTAAATATGTAGAGACATTTAGTATGCAATGTTGAATAATAATGTTAGTAATATGTTATAGTAGAAAATGATAAGGTTTTTGCATTGTTTTATACTAACCTATCTCACGAATTCTTGTTGAATTTTGTGTGGATGAAGTTTTTGAGATTTAGGAAAACCGTGATATGAGAGGAATTAAGGAGACGCAAAAGCTCAAGCTTGGGGATGCCCAAGGCACCCCAAGATAAAATTCCAAGAAGCCTCAAGCATCTAAGCTTGGGGATGCCTCAGTAGGCATCCCACCTTTCTTCTTCAACAATTATCGGTTAGTATCGATTGAACCTAAGTTTTTGCTTCTTCACATGATGTGTGCTATCCCTGAAATGTCATTTTGTTTTGTTTTGCTTGCTGCTATAATAAAATACCAAGATCTGAAATACTTAAATGAGAGAGAGTCTTCACATAGCTAAATAATTATTTTACTACTCATTGATCTTCACTTATATTTTTTTGGAGTAGTTTGTCATTTATTCGTGTGCTGCACTTATATCCTATGAGTAAATGGTTGAATGAGTTGAATATCATAAATCTGAAATTATATATACTTCATATGCTTATCCCATGGAGAGTAATGACTTCACATATAAGAAGTAGAGGTGGTAAATTTATTGAAGATTAGCAAACATTGTATTGGTCATTTGAACAATTCATGAAAGAATATTTAAGGAAGAGAGATTTCACATATAAATATACTATCATGGACATTCTTTTGTAATTGTGAGCACTCATTAAAATATGACATGCTAAAAGGTTGACGTTGAACAAGGAAGACAACGTAATGGGTTATGTTTTCCTATATCTGAAAAGTTATATTGTCTTGGATCATCCAACATGCTGAGCTTGCCTTTCTCCCTCATGCTAGCCAATTTCTTTGCACCAAGTAGAAATACTACTTGTGCTTCCAAACATCCCTTAAACCAGTTTTGCTATGAGAGTCCACCATACCTACCTATGGACTGAGTAAGATCCTTCAAGTAAGTTGTCATTGGTGCATGCAATAAAAATTTCTCTCTAAATATGTATGAATTATTAGTGCGAAGAAAATAAGCTTTATACGATCTTTTTATGGAAGCAATAAAACCGACAGACTGCATAATAAAGGTCCATATCACAAGTGGCAATATAAAGTGACGTTCTTTCGCATTAAGATTTTGTGCATCCAACCATAAAAGCGCATGACAACCTCTGCTTCCCTCTGCGAAGGGCCTATCTTTTACTATTATCTTCTACCCTTATACAAGAGTCATGGTGTTCAACACCTTTCGTTTTTACATTTTTTTCCTTTGGCAAGCACTTTGTGTTGGGGTGATCCATATATATATATATATATATATATATATATATATATATATATATATATATATATATATATATATATATATATATATATATACACACACATATATATATATCCACTTGGATGTAGGCGTTCATAAATTATTATTGTTGACATTACCCTTGAGGTAAAAGGTTGGGAGGCGAAACTATAAGCCCCTATCTTTATCTGTGTTCGATTAAAACTTTGGACCCATTAATATCACGTGTGAGCAATTATGAAATATTAAATTATAGTTGAGTATGTGGAGTTTTCTAAATCAACGCTCTGACATAGACCCTTCCTGAAAATAAGATGAATTGCAATTGTTTGATGACTGAAAATGTGGTTTGCTAGTTTTCAAGAAAGTTTATGGTCTATGCTTTAACATGTGAATAGCTTGTTACTTGATCATGAAATTTTTAAGAGATGAACTATTATTATGACATATAATGATGCTCGAAAAGGTGACTGAAATTATCATTGATCAAACTTGTGCACCTGCTAGCATTCACACTTCATAAATTCTTTTATCATTTACCTACTCGAGGACGAGCAGGAATTAAGCTTGGAGATGCTGATACGTCTCCAACGTGTCTATAATTTATGAAGTATTCATGCTATTATATTATCCATCTAGGATGTTTTATATGCATTTATATTCTATTTTATATGATTTTTGGGACTAACCTATTAAGCTAGAGCCCAGTGCCAGTTTCTGTTTTTTCCTTGTTTTTGAGTTTTACAAAAAAGGAATACCAAATGGAGTCCAATTGACGTGCCAATTTTTGACGATTTTTTATGTACCAAAAGAAGACCCCGGAGCAAAAGAGTTGGGCCAGAACAGTCCCTGGCCATCCACGAGGGTGGGGGCGCCCCCCCCCCCCGGCGTGTGGGCCTACCTCGTGGACGACTCGAGTAACTCCTTGATGTGAGACCTACGCCAAAAGTTCCTATAAATACTGAAACCTCCAGAAAATAACCTAGATCGGGAGTTCCACTGCCGCAAACCTCTATAGCCACCAAAAACCAATCGGGACCCTGTTCCGGCACCCTACCAGAGGGGGGATCCCTCACCGGTGGCCATCTTCATCATCCCGGTGCTCTCCATGACGAGGAGGGAGTAGTTCACCCTTGGGGCTGAGGGTATGTACTAGTAGCTATGTGCTTGATCGCTCTCTCTCTCTCTCTCTCTCTCTCTCTCTCTCTCTCTCTCGTGTTCTTGATTTGACACGATCTTGATGTATTGCAAGCTTTGCTATTATAGTTGGATCTTATGATGTTTCTGCCCCTCTACTCTCTTGTAATGGATTGAGTTTTCCCTTTGAAGTTATCTTATCGGATTGAGTCTTTAAGGATTTGAGAACACTTGATGTATGTCTTGCCGTGCTTATCTGTGGTGACAATGAGATATTCACGTGATTCACTTGATGTATGTTTTGGTGATCAACTTGCGGGTTCAGTGACCTTGTGAACTTATGCATAGGGGTTGGCACACGTTTTCATCTTGACTCTCCGGTAGAAACTTTGGGGTACTCTTTGAAGTACTTTTTGTTGGTTGAATAGATGAATCTGAGATTGTGTGATGCATATCGTATAGTCATGCCCACGGATACTTGAGGTGACAATGGAGTATCTAGGTGACATTAGGGTTTTGGTTGATTAGTGTCTTAAGGTGTTATTCTAGTATGAATTCTATGATAGATCGAACGGAAAGAATAGCTTCATATTATTTTACTACGGACTCTTGAATAGATAGATCAAAAAGGATGACTTTGAGGTGGTTTCGTACCCTACCATAATCTCTTCGTTTGTTCTCTGCTATTAGTGGCTTTGGAGTGACTCTTTGTTGCATGTTGAGGGATTGTTATGTGATCCAATTATGTTATTATTGTTGAGAGAACTTGCACAGTTGCACTAGTGAAAGTATGAACCTTAGGCCTTGTTTCCTACCATTGCAATACCGTTTACGCTCACTTTTATCGCTTGTTACCTTGCTGTTTTTATAATTTCAGATTACAAATACCTTTATCTACCATCCATATTGCACTTGTATCACCATCTCTTCGCCGAACTAGTGCACCTATACAATTTACCATTGTATTAGGTGTGTTGGGGACACAAGAGACTCTTTGTTATTTGGTTGCATGGTTGTTTGAGAGAGACCATCTTCATCCTACGCCTCCCACGGATTGATAAACCTTAGGTCATCCACTTGAGGGAAATTTGCTACTGTCCTACAAACCTCTGCACTTGGAGGCCTAACAACGTCTACAAGAAGAAGGTTGTGTAGTAGACATCAGTATGCAGCAAATCTAAAGAGGGGAGCGAGTCTTGAAAAATTGAAAATATTTGGTCTAAAAAGTCATGATTGGCACATCTGGATTGAGCGGATAATGCCAGTGATGTTGCGTGTCTTCATCCCTTAAGATGAATGGATAGTACTGGCAGAGCTGAGCTATTTCTTCCGTTTTCTTTGTGCGAAAGAACTATCGCCTGGCCTCCTAGAAGAAATGGAACTGTTGGCACCGGAGTTGATCTGCAAGTTAGAGATGATCTTTGCGCTAATCTTCTTTAATCCGATGCAACACTTGATTTTGCATCTCCCGGCCGGGGCAAGATTGGGGGGGGGGGCACGGTGAGTTTGATTTGAATTGTTGTTAGTTACTAGTATTCACATTTCAGTTGCATCATGCTAACGAGACATTACTGGAAATGATCTTTGGTGCAGCATGCCTCCCGACAAGCATCGACCAATCCTTCTGCGTCTGGCAATGGTGGAACCCCGACTGGTCCTTCACCTACGTCTGCCATTGGCGCAGCCCCGACCGTTCCTTCACTTCCGTGATAACGGTATTTTTCTTCTTATTTAGCCTACTTAGTCCATTTATGACATAATTTAGCCTATTTAGTCCACAATGACATAATAAGATGAAGAAAATCAAGGAAGAGGAAGAAAAGAAGGAGTAGAAAGAAAAGAAGATGAAGAAGAAAAATGTCATAATAACCTTACTTGTTTTTATTCGTAAATGGCATAATAACCTTGCTAACCTCATAAATGTCATATACTTAGCGTGTTGTCCTCTAAAATGACACAATAAGCTTAGTTAGCTCAAAAATGGTATAATTAGCTAGGTTAGCTCAAACATGACCAAGTTTACTTAGGTTAGCTCCAATATGATCCATTTAACCTACATTAGCTCCAAAATGGTCCATTTAACCTACGTTACCTCCAAAATGATCCATTTGACCTACGTTAGCTCCAAAATGACCTATTTACTTAGCTTAGCTCTAAATTGACCTACACACTTGGTATTTTTACTTATCTTAGCCCAAAAATGGCATTTTTACCTACCTTAGCCTATTTAGTCCACAAATGATAGAATAAGATGAAGAAAATCAAGGAAGAGGAAGAAAAGAAGGAATAGGAAGAAAAGAAGAAGAACATCTTCTTCTTCTTCTTTTCCTCCTCTTCCTTTTCTTCTAGATAGTCTTTTCCTTATTCTTCTTCTTGTTCTAACTTTCATCTTGCCCAATTTGTCGATTTGCTTTAGATGAGGAAGCTTGTATTGATGGAGTGTCCTATTCTTCTGTTGCTTCCTTGTTGTTTATGAAAACTTGTTGGATATGTCTATATGTCTATATGGATATGTTGTTGGAAACTTGTTTATGGATATGTATGTACACTGCCAGTTCTTTGCCGTCATGTGGCTGATGGCAAAGAAGGTCTTTGCCGTCCACTTAGATAAAACGGACGGCAAAGAACTGGCTGATGGCAAAGAAGGTCTTTGCCATCAGCTAATTCTTTGCGGTCAGCTGGCTGACGGCAATGATTCTTTGCCGTCAGTTGGCAGACGGCAAAGAGGGATGTGGGCCCCACTAACGAGCAGCTCAAAAAAAACTAATGGCCAGCTCTTTGTCGTCTGCTAGCGGACGTCAAAGGGGGCGGACGGCAAAGGGATTAACCTAACTAACGGCTGCCCCCACCCCGTCGCTCCCTCTCTTTCTCTCTTTCTGTCCGCGCGCCTCTCCCCGACGAGAGCACCGCCGCCCCCACCACCCGCCACCGCCCCGACCAGCCGCCGCCCTCTTGCCCCATCGCCCCACCACCCGTCGCCGCCCCCTCGCCCCTCGCC
>NC_041381.1:666342741-666408047 GCF_002162155.2 Triticum dicoccoides
TTATGTTAATTTAGTTTCTGTTTTAGTTATAGTTTTACTTTAGTTTTGCTATCATTTTAGTTTTAGTTTTATTTTTAGTTTAGTTTATTTTAGATTTGCTTTAGTTTTAGTTTAGAAGAAGAATAAGAGTAGAAGGAGGAGGAGGAGGGAGGAAGAGGAGGAGGGAGAAGAAGAAAGAAAAGAAGAAGAAGAAGAAGAAGAAGAAGAAGAAGAAGAAGAAGAAGAAGAAGAAGAAGAAGAAGTACTTCTTCTTCTTCTTCTTCTTCTTCTTCTTCTTCTCCATTTGTGCTTTAATTTTGTACTTGTGCTTTAATTTTGTATCAATGAACTTGCATGGTTGGAACTTGTTATATATGGATGGATGCATAAACAATGTGAAACTTTTGTAATACGTAAGGATGCATGGAACTATATATGTGTTGGTTATGTTTGTATATATGATGAAACTTGTGTGTTGGATATGCTTGTTGTGTATATATGTATATCTATGTATATCTGTGAATTGTTGTCAAATTGAATGAATTAAATTAAAAACAGGGTTGTACAGGCTCTTTGCTATCAACTAGCTGACGGCAAACATGCCACGTGGCAGATACCTGTGATTCCTGGGACTGGCATGTTTGAGCACTTTTTCGTCTTCCAGCGGACGACAAAGACCATAGCCTCTTTGCCGTCTGCTGGCTGACGGCAAAACACGCCGTTAACCCCTAACGGCTCTCACCCCACCTCACTACCATCCACAATCGTTGTCGTCTGTAGGCCACCAACGGCAGATGGACAACCCTTTCCCGTCCGTTTCCAGGAAGTGGACGGCAAAGAAGGCCTTTGCTGGCACGTGTTCAGACGAACGGTTTGCCGTCCGCCAGCAGACGACAAAGGAGTTTGCCGTCTGTGATCAAAAAGAGAACAGTCTGTAGTAATATGTATCAAACGTATACTTCTGGAACTACAACAATTCTGAAATAAATTGGTGGACCTGAGGAATTTGTCTATTAATCATCTACAAAAAGAATCAACCTAAAAGCACTCTCCAGTAAAAAATGGCAGCTAATCTCATGAGCGCTAAAGTTTCTGTTTTCTACAGCAAGATCATAAAGACGTCACCCAAGTCTTCCCAAAGGCTCTATTTGGCACTTTATTGACACAAAAGCTATAAAACATGATTACTACAGTAGCATAATCATGTGGACACAAAAAAATAGTAAGGACAAATATTGGGTTGTCTCCCAACAAGCGCTTTTCTTTAATGCCTTTCTAGCTAGGCACGATGATGACAATGATGCTCACATAAAAGATAAGAATTGAAACATAACGGGAGCATCATGAAGAATATGACTAGCACATTTAAGTCTAACCCACTTCCTATGGATAGGGATTTTGTGAGCAAACAACTTATGGGAACAATAATCAATTAGCATAGGAAGGTAAAACAAGCATAGCTTCAGAATTTTCAACACATAGAGAGGGAACTTTATATTATTGCAATTCCTACAAGCATATAATCCTCCCTCATAATAATTTTCAGTAGCATAATGAATGAATTCAACAATATAACCAGCACCTAAAGCATTCTTTTCATGATCTACTAGCATAGAATTTTTATTACTCTCCACATAAGCAAAATTCTTCTCATTCGGAATAGCGGGAGCATCATAAGAGACTCGAATACTAAAAGTTGTTTCCACATTAAAAGAGTAATGTTCAGAAAAAGGGTAAGCATAATCATAACAAGTTTTATAAATATAACCATCACTACTTTTTATAGCATAGGTTTCCTCAAAATAATTATCATAAGTAGCAACTTTCATCAATATCATAGAGGGATCACTACTTCCTAAAGTTGGCACTCTTCCAAACCCACTTTCACCAATATAATCATCATAGGTAAGAGGCTTGCTATCATCATAACAACATTGCATATCAAAACTTGGGAGGCTAAAAATATCATATTCATTAAACGTAGCATCCCTAAGCTTGGAACAAACATTAATTTCAGCAAATATATTCTCAAATATGCCATCCTCATCAAACATAGCTTCCCTAAGCTTGGGCCTTTTCATATGATAAGCATAATCACTCTCATCATTAATAGTATGGATAGCACCAATAGTATAGTAATTATCATCATCACAATGAGTAGTAGGAGCAACATCATTTGGGAGGGATACCTTTTTACCTTTGCTTCTCTGTTTTTTTTCTTCCTCACATCACATGTGGGTTCAACCTTCTTCTTTGTGCTCCTTATTGATGAGATTGGTTGAATAGAAGGCTCCTCCTCGTTACCAAATTCATCATAAGCAATAATAGGAGGATATTGGGAAGTCTCTTCCCTTTCATTGGTATTCTCTTCATCTTCCATTTGCTTTCTTTTCTTTAGGTAATTAGCAATATAAGGATTTTCAATGCAATTCACCACACAATACAAATAAATTTTCTCTAGATCAAAATCAAAGAGTTTATCAAGGACAAATTCTGGAAGATTCTTAGTTAAACGTTTCATTTCTTCATAACCCAAACAAACTAAGTTCATTATAATGTGCAAGGGAAGTCAAATCATCACAATTTTTGGACACGATTCGGTCATGAAATAATTTGCATCAGAGATGTAAATGACCGCGTTCATTGCAAAGTTCACAAGTACGGCAAAGGAAATGTGAATTTTCAGCATTCTTATCTAGCCTTTCTTGCAACAGTTTAGTTTCTAAATGCTTATGTCTCTTCCAATATCTATCTTCTCTATTCGGTGTGTACTTGCAAACTCAATTCACTCCACAAAAATCGACCTGTTTATAGGAGACATTTCCATCATAACTAGTGTAATCATCATTAGTACTATGGATATTCAAGGAGTTCATACTAACAACATTGCAATCATGCTCATCATTCAAATATTTAGTTCCAAACAATTTAATGCATTCTTCTTCTAGCACTTGAGCACAATTTTCCTTACCATCATTCTCACGAAAGATATTAAAAAGATGAAGCATATGAGGCAAACTCAATTCCATTTTTTGTAGTTTTCTTTTGTATACTAAACTAGTGATAAAACAAGAAACAAAAAGATTCAATTGCAAGATCTAAAGATATACCTTCAAGCACTCACCTCCCCGGCAATGGCGCTAGAAAAGAGCTTGATGTCTACTACACTACCTTCTTCTTGTAGACGTTGTTGGGCCTCCAAGTGCATAGGTTTCTAGGAAAGTAGCAAATTTCCCTCAAGTGGATGACCTAAGGTTTATCAATCCGTGGGAGGCGTAGGATGAAGATGGTCTCTCTCAAGCAACCCCGCAACCAAATAACAAAAAGTCTCTTGTGTCCCCAACACACCCAATACAATGGTAAATTGTATATGTGCACTAGTTCGGCGAAGAGATGGTGATACAAGTGCAATATTGATTGTAGATAAAGGTATTTGTAATCTAAAATTATAAAAATAGCAAGGTAACTAATGATAAAAGTGAGCGTAAACGGTATTGCAATGCTAGGCAACAAGGCCTAAGGTTCATACTTTCAGTAGTGCAAGTTCTCTCAACAATAATAACATAGTTGGATGATATAACTATCCCACAACATGCAACAAAGAGTCACTCCAAAGTCACTAATAGCGGAGAACAAACGAAGAGATTATGGTAGGGTACGAAACCACCTCAAAGTTATCCTTTTTGATCTATCTATTCAAGAGTCCATAGTAAAAATAACATGAAGCTATTCTTTCCATTCGATCTATCATAGAGTTCATACTAGAATAACACCTTAAGACACAAATTAAACCAAAACCCTAATGTCACCTAGATAATCCATTCTCACCTCAAATATCCGTGGCCATGATTATACGATATGCATCACACAATCTCAGATTCATCTATTCAACCAACACAAAGTACTTCAAAGAGTGCCCCAAAGTTTCTACCAGAGTGTCAAGACAAAAACGTGTGCCAACCCCTATGCATAAGTTCACAAGGTCACTGAACCGCAAGTTGATCACCAAAACATACATCAAGTGGATCACGTGAATATCCCATTGTCACCACAGATAAGCACGGCAGGACATACATCAAGTGTCCTCAAATCCTTAAAGACTCAATCCGATAAGATAACTTCAAAGGGAAAACTCAATCCATTACAAGAGAGTAGAGGGGGAGAAGCATCATAAGATCCAACTATAATAGCAAAGCTCGCGATACATCAAGATCGTGTCAAATCAAGAACACGAGAGAGAGAGAGAGATCAAACACATAGCTACTGGTACATACGCTCATCCCCGAGGGTAAACTACTCCCCCCTCGTCATGGAGATCGTCAGGATGATGAAGATGGCCACCGGTGAGGGATCCCCCCTCCGGCAGGGTGCCGGAACAGGCTCCCGACAGGTCTTTGGTGGCTACAGAGGCTTGCGGCGGCGGAACTCCCGATCTATCTTCCATTTCGATGTTTTCAGGGTATATGGAGATATATAGGTGAAAGAAGTCGGTTGGGGGACGCTCGTGGGGCCCACGAGAGAGGGGGCACCCCCGTGGCCTCCTCGAAGCTTCCCTGGCTTGCACTCCAAGTTCCCTGGATTGCTTATGTTCCAAAAATAAGTTTCCCGAAGATTTCATTCCTTTTGGACTCCGTTTGATATTCCTTTTCTTCGAAACACTGAAACAGGCAAGAAAACAGCAATATGGGCTGGGCCTCCGGTTAGTAGGTTAGCCCAAAAATGATATAAAAGTGTAAGTAAATCCCATAAACATCCCAAATAGGTAATATAATAGCATGGAACAATCAAAAATTATAGATACGTTGGACACGTATCAAGCATCCCCAAGCTTAATTCCTGCTCGTCCTCGAGTTGGTAAATGATAAAAACAAATTTTTTGATGTGGAATGCTACCTAGCATATTTCTCTATGTAATTTCTTTTTGTTGTGGCATGAATGATCATATCCAAATGATTCAAAATAAAAGTTCATATTGACATAAGAAATAGTAATACTTCAAGCATACTAATCAAAGCAATCATGTCTTCTCAAAATATCATGGCTAAAGAAAGTTCATCCCTACAAAATCATATAGTTAGGCTATGCTTCATTTTCATCACACAAAATACTCCCATCAAGCACAACCCCGGTTTCAGCCAAGCAATTGTTTCATACTTTAGCAATCCCAAACATTTTTCAACTTTCACGCAATACATGAGCATGAGCCATGGATATAGCACTATGGGTGGAATAGAATATGATGGTGGAGGTTGTGTGGAGAAGACAAAAAGGGAGAAAGTCTCATATTGACGAGGATAATAAACGGGCTATGGAGATTCCCATCAATTTATGTCAACATGAGGAGTAGGGATTGCCATGCAACGGATGCACTAGAGCTGTAAATGTATGAAAGCTCAACAAAAGAAACTAAGTGGGTGTGCATCCAACTTGCTTGCTCATGAAGACCTAGGGCATTTGAGGAAGCCCATCGTAGGAATATACAAGCCAAGTTCTATAATGAAAAATTCCCACTAGTATATGAAAGTGACAACATATGAGACTCGCTATATGAAGAACATGGTGCTACTTTGAAGCCCAAGTGTGGAAAAAGATAGTATCATTGCCCCCTTTTTTCTTTTTTTTCTTTTTTTCTTTTTTTTATTTGGCCTTCGTTTTTTTTATTTTTGGCCTTTCTTTTTTTCTTTGGCATTTTTTTCTTTAGGGACAATGCTCTAATAATGATGATATATTTACAACTCATGAATTACAACTCGAAACTAGAACAAGATATGACTCTATATGAATGCCTCCGGCGGTGTACCGGGATGGGCAATGAATCAAGAGTGACATGTATAAAAATTTATGCATGGTGGCTTTGCCACAAATACGATGTCAACTACATGATCATGCAAGGCAATATGACAATAGTAATGTATGTCATGATGATAAACGGAACGGTGGAAAGTTGCATGGCAATATATCTCGGAATGGCTATGGGAATGCCATTATAGGTAGGTATGGTGGCTGTTTTGAGGAAGATATAAGGAGGTTTATGTGTGACAGAGCGTATCATATCACGGGGTTTGGACGCACCGGCGAAGTTTGCACCAACTCTCAAGGTGAGAAAGGGCAATGCACGATACCGAAGAGGCTAGCAATGATGGAAAGGTAAAAGTGCGTATAATCCATGGAGTCAACATTAGTCATAAAGAACTCACATACTTATTGTAAAAATGTACAAGTCATCAAAAACCAAGCACCACGCGCATGCTCCTAGGGGGGAGGTTGGTAGGAGTTAACCATCGCGCGCCCCCGACCTCCACACAAGGGAAGGTAATCAAAAGAGCACCCCATGCAATAAATTTGTTACATAACTTTTACCATACATGCATGCTACGGGACTTGCCAACTTCAAAACAAGTATTCTTTAAATTCACAATTACCCAACTAGCATGACTCTAATATCACCACCTCTATATCTCAAAACAATTATCAAGCATCAAATTGATCATAGCATCCAATTCACTTCTATGATAGTTTTCATTAAAATTACCATGCTATTTAAGACTCTCAAAATAATATAAGTGAAGCATGAGATTTCATTAATTTCTAAAAAATAAAACCACCGCCTTGCTCTAAAAAGATATAAGTGAAGCACTAGAGCAAATGACAAACTACTCCGAAAGATATAAGTGAAGATCAATGAGTAGTCAAATAATTATATAGCTATGAGAAGACTCTCTCTCACTTAAGTATTTCATATCTAATGTATTTTATTCAAGAAGCAAGCAAAACAAAACAAAATGACATTGCAAGGATAGCACAACTCATGTGACGAAGCAAAAACTTAGGTTCAACTGATACTAACCGTTAATTGTTGAAGAAGAAAGGTGGGATGCCTACCGGGGCATCCCCAAGCTTAGATGCTTGAGACTTCTTGAAATATTATCTTGGGGTGCCTTGGGCATCCCCAAGCTTGAGCTTTTGTGTCTCCTTAATTCCTTTTATATCTTGGTTTCCTAAATCTCGAAAGCTTCATTCACACCAAACTCAACAAGAACTCGTGAGATAAGTTAGTATAAAACAATGCACAAAAATTATCATTTTCTACTGTAACAAATTACTAACATTATTATTCAAAATTGCATACTAAATGTCTCTGCATATTTAATACTCCTATCCTAAAATAGAATCATTTAACAAGCAAGCATATGCAAACAATGCAAACATAACAGCAATCTGCCAAAATAGTATAGTCTGTAAAAAATGCAAGATTCATCATACTTCCCTAACTCCAAAAACTATAAGAAAAATATTAAGCTGTAAAATATTTATCAGAGATGTTTACGAAGAAAGATTCAACATTGTATCATTCTCTGACTTTTCTAGGGAATTTTCGCAACAACGGTAAACTTTCTGTTTTGAAACAGCAACATGTATACTTGCAAAATAAGCATGGTAAAGGCTATCCTTGACATTTTTATAGAAAATAAAGATGCAAAACATTATTATAAATAACAGCAAGCAAATACTAACAAAAGAAATTGACACTCGAAGCAAAACACATATCATGTGGTAAATAAAAATATAGCTCCAAGTAAAGTTACCGATGAACGAAGACGAAAGAGGGGATGCCTTCCGGGGCATCCCCAAGATTAGGCTCTTGGTTGTCATGGAATATTACCTTGGGGTGCCTTGGGCATCCCCAAGCTTAGGCTCTTGCCACTCCTTATTCCATAGTCCATCGAATCTTTACCCAAAACTTGAAAACTTCAACCACACAAAACTTGTAAGCTCCGTTAGTACAAGAAAATAAATCACCACTTAGGTACTGTAATGAACTCATTCTTTATTCATATTGATGTAATATCTACTGTATTCAAAATTATCTATGGTTCATACCCTCCGATACTACTCATAGATTTATCAAAATAAGCAAACAACACATAGAAAACAGAATCTGTCAAAAACAGAACCGTCTGTAGTAATCTGTCAAAGAAGGCCTTTGCTGGCACGTGTTCAGACGGACGGTTTGCCGTACGCCAGCAGACGACAAAGGATTTTGCCGTCCGTGATAAAAAACAGAACAGTCTATAGTAATATGTATCAAACGTATACTTCTGGAACTGCAAAAATTCTGAAATAAATTGGTGGACCTGAGGAATTTGTCTATTAATCATCTGCAAAAAGAATCAACCTAAAAGCACTCTCCACTAAAAAAATGGCAACTAATCTCATGAGCGCTAAAGTTTCTGTTTTTTATAGCAAGATCATAAAGACTTCACCCAAGTCTTCCCAAAGGCTCTATTTGGCACTTTATTTGAACAAAAGCTATAAAACATGATTACTACAGTAGCATAATCATCTGGACACACAAAAATAGTAAGGGTAAATATTGGGTTGTCTCCCAAAAAGCCCTTTTCTTTAATGCCTTTCTAGCTAGGCGCGATGATGACAATGATGCTCACAAAAAAGATAAGAATTGAAATATAACGAGAGCATCCTGAAGAATATGACTAGCACATTTAAGTCTAACCCACTTCCTATGCATAGGGATTTTGTGAGCAAACAACTTATGTGAACAATAATCAATTAGCATAGGAAGGTAAAACAAGCATAGCTTCAGAATTTTCAACACATAGAGAGGAAACTTTATATTATTGCAATTCCTACAAGCATATAATCCTCCCTCATAATAATTTTCAGTAGCATCATGAATGAATTCAACAATATAACCAGCATCTAAAGCATTTTTTCATGATCTACTAGCATAGAATTTTTATTACTCTCCACAGAAGCAAAATTCTTCTCATTCGGATAGTGGGAGTATCATAAGAGACTCGAACACTAAAAGTGGTTTCCACATTAAAATAGTAATGTTCAGAAAAAGAGTAAGCATAATCATGACAAGTTTTATAAATATAATCATCACTTCTTTTTATAGCATAAGTTTCCTCACAATAATCATCATAAGTAGCAACTTTCTTCTCATCATAATCGATTGAAACCTCTTCCAAGATAGTGGAATCATCACTAAATAAAGTTGACACTCTTCCAAATCCACTTTCATATTCATCACAATAAGATTCAACATATTCCAAAATAGTGGGATCACTACTTCCTAAAGTTGACACTCTTCCAAACCCACTTTCATCAATATAATCATCATAGGTAAGAGACATGCTATCATCATGACAACTTTGCATATCAAAACTTGGGAGGCTAAAAATATCATATTCATTAAACGTAGCATCCCTAAGCTTGGAACAAACATTAATTTTAGCAAATATATTCTCAAAATATGACATCCTCATCAAACATAGCTTCCCCAAGCTTGGGCCTTTTCATATCATAAGCATAATCACTCTCATCATTAATAGTATGGATAGCAGCAATAGTATAGCAATTATCATCATCACAATGAGTAGTAGGAGCAACATCATTTGGGAGGGATACCTTTTTACCTTTGCTTCTCCATTTTTTATTTTTCTTCCTCACATCACGTGTGGGTTCAACCTTCTTCTTTGTGCTCCTTACTGATGAGATTAGTTGAATAGAAGGGTCCTCCTCGTTACCTGATTCATCATAAGCAATAATAGGAGGATATTGGGAAGTCTCTTCCCTTTCATTAGTATTCTCTTCATCTTCCATTTGCTTTCTTTTCTTTAGGTAATTGGCAATATAAGGATTTTCAATGCCATTCACCGCACAATACAAATAAATTTTCTCTAGATCAAAATCAAAGAGTTTCTCAAGGATAAATTCTGGAAGATTCTTAGTTAAACGTTTCATTTCTTCATAACCCAAAACAAACTAAGTTCATTATAATGTGCAAGGGAAATCAAATAATCACAATTTTTGGACACGATTCGATCATGAAATAATTTGGATCAGAGATGTAAGTGACCACGTTCATTGCAAAGTTCACAAGTACGGCAAAGGAAATGTGAATTTTTAGCATTCTTATCTAGCCTTTATTGCAATAATTTAGTTTCTAAATGCTTATGCATCTTGCAATATCTATCTTCTCTATTCGGTGTGTACTTGCAAACCCAATTCACTCCACAAAAATCAACATGTTTATAGGATACATTTCCATCATAACTAGTGCAATCATCGTTAGTACTATGGATATTCAAGGAGTTCATACGAACAAGATTGCAATCATGCTCATGATTCAAATATATAGTTCCAAACAATTTAATGCATTCTTCTTGTAGCACTTGAGCACAATTTTCCTTACGATCATTCTCATGAAAGATTTTAAAAAGATGAAGCGTATGAGGCAAACTCAATTCCATTTTTTGTAGTTTTCATTTATATACTAAACTAGTGATAAAACAAGAAACAAAAAGATTCAATTGCAAGATCTAAAGATATACCTTCAAGAACTCACCTCCCTGGCAACGGCGCCAGAAAAGAGCTTTATGTCTACTACAGAACCTTCTTCTTGTAGACGTTGTTGGGCCTCCAAGTGCATAGGTTTATAGGACAGTAGCAAATTTCCCTCAAGTGGATGACCTAAGGTTTATCAATCTGTGGGAGGCATAGGATGAAGATGGTCTCTCTCAAGCAACCCTGAACCAAATAACAAAAAGTCTCTTGTGTCCCCAACACACCCAATACAATGGTAAATTGTATAGGTGCACTAGTTCGGCGAAGAGATGGTGATACAAGTGCAATATGGATGGTAGATAAAGGTATTTGTAATCTGAAATTATAAAAACAGCAAGGTAACTAATGATAAAAGTGAGCGTAAATGGTATTGCAATGCTAGGAAACAAGGCCTAAGGTTCATACTTTCACTAGTGCAAGTTCTCTCAACAACAATAACATAATTGGATCATATAACTATCCCTCAACATGCAACAAAGAGTCGCTCCAAAGTCACTAATAGCAGAGAACAAACGAAGAGATTACGGTAGGGTACGGAACCACCTCAAAGTTATCCTTTTTGATCTATCTATTCAAGAGTCCGTAGTAAAAATAACATGACGCTATTCTTTCCGTTCGATCTATCATAGAGTTCATACTAGAATAACACCTTAAAACAGAAATCAACCAAAACCCTAATGTCACCTAGATACTCCATTCTCACCTCAAGTATCCGTGGGCATGATTATACGAGATGCATCACACAATCTCAGATTCATCTATTCAACCAACACAAAGTACTTCAAAGTGTGCGCCAAAGTTTCTACCGGAGAGTCAAGACAAAAACGTGTGCCAACCCTTATGCATAAGTTCACAAGGTCACTGAACCCACAAGTTGATCACCAAAACATACACCAAGTGGATCACATGAATATCCCATTGTCACCACAGATAAGCACGACAAGACATACATCAAGTGTTCCCAAATCCTTAAAGGCTCAATCCGATAAGATAACTTCAAAGGGAAAACTCAATCCATTACAAGAGAGTAGAGGGGGAGAAGCATCATAAGATCCAATTATAATAGCAAAGCTCGCGATACATCAAGATCGTGCCAAATCTAGAACACGAGAGAGAGAGAGAGAGAGAGATCAAAGACATAGCTACTGGTACATACCCTCAGCCCCGAGGGTGAACTACTCCCCCCTTGTCATGGAGATCACCGGGATGATGAAGATGGCCACCGGTGAGGGATCCCCCCTCCGGCAGTGTGCCGGAACGGGCTCCCAAGAGGTTTTTTTTGTGGCTACAGAGGCTTGCGATGGTGGAACTCCCGATCTATCTTCCATTTCGATGTTTTCGGGGTATATGGAGATATATAGGTGAAAGAAGTCGGTCGGGGCACGCTCGAGGGGCCCACGAGACAGGGGGGCGCACCCAATAGGGGGCCCCACCCTCGTGGCCTCCTCGAAGCTTCCCTGGCTTGCACTCCAAGTTCCCTGGATTGCTTCTGTTCCAAAAATAAGTTTCCCGAAGGTTTCATTCCATTTGGACTCCGTTTGATATTCCTTTTCTTCGAAACACTGAAATAGGCAAGAAAACAACAATATGGGCTGGGCCTCCGGTTAGTAGATTAGTCCCAAAAATGATATAATAGTGTAAAGTAAAGCCCATGAACATCGAAAACAGGTAATATGATAGCGTGGAACAATCAAAAATTATAGATACGTTGGAGACGTATCAAGCATCCCCAAGCTTAATTCCTTCTCATCCCCGAGTAGGTAAATGATAAAAACCAAAAAAATTGATGTGGAATGCTACCTAGCATATTTCTCAATCTAATTTATCTTTATTGTGGCATGAATGTTCAGATCAAAATGATTCAAAATAAAAGTTCATATTGACATAAGAAATAGTAATACTTGAAGCATACTAATCAAAGCAATCATGTCTTCTCAAAATATCATGGCTAAAGAAAGTTCATCCCTACAAAAGCATATAGTTAGGCTGCTTAATTTTCATCACAAAAAATACTCCCATCAAGCAGAACCCCGGTTTCAGCCAAGCAATTGTTTCATACTTTAGCAATTTCAAACTTTTTTCAACTTTCACGCAATACATGAGCGTGAGCCATGGATATAGCACTATGGGTGGAATAGAATATGATGGTGGAGGTTGTGTGGAGAAGACAAAAAGGGATAAAGTCTTATATTGACAAGGATAATCAACGGGCTATGGAGATGCCCATCAATTAATGTAAACATGAGGAGTAGGGATTGCCATGCAACAGATGCACTAGAGCTATAAATTATGAAAGCTCAACAAAAGAAATTAAGTGGGTGTGCATCCAACTTGCTTGCTCATGAAGACCTAGGGCATTTGAGGAAACCCATCGTAGGAATATACAAGCCAAGTTCTATAATGAAAAATTCCCACTAGTATATGAAAGTGACAACATATGAGACTCGCTATATGAAGAACATGGTGCTACTTTGAAGCACAAGTGTGGAAAAAGATAGTAACATTGCCCCCTTTTTACTCTCTTTTTTTCTTTCTTTTTTTTCTTTGGCCTTTCTTTTTTTTTAATTTTGGCCTTTCTTTTTTTCTTTTTCTGTTTTTCTTTGGCCTTTTTTCCTTTAGGGACAATGCTCTAATAATGATGATCGTCACACTTCTATATATTTACAACTCATGAATTACAACTCGAAACTAGAACAAGATATGACTCTATATGAATGCCTCTAGCGGTGTACCAGGATGGGCAATGAATCAAGAGTAGCATGTATAAAAATTTATGCATGGTGGCTTTGCCACAAATACGATGTCAACTACTTGATCATGCAAGGCAATATGACAATAGTAATGTATGTCATGATGATAAATGGAATGGTGGAAAGTTGCATGGCAATATATCTCGGAATGGCTATGGGAATGCCATTATAGGTAGGTATGGTGGCTGTTTTGAGGAAGGTATAAGGAGGTTTATGTGTGATAGAGCGTATCATATCACGGGGTTTGGACGCACCGGCAAAGTTTGCACCAACTCTCAAGGTGAGTAAGGGCAATCCACGATACCGAAGAGGCTAGCAATGATGGAAAGGTAAAAGTGCGTATAATCCATGAACTCGACATTAGTCATAAAGAACTCACATACTTATTGTAAAAATCTACAAGTCATAAAAAACCAAGCACTACGCGCATGCTCCTATGGGGGAGGTTGGTAGGAGTTAACCATCGCGCGCCCCCGACCTCCACACAAGGGAAGGTAATCAAAAGAGCACACCGTGCAATAAATTTGTTACATAACTTTTACCATACATGCATGCTACGGGACATGCCAACGTCAAAACAAGTATTCTTTAAATTCACAATTACCCAACTAGCCTGACTCTAATATAACCACCTCTATATCTCAAAACAATTATCAAACATCAAATTGATCATAGCATCCAATTCAGTTCTATGATAGTTTTCATTCAAATTACCATGTTGTTTAAGACTCTCAAAATAATATAAGTGAAGCATGAGAGTTCATTAATTTCTAAAAAATAAAACCACCGCCTTGCTCTAAAAAGATATAAGTGAAGCACTAGAGCAAACGACAAACTACTCCGAAAGATATAAGTGAAGATCAATGAGTAGTCAAATAATTATATAGCTATGAGAAGACTCTCTCTCATCTAAGTATTTCAGATCTAATGTATTTTATTAAAGCATCAAGCAAAACAAAACAAAATGACATTGCAAGGATAGCACAACTCATGTGAAGAAGCAAAAACTTAGGTTCAACCGATACTAGCCGTTAATTGTTGAAGAAGAAAGGTGGGATGCCTACCGGGGCATCCCCAAGCTTAGATGCTTGAGACTTCTTGAAATATTATCTTGGGGTGCCTTGGGCATCCCCAAGCTTGAGCTTTTGTGTCTCCTTAATTCCTTTTATATCTTGGTTTCCTCAATCTCGAAAACTTCATTCACACCAAACTCAACAAGAACTCGTGAGATAAGTTAGTATAAAACAATGCAAAAACATTATCATTTTCTACTGTAACAAATTACTAACATTATTATTCAACATTGCATACTAAATATCTCTGCATATTTAATACTCCTATCCAAAAATAGAATCATTAAACAAGCAAGCATATGCAAACAATGCAAACAGAACAGCAATCTGCCAAAACAGTATAGTCTGTAAAGAATGCAAGATTCATCATACTTCCCTAACTCCAAAAACTATGAGAAAAATATTAAGCTGTAAAATATTTATCAGATCTCATTATTAAAAAATATTCAACATTATATCATTCTCTGACTTTTCTAGGGAATTTTTGCAACAGTGGACTTCCTGTTTTGAAACAGCAACATGCATACTTGCAAAATAAGCATGGTAAAGGCCATCCTTGACATTTTTATAGAAAATAAAGATGCAAAACATTATTCTAAATAAGATCAAGCAAATACTAAAAAAAGAAATTGATGCTCCAAGAAAAACACATATCATGTGGTAAATAAAAATATAGCTCCAAGTAAAGTTACCGATGAACGAAGACAAAAGAGGGGATGCCTTCCGGGGCATCCCCAAGCTTAGGCTCTTGCCACTCCTTATTCCATAGTCCATCGAATATTTACCCAAAACTTGAAAACTTCAACCACACAAAAGTCAAAACAAAACTCGTAAGCTCCGTTAGTACAAGAAAATAAATCACCACTTAGGTACTGTAATGAACTCATTCTTTATTCATATTGATGTAATATCTACTGTATTCAAACTTATCTACGGTTCATACTCTCCGATACTACTCATACATTTATCAAAATAAGCAAACAACACATAGAAAACAGAATCTGTCAAAACAAGAACAGTCTGTAGTAATCTGTATCAAACATACACTTCTGGAACTACAAAAATTCTTAAATAAATTGGTGGACCTGAGGAATTTGTCTATTAATCATCTCCAAAAAGAATCAACCTAAAATCGCTCTCCAGTTAAACATGGAAGCTAATCTCGTGAGCGCTAAAGTTTCTGTTTTTTACAGCAAGATCATAAAGATTTCACCCAAGTCTTCCCAAAGGCTCTACTCGGCACTTTATTGAAACAAAAGCTATAAAACATGATTAATACAGTACCATAATCCTGTGGACACACAAAAATAGTAAGGGTAAATATTTGGTTGTCTCCCAACAAGCGCTTTTCTTTAATGCCTTTCTAGCTAGGCATGATGATGACAATGATGCTCACATAAAAGATAAGAACTGAAACATAATGGGAGCATCATGAAGAATATGACTAGAAAATTTAAGTCTAACCCACTTCCTATGCATAGGGATTTTGTGAGCAAACAACTTATGGGAACAATAATCAATTAGCATAGGATGGTAAAACAAGCATAGCTTCAGAATTTTCAACACACAGAGAGGAAACATCATATTATTGCAATTCCTACAAGCATATAATCCTCCCTCATAATAATTTTAAGTAGCATCATGAATGAATTCAACAATATAACCAGCACCTAAAGCATTCTTTTCATGATCTACTAGCATAGAATTTTTATTACTCTCCACATAAGCAAAATTCTTCTCATTCGGAATAGTGGGAGTATCATAAGAGACTCGAATACTTAAAGTTGTTTCCACATTAAAAGAGTAATGTTCAGAAAAAGGGTAAGCTTAATCATGAAAATTTTTATAAATATAATCATCACTAATTTTTATAGCATAAGTTTCATCACAATAATCATCATAAGTAGCAACTTTGTTCTCATCATAATCGATTGAAACCTCTTCCAAGATAGTGGAATCATCACTACATAAAGTTGACACTCTTCCAAATCCACTTTCATATCATCACAATAAGATTCAACATCTTCCAAAATAGAGGGATCAGTACTTCCTAAAGTTGACACTCTTCCAAACCCACTTTCATCAATATAATCATCATAGGTAAGAGGCATGCTATCATCATAACAACTTTGCACATCAAAACTTGGGAGGCTAAAAATATCATATTCATTAAACGTAGCATCCCCAAGCTTGGAACAAACATTAATTTCAGCAAATATATTCTCAAATATGACATCCTCATCAAACATAGCTTCCCCAACCTTGGGCCTTTTCATATCATAAGCATAATCACTCTCATCATTAATAGTATGGATAGCACCAACAGTATAGCAATTATCATCATCACAATGAGTAGTAGGAGCAACATCATTTGGGAGGGATACCTTTTTACCTTTTCTTCTCCGTTTTTTATTTTTCTTCCTCACATCATGTGTGGGTTCAACCTTCTTCTTTGTGCTCCTTATTGATGAGATTGGTTGAATAGAAGGCTCCTCCTCGTTACCTGATTTATCATAAGCAATAATAGGAGGATATTGGGAAGTCTCTTCCCTTTCATTAGTATTATCTTCATCTTCCATGTGCTTTCTTTTCTTTAGGTAATTGGCAATATAAGGATTTTCAATGCAATTCACCGCACAATACAAATAATTTTCTCTAGATCAAAATCGAAGAGTTTCTCAAGGACAAATTCTGGAAGATTCTTAGTTAAACATTTCATTTCTTCATAACCCAAAAGAAAACTAAGTTCATTATAATGTGCAAGGGAAATCAAATCATCACAATTTTTGGACACGATTTGATCATGAAATAATTTGCATTGAAGATGTAAATGACCACGTTCATTGCAAATTTCACAAGTACGGCAAAGGAAATGTGAATTTTTAGCATTCTTATCTAGCCTTTCTTGCAACAATTTAGTTTCTAAATGATTATGCCTCTTTCAATATCTATCTTCTCTATTCGGTGTGTACTTGCAAACCCAATTCACTCCACAAAAATCGACATGTTTATAGGAGACATTTCCATCATAACTAGTGCAATCACCATTAGTACTATGGATATTCAAGGAGTTCATACTAACAACATTGCAATCACGCTCATCATTCAAATATTTAGTTACAAACAATTTAATGAATTCTTCTTCTAGCACTTGAGCACAATTTTCCTTACCATCATTCTCACGAAAGATATTAAAAAGATGAAGCGTATGAGGCAAACTCAATTCCATTTTTTGTAGTTTTCTTTTATATACTAAAGTAGTGATAAAACAAGAAACAAAAAGATTCAATTGCAAGATCTAAAGATATACCTTCAAGCACTCACCTCCCTGGCAACAGCGCCGGAAAAGAGCTTGATGTCTACTACACAAGCTTCTTCTTGTAGACGTTGTTGGGCCTCCAAGTGCATAGGTTTGTAGGACAGTAGCAAGTTTACCTCAAGTGGATGACCTAAGGTTTATCAATCCGTGGGAGGCGTAGGTTGAAGATGGTCTCTCTCAAGCAACCCTGCAACCAAATAACAAAAAGTCTCTTGAGTCCCCAACACACCCACTACAATGGTAAATTGTATAGGTGCACTGGTTCCCTTCTAGTACGAAACCACCTCAAAGTTATCCTTTTTGATCTATCTATTCAAGAGTCCATAGTAAAATAACATGCAGCTATTCTTTCCGTTCGATCTATCATAGAGTTCATACTAGAATAACACCTTAAGACACAAATCAACCAAAACCCTAATGTCACCTAGATACTCCATTGTCACCTCAAGTATCCGTGGGCATGATTATACAATATGCATCACACAATCTGAGATTCACCTATTCAACCAACACAAAGTACTTCAAAGAGTGCCCCAAAGTTTCTACCGGGGAGTCAAGACAAAAATGTGTGCCAACCCCTATGCATAAGTTCACAAGGTCACTGAACCCGCAAGTTGATCGCCAAAACATACATCAAGTGGATCACGTGAATATTCCATTGTCACCATAGATAAGCGCGGCAATACATACATCAAGTGTTCCCAAATCCTTAAAGATTCAATCCGATAAGATAACTTCAAAGGGAAAACTCAATCCTTTACAAGAGAGTAGAAGGGGAGAAGCATCATAAGATCCAACTATAATAGCAAAGCTCACGATACATGAAGATCGTGCCAAATCAAGAACACGAGAGAGAGAGAGAGAGATCAAACACATAGCTACTGGTACATACCCTCAGCCCCGAGGGTGAACTACTCCCCCCTCGTCATGGAGATCGCCGAGATGCTGAAGATGGCCACCGGTGAGGGATCCTCCTCCGGCAGGGTGCCGGAACAGGCTCCCGAGAGGTTTTTGGTGGCTACAGAGGCTTGCGGCGGCGGAACTCCCGATCTATCTTCTGTTTCGATGTTTTCTAGGAATATGGAGATATATAGGTGAAAGAAGTCGGTCGGGGGACGCTCAAGGGGCCCACAAGACAGGGGGGCCTGCCCAGTACGGGGGTGCCCCACACCCTCGTGGCCTCCTCGAAGCTTCCCTAGCTTGCACTCCAAGTTCCCTGGATTGCTTCCGTTCCAAAAATAAGTTTCCTGAAGGTTTCATTTCGTTTGGACTCCGTTTGGTATTCCTTTTCTTCGAAACACTGAAATAGGCAAGAAAACAACAATATGGGCTGGGCCTCCGGTTAGTAGGTTAGTCCCAAAAATGATATAAAAGTGTAAATAAAGCCCATAAACATCCAAAACAGATAATATAATAGCATGGAACAATCACATATTATAGATACGTTGATATAAAAGTTTAAAGTAAAGTAAACCCCTGACAGCTCTCACCCCACCTCACTGCCGTCCACAATCTTTGCCGTCTACTGGCCACCAACGGCGAACGGCACAACCCTTTTCCGTCCATTTCCAGGAAGCGGGCGACAAAGAAGGCCTTTGTTGGCACGTGTTCAGACGGATGGTTTGCCGTCCGCCAACAGACGACAAAGGAGTTATCCGTCCGTGATCCATGCCTTTGCCGTCCGCCATGGCGGACGGCAAAGAAGTGGATTCCAGTAGTGGTACATATATGGATACGTTGGATTTTGTTGAACTATGCTATTGGACATGTTGGATTTGATGAAATATGTTGTTGGCATGCTGTTATATGTTGTTGGATATGTTGGAGTTGTATGTATTTATGTATATCTGTTATATGTTGTTTTCCAAATTAAATGGATTAAAAAAACAGGGGATATATGACCTCTTAGTCGAAGAGCTTTGCCGACTGCTAGCAGACGGCAAAGAGGCCACATGGCAGCTTCGTGTACAAACTGGGATCACTGGGCTGCCTATTTGGTCACTTTGTCGTCTGCTAGTAGACGGCAATGTGGCTAAATAGGACTCGCAAACAGGGCCAGCTATGTCGTCTGCCAGCGGACGGCAAAGATTCAAAGCTCTTTGCCGTCCACTAGCAGACAACATAGCTAGCCATGTGGCAACTTCTCAGCACTGGCCCAGCTAAGCTCTTTGTCGTCCGCCAGCGGACGGCAAAGAGCTTGGCCACTTTGCCATCTGCTGGCGGACGACAAAGAACACGCCGTTAACCCCTAACGGCTCTCACCCCACCCCACTACCATCCAAAATATTTGTCGTCTACTTGGCTAGGATGAAGCAGACGGCAAAGAAGGCCTTTGCCGGCATTCGTTCGGCCGGACACTTTGTCGTCCGCTAGCGAGCGACAAAGGCCTTTGCCGTCTGCCGTCCATGCCTTTGCTGTCCGCCATGGCAGACGACAAAGAAGCTGATTCCAGTAGTGATATGAATATGATGACACTAGCATGCAACATGTTAACAATATTATGCACCAACTTAGTCTGTTCGGAGGTTACCTCGTAACCACCACATGTATCACTTACCATCATAGTCATTAGATGATCACCTCAGGATCAAATCAAGTTTGGTTTAACAATACCGTAGTGATCATTTCATGACCACAAGGAGCTTGAACTGTACCCGTGATTATCACATGACATCATAAACATCAACCAACACTACAAAAAAATACACTTCCGTGATGATACGTGTTTGTCACAGTAGGTTACCTTTTCTGTCATGCATGTACATCCATGACGATTTTATGACAGAATCAAGATATTCATACATGTGTTGTCATAGAAGTGTTCCATGACATTACCAAAATTACCATCATGGAAGTTTCCACTTCCATGACGATAAATCACGCATCATAGAAGTGCTTTCGTCAAGGGTAAACGACATGTGGCATCCACCATAACGGGTCGCAGTTAAGCTATCGGGTTCCAGTTTGGATACGATAACCTATTAACAACCCCGACTAATGGGGATTTTCCACATGTAAAATTCTCATTCGCCGGAGGATCCACGTGTCTTCTCAGCATTGGGACAGATGTCATCCTGTCATTGGACAGGAGGCGCATATGATACGTCGACACGTGGCATGACCCAATAGAGGCCCATTCTGGTGAAAAGGCCGGCCTATTTTACTTAGTCAAAAAGTAGCGGGACGGCCCACGGAAAGCCCGTTAACGGCCTATTCGCATATAACCTATTTACAACCCGCTAACTCATGTCCCATTATGGCCTATCCGAATTAGGCCTAGTAGCGTCATCTGGGCCATCCAATATGATTCCAGCCCGTTGTAACTTCCGGCCCATGTATGGCCCATGACGTCTTTCAGCCCATATGAAGCCCTTTGTAAATCTTAGCCCATTTAACAGCTCGTGGTGAAACTGGCCCGTAATGAATAGTGTATCGCTTTATACCATTAATGGCCCATTATTCCATTGGGATGTTTCTAGCTCATGTTATCTTTCGACCTTCTCAGGGCCCATTTATTCTTGGGCTGGTTTGCAGTATTCGATTACTTACGGTCCATTACTGGCCTATTCCGGTTGTGGGTCAAATTCAACACGTGGTTAAAGTCAGCCCATTTTTGGTGCGTTAATCCGTTGGGCCGTTTTCATAGCGTCATCAAATATGACCGATTAACAACGGCCCATTATGGTCGTCCCATGAATTCGAACTCTAGCCCGCTTACAGCCCATAATGCGGTCCATTATTGGCCCATGTTTGGCCAATCGATTCTATGACCCGTGGAAGGCCCATTGATTATACGACACGTAGAAGGCCCATTGTTTCTACGGCCCGTAGAACTATAGCCCGTAGGAGGCCCATGGTCACTACAGTAGATATGTTGCCCATGGTTATTGTGGCCTAGTTTTAAAAAATAGGCTATTGCAGCCACTAGCAAATCACGAAAAAAGAACTACACTAACTACAAGCTAACAAATAAACAAGACAACAAGGAAATAAATAAGCAGGAAACTTAAGCTAGGCCATCACGGCTATTACACATATTACATCCACTAGGCATCAAAGTTTGCCCGTAGTGCAAATATGGGGAACAAAGTAGCATATTACATACACTCGTTGTCAAAGTTGGCAACCCGTGCAAATAAACGTCGTAGCGAAACAAGTCCAGCACTGAAACCACTTCACAAGAGCTCAAGAAACAATATCCTGGGTTTCCACCATGCTAGCAAGACGCTTAGCAAGCTTATTAGCTTTCTCTTGTTTGACGCTTAAATCCTCTAGCGCTTCCTGTTGCACCAGAAAGTATGCATCTGAATTCTGTAGGGACTTCCTCAGTCCTTCGGCTTCTTGTTGCAGAACATCTGATGGATGTATTTCAACTTGAAGTTGAGACTCAAGAAGCCAAACCGATCCAGGCAGCGAGGTCGAAGAGCTGGTGCCAGCGGTAGTGGCCAGTAACTCGAACAGTACATCAAGACAGGACTTTGGGGTTGTCTCAGTGTCTTCAATATAGTTTTTATCAGCTTTCTTGGAGACTGAGGGAGCCCTGGATTAGGGGGTGTCCGGATGGCCGAACTATGACCTTTGGCCAGACTCCCGGACTATGAAGATACAAGATTAAAGACTCTGTCCCGTGTCCGGATGGGACTTTCCTTGGCGTGGAAGGCAAGCTTGGTGATATGATATGAAGATCTCCTCCCATTGTAACCGACTCTGTGTAACCATAGCCCTCTCCGGTGTCTATATAAACCAGAGAGTTTTAGTCCGTAGGACGAACAACAATCATACCATAGGCTAGATTCTAGGGTTTAGCCTCTCTGATCTCGTGGTAGATCCACTCTTGTACTACCCATATCATCAATATTAATCAAGCAGGAGTAGGGTTTTACCTCCATCGAGAGGGCCCGAACCTGGGTAAAAACATCGTGTCCCTTGTCTCCTGTTACCATCCGCCTAGACGCACAGTTCGGGACCCCCTACCCGAGATCCGCCGATTTTGACACCGACATTGGTGTTTTCATTGAGAGTTCCTCTGTGTCGTCACCGTCAGGAAGGATGCTGCACCCCGTCTTTAAAGACGGCGTTGTTGCGAAAGGAGCTTTGGCTGTCGGCCAAACTCTCCGGCTAGGCAGTTTTTTGATGACCGCCTGTTCGGCCGCCGCGCCGACGATGACCTCTCGGGCCATCGAAAGCAATCTCCACATCAGCTCGGAGCTCACCGAGCTGTTAGATCCGACGGAGCTCTCTTCCCTGAACGAGCTCTTGGATTGCATTGCTGCCCTGGGAGTCGCTACAGGTTACGGCCAGATTGGGCTTAAACCCGATCAGAGAGAGATCGACTCTCCCCAGGTCACCTACCATGTTGAAGTGGTGGAAGAACAATGCGGTGAATCTTCGCCCACCCTAAGGACCAGATGCATCCGGATTCCCGACCCCTCCAAGCCGGACACCCGCGGAGGGGAGGATGTTGCCCAAGCCCTGAACCTAAAGTCAGGCAGCAGGCCTGATTCATTGAATAATGTACAAGAAAGCAAGCTTCCGAATTCGGAAGCTTCTTGGCCCCTGAATCTTATATCGGGCAAGGTTCCGAATTTAAATCCACCCGCCCACCCAACTATTAGGGATTTATCCCAAATACGGCAAGAGCCCGGGGAAACAGTACACCACTATTGGGCCAGATTCCTCCTGGTTATGAACGGGATAAAGGACTGCCGTGAGAAAGAAGCAATTTCATTCTTCTGTAACAACTGCACGGACATCGGAATCCTCAGCGACATAAGTCACCGCGAAATTACACGCTTCACCGACTTGACATCCATAGTACGAAAGTACTGTGCGACAGAAAGCGTTCGGAAAACCAAAGATAAATTTTGGGACAATCCGGCCCTGAATACAACACGAGTCCGAAACAAAAGGGTGCATTATCGCCAGACATCTGAGCCAAACATCAAAAAACAAAAATCCTTTATAGGGTATGGGACCGTACTGGAGGGATGGCTCAATGGACCCTGTAAAATTCATAGTTCAAGGGAAGTCACACCAACTCACAGCCTTAGAGCATGTTGGATACTCCGTCAGGTGGCCAGAAGTGGCGAGGAGATTCTAACTCCAGAACCCGAAGAACACCTCCCCAGAAACGCCAGTACGGTGTCGACAGTCTTCGAGACCTTCACATCAAACAATGCAAGGAAACGAACGCTCCGCAACCTTACTGAAGTCTACCAAGTAGCAACAATAAACCCATGGAGTGACACGGCTATTACCTTTAATGCCAGTGATGAACCTAAATTCCGGATAGCCCGAGCACCAGCCGCATTGGTCCTCAGTCCGATAGTGGACGGCTTCCGACTTACAAAGGTACTCATGCACGGCGGCAGCGGACTTAACCTCATCTACGAGGAAACCCTGTGAAAAATGGAAATAGACTGGAGCCGCATTGAGCGAAGCAACACAACCTTTAGATGAATAATACCAAGCCGGGAAGCGTGCTGTTCAGGAAAAATCACACTGGATGTGGTGTTCGGCACGCCGGATAATTACAGATCCGAGGAGGTCACGTTCCAAGTGGCCCCGTTCAGCGGCAGATACCACGCTCTGCTAGGGCAAGAAGCATTTACAATTTTTCAAGCCATACCCCATTATGGGTACATGAAGCTCAAAATGCCTGGACCCAACGGAATCATCACTCTCGCAAGTGATCCGGACACAGCGCTCCGCGCCGAAAACAAGACAGCCGCACTGGCCCTGGAGGCATTATCCGAAGCCCTAGCGGCCGAGGAACTAACTGTGTTGCGCTCCACGGTGGACAGGGACAATGTGATACTAGATAAGAGATCCAAGTCCACCTCTTTCAAACCACCGGACGAAATAGTCAAATTCCATGTCCATCCAACGGACCCCACAAAAACGGCCTCCATCGGGGCACAACTAAAACCCGATGTAGACGCCGCACTCAGAGAATTCCTGCGAGAAAATTGGGACAGTTTCGCCTGGCACCCTTCAGACATGCCAGGAATCCCACGCAGGCTGGCTGAGCACAGCCTGAACATCCTAAAAGGGTTTAAGCCCGTTAAGCAGACTCTACGGCATTTCTCCAAACCCAAGAGACAAGCCATGAGAGAGGAGCTAGCAAAACTGCTGGAAGTCGGATTCATCAGAGATATAAAACATCCGGACTGGCTAGCAAACCTGGTGATGGTACCAAAGAAGGACAAATCTTGGCGCCTATGTGTCGATTTCAAAGACCTAAATAAGGCCTTCCCAAAGGATCCTTTCCCACTCCCCCGAATTGATCAAATCATCGACACCACTGCAGGACACGACTCATTGTGTTTCCTCGATGCATACTCTGGCTACCACCAAATCAAGATGGCAGAGTCAGACCAAGCCGCAACGGCATTCATCACCCCATACGGCCCATTCTGCTTCAACACGATGCCCTTCGGGCTCAAAAATGCCGGCGCAACATATAAGCGCATGATCCAGACATGTCTGGCCAACCAGATCGGCAAAACAGTTGAAGAGTACGTAGATGACGTGGTCGTCAAAACCAAACACATCGATACTCTAGTAGACGACTTGAGGCTCACGTTCGACAATCACCGAACATATGACATTAAGCTCAACCCTAAAAAATGCGTTTTCGGCGTACCAGCCGGAAAGCTCTTGGGGTTCATCATATCCGGTAGAGGAATTGAAGCAAACCCATCCAAGATCCGAGCTCTGTCACAATTGGATACCCCAAAAGACCTCAAACAAATACAAAAATTGACAGGATGCATGGCGGCTCTAAGCCGCTATATCTCCCGCTTAGGAGAAAAGGCATTACCCCTCTATCGCCTCCTGCGGCGCACCGAACACTTCGAGTGGACGGATGCCGCCACGGCCGGACTCGAAGAAATAAAAGCCATACTGGCAACTAATCCGGTCCTGGCCGCGCCCAACACGGGCGAACCAATGCTGTTATACATCACGGCAACCCATCAAGTTGTAAGCGCGGTGCTCGTCATCGAACGAGAAACGGACGGACACAAGTTCCCTCTACAAAAACCAGTTTACTACGTGTCCACTGTCCTAACTCCATGCAAGTCACGGTACCCGCATTATCAAAAGATAGCATACGCGGTGTTCATGGCATCCCGGAAGCTGCGACACTATTTTCAAGAGTGTTCAATAAAAGTGGCATCCGAAGTACCTCTTAATGATATTATAAACAACCGCGACGCAACGGTCTGGATTGCCAAATGGGCCATCGAGCTCCTCCCGTTCGACATAACTTACAAGCCAAGGTGAGCTATTAAGTCGCAGATTTTGGCCGACTTCATCGCCGAATGGACTGAAGCCGAGCTCCCTAAAGAGTACGGCGCATACTCCAACTGGATCATGCACTTCGACGGCTCCAAAATGTTGGCTGGCCTGGGGGCTGGCGTTGTTCTGACATCCCCAACTGGAGATACAGTCCAATACGTACTTCAGATAATGTACACGGATTCAAACAACGCAGCCGAATACGAGGCCCTCTTACATGGTCTCCGGATGGCAGTCTCCATGGGCATTCAACGCCTAGAGGTCCGCGGGGATTCAAACCTCGCAATATCCCAAATAAATGGAGACTTTGATGCCAAGGATCCGAAAATGGCAGCTTACCGCAACGCCATCTTAAAAATGTCAGCTCGGTTTCAGGGGCTCGAATTTCATCACATAGCCCGGGAGAATAACCAGGCAGCAGACGTGTTCGCACGCATTGGCGCCAAGCGCGATGCCGCCCCTCCCAACATCTTCCTAGAGAGGCTGTTTAAGCCATCCGTATCATGGGAGGGAGAGACCGGAAACAATAGCCCGGACACAACCACACTGCCCCTCACCGAACACTCTGACACAGTTGGTGGCTCCGCCAACGAAACAATGCCGTCAGCCCACACAATAATGGCAGTCATTGCCCCGTGGACAGAACCATTCCTAGCCTACCTAACTAGGCAGGAACTTCCCGAGGAGCAAAATGAGGCCCGCTGTATAGTGCGGCGATCTAAAGCCTACAAAGTCCACGAGGGAGAGCTTTATAAGAAAAGCACAACCGGAGTCCTTCAAAGGTGTATATCCGAAGAGGAAGGGCGAGACCTTCTGGCTGAAATTCATGCCGGACTCGGCGGGCACCATGCCGCAGCCCGGGCCCTTGTAAGCAAGGCCTTCCGTACAGGATTTTATTGGCCAACGGCCCGGGCAGACGCCTAGGACTTAGTGCAGCGATGCGTTGGTTGCCAGTTATTCGCCAACCAAAGCCACATGCCTCCTACCGCTCTACAAACTATACCCATTACCTGGCCTTTTGCGGTCTGGGGGCTTGACATGGTTGGACCCCTTAAAGGAGGAACCCACAAGCAAAAATATCTACTGGTCATGGTGGACAAATTCACCAAATGGATAGAGGCCAAGCCTGTAAAGACGGCCGAATCCGGACCGGTGATAGACTTCATATCCGGGGTCATACACCGTTACGGCGTCCCCCACGGCATCATAACTGACAACGGCACAAACTTCACGGTCGATGAAGTTAAACTCTGGTGCAAAAACATGGGCATTATGCTCGACTACGCTTCAGTCTATCACCCTCAAACTAACGGTCAAGTCGAGCGAGCCAACGGTCTCATTATGAGCGGCATCAAACCCAGACTAGTGCAATCCCTCAAGGAATCTAACACGCACTGGGTAGAGGAGCTTGACTCTGTACTCTGGGGGCTGCGGACCATGCCGAATCGCACTACCGGATTCACACCATTTTTTATGGTATATGGTGCAGAGGCAGTACTGCCATGCGACATAATTCATGATTCACCTCGAGTGCGCATGTACAAAGAAAGAGAAGCCGAGCTCGATCGGCAGGACAGCTTGGACACATTGGAGGAGGAGCGCGATGTGGCAAAAGCTCGTTCCGCATTCTATCAACAGCAGGCTCCAAGATATCAAAGCAGAGAAGTACGGGCCAAAACTTATAACATTGGCGAACTAGTTCTACACCTGCCGGACAAGAAAAAGGACAAACTAAAGCCCAAATGGGAGGGTTCCTTCATAATCGACCAAGTACTGACTGGTGGAGCGTACCGTCTGCAAAACGCATCGGACAACCGACTCGAGCCGAACCCATGGAACGCAGCACGCCTACGAAGATTCTACGCCTAGCGTCAGACTCCGTGTTCGTCTCCTTCCTCTGTCCCCTTTTTATTTTTATTTTTATTTTTTCACATTAGCTGTCCGGGATTTCGCTCCTTCTCCCTACCTTTTTTCTCCCAAGCCCTTAGGGGTTTGCATGTGCATTGTTCGCACATACCTGACGCGCCACCCGCGCTCATCATACCTGGGGGCTTCTTTATCAGAAGTTTATATAAAACGGGCCTCATGCCCAAAACATGTGTGACACTTCCGCATGAACCTTTTATACACCATTATATGCATCGATATGACTTAAGTTTTGGCCAAGCTGGGTTGCCTGGCTCCTGTGCTTACCCCTACGTTCTCATTCGTTCGGCTAGGTGGTAAAGGGAGCACCTCTGCTATTCTTACTGCCGGGTTAGCTGGATGTGTACCTCAGACTGGGTGAAGCCGAAAGCTAGGGTTCTTAAGAGAATATTCGGCAGTGAACTAAAAGATGATCTTTTGTGTTTATTCATCTGCCACCAGATGCTTTTCTGCTCTTTTTAGCAGTTCGGACAAGCACTTTAGGGCATGCCTCCCAGGGAAAGGAACCCCAAACAGAACTATTCTCCCGGGAAGATGTTTCTTACTAACCATGTAATATAACATAACTAGTTGGGCACTGTTCTGCTAAAGCAATTATGACCCCTACGCCTTGTCTCCATGCATGCCCCGGTTCTTACATAATCGAGAGGGTATTCGGACACACTCTGGACTATAGGGTCCAGAGGTCGAAGCAAAAAGGTCTGCAATGACAAACGATCTACAATCCGGCTAGAAGGCATTTTTCATGTCAATCCGACTCGATATATTCTTCTTCAATACCATCCAATAGGCGGTCTAATTTACAGTCCTGTTGGGAATACTTTGCAGCCAGCTCTACCTGGCCATATACTAAGCTGACAGGGATCTCCTTTCCGTCAGGACCCATAGGGCCGACCTCGGCCATGTGGTTTGGGTCAGCCTTCATGTACCGAGTCTTCACCATGGCACAGGCCTCCCTGGCACCTTGACGGCAGGCCGATATCTTCCACAACCGGAAGCGCTGCCGCACTCCCTCCAGCTTCTTTGTAAGCTCCCCAAGGCCTTTGGGCATGGAGAGGGATGGCCACATAGCCTGAATGACGCTCTGCATTGCCTGCCGAACTCGTTCGTGCAGTTGCAACAGCTCGGGAAGAAGGTCTCCCGTTGAACCGGGCATTTCCTCCGCAGGACGACCTGTCAGCAGACCTACCGACATAGCTCTGTCAATCGACTTCCTCGTCGAATTCTTTTTTTCGAAGATTCATTCAAGCACTTACTAAAAATGCCGCGTCGAAGTTGCCAATTCTCCTTTACGGAAGCAGATAGCTGAATACGAACATCCTTTAGTTCCTCGCCCAGCTGGGTATTGGCGTCTTGAAGTTTGTTCTTCTCTTGCCTCACCCTCGTCAGCACGCTCTCGCCAGCCTTTAGTTGGCGTAGGAGTTGTTGCTTGTCCGGATTTACTCCGGCCCCATCTGCACTATTATCGTCAGGATTGCACACCTGCCGCACTTCACAACGGAATTATCTTTTGAAGCATATATTACCTGAGGGCGTCCCCTTGGCATTTTTTGAAGTGGCCAGTGCAGCCTCGAGTTGGGCCTTGCACTCTTCAAGCTCCTGGGACAGTTGCGTGTTCTTCTTTGTAAGACACTACATAGCACATGATCCTTAAAACAGTTATCTTCACTGTTTCAAGTCTCGGGGGCTACTGACATATATAACCTTCAATTTTACTCACCTGTATGTCTTTTACATACTGCTCTGTGGCTCTGGCTAGACCATTTTGAGAGGCACGGAGATACGCATCTCCTGTATTAAAGGCATCCAACGCCTCTGGGGAAAAACATGCGTCACGAAGAACAGTCCGGCGACGCATGTGGTTCAAGGCACTCTCCACCTCTGAATTGGTGGCAGATAGCCTGTCGGCGTCCTCTGTCGGAGGAACACCCTAGGCGCGCCCCGTGTCCGTCTCCGCTTCCGGACCCGGCCTTGAACCTTGGCCAGTGGATATAGTCCGGCGGGCTCTCTTCTTTCTAAGAAAATCATGAGCGTTAGTAAGACTCAAGGGCATAAACCCTAGGCGTTAAATTTGCACGTCGTACCGCTGCACCGGAATCTCGATTTGGTCCGCACTTCCTTTTGGCCCGCCTGGCTTCAGCGGCCCTTGTTGGCTGCCCACCGCGTGCTCGGCCTTCCGCCTCAAGGATTTACCCTGCGAAACGAAACACTATTAGTTCACGGCATGCAAAATAAAGCATGGATAGATCTCCTTGAGAATACTGGGACTTCGGTCTCAGTTACCTTTGAGGCTGGAAGTAGTCCGGGATAGTCGGCCGTAATGGTCACTAAGGCATTTTCCTTGCTCAATTGATGAAACACCCCATCAATTAACTCCACACATAAGTCCGGGTCCTCTTGGGAGTCCGGATCGAGGGACCGTTCCGGGTCCTCGGGTTGTGGAGGAGGGCTGTTTATCTCCTTCACAGTCTAGCGCAGCTCCTGCGTTTAACATTGCTAGACTAAGTACTCAACTATGGGAATTTCGAAAGCGAGTAGGTAAGTGAAAGTGTTCGCTCACCCAACTTGGTTGGCACGGAGGAATTCTTCTTCTTCTCCCTTGTACAAAGCGGATAAGATTCTCGTTAAAGTGGCGGCCGAATCTGGCCCCTTACGACCGCACCGGGTGGCGTCGTCCTCCCCGTTGAAATCACACATGGGGTGGCCTCTGTATTGAAGCGGCTGCACCCCTCGCGTAATGCATATGGCCATGACCTTGATCATGGTCAGTCCGGAATGAGCCAACAACCTTATACGGCTCATCAGGTAAAGGACGTCCCTGTCAGTTTCCCTCTGAGGGTTCCGCGGGCGCCAACTCAGGTGCTTCTTCATCGGAGCATTATTGAACTCAGGGAGGCCGATCCGAACAGGGTCTGGCAGGGGGACGTCATCTATATAGAACCACTCCGAGGACCAGTCCTCGGACGTCCTCTTTGGGGTACCGAATAGATATCCGGTCCCGGCGATGCGCCATAGTTCGGCTCCGCCCACTTGATAAATAGACCCCTCCCGAGAATGAGGCACGAGGCAAAACAAACTCTTCCACAGCGCGAAATAGGCCTCGACGCCCAAAAACAGCTCGCAGAGTGCCACGAAGCCCGCAATTTGCAGAATAGAGGCGGGCTTGAGGTTGTGTAGCTGGAGGCCGTAGAACTCCAACAACCCTCGGTGAAACGGATGAATTGGAAATCCGAGTCCTCTCATCAAATAAGGGACTAGGCATACCCGCTCTCCTTGAGAGGGATTGGGGACGCTCTCCGCCGCTATAGGTAGCAATCCCGGCTCGAACTGGGACCATATATGCTGGGAGGAGAAGCCCCTTGGACTGAAGCACTACTAACTCGCTATGCGGGACGGAACACCGCCCCCAATCTCCGGGCCGAGGGCTGGAGAGGCGAGAGGAGGAGCTGCACCGACCGGCCATGGTGGAATGGATCCCTGTCGAAGGCACTCTGATGAAGGCTCGCGGAGGGAAGATGGTGTGAATTGGATCTAAATCCCCGTCTCTTTTATGGGCGGTTCATTAACACAACCGGGGGGGTAAATGAAAAAAACCCCTGACTTTTCGCATTTGTTTGACACGTGGAAGATGGTCATTATGGGGCATAGAAGCCGAGGAGGATAGCACGCACTAGAAGCCGTACACTATTCGATGGGTACAGGGAATTTGAAGAAGAACCCGCCTTGCAATGCCGAAGACAACTTGCGCGCTGGACTCGTCGTCATTGAAGCCTGGTCAGGGGCTACTAAGGGAGTCCTGGATTAGGGGGTGTCCGGGTGGCCGTACTATGACCTTCGGCCGGACTCCCGGACTATGAAGATACAAGATTGAAGACTCCGTCCCGTGTCCGGATGGGACTTTCCTTGGCGTGGAAGGCAAGCTTGGCAATACGATATGAAGATCTCCTCCCATTGTAACCGACTCTGTGTAACCCTAGCCCTCTCCGGTGTCTATATAAACCGGAGAGTTTTAGTCCGTAGGACGAACAACAATCATACCATAGGCTAGCTTCTAGGGTTTAGCCTCTCTGATCTCGTGGTAGATCCACTCTTGTACTACCCATATCATCAATATTAATCAAGCAAGAGTAGGGTTTTACTTCCATCGAGAGGGCCCGAACCTGGGTAAAAACATCGTGTCCCTTGTCTCCTGTTACCATCCGCCTAGACGCACAGTTCGGGACCCCCTACCTGAGATCCGCCGGTTTTGACACCGACAGAGACCAACAGGGATGTCTCACTATCTTGAACCTTATCTGCATGATGGAATAGTTTTTCCAGATGCCTCTGTTGAACGCTTGCTTGGGAGAAGATGGTAAGATTTGGATCTGAGGATCCCCGTCTATTCAAATAGACGGTTCGTTTACAGGGTCAGGGTGGCAAATGTAAAAATGCCCCGACTCCTCGTATTCGCTCGACACGTGGAAATAACCATTATTGAAGCATAGAAGCCTAGGAGTACAACATTGACGGGAGGCCGAACACTGTTCGCCGCGACAGGTACTCTGGATTTGGATAAGAACCCGCCTTGCAATGCCGAAGACAATCTACGTGCCGGACTCATCGTCATTGAAGCCTGGTTTAGGTGCTACTGAGGGACTCCTGGATTAGGGGGTATCCGGACAGCCGAACTATATACTTTGGCCGGACTGTTAGACTATGAAGATACAAGATTGAAGACTTCGTCCCGTGTCCGGATGGGACTCTCCTTTGCGTGGAAGGCAAGCTTGGCGATTCGGATGATAGATCTCCTTCTCTGTAACCGACTCTGTGTAACCCTAGCCTCCTCCGGTGTCTATATAAACCGGAGGGTTTAGTCTGTAGGACAAGAACGATAATAATCATAGACTAGCTCCTAGCGTTTAGCCTCTACGATCTCGTGGTAGATCAACCCTTGTAATACTCATATCATCAAGGTCAATCAAGCAAGAAGTAGGGTATTACCTCCATCGAGAGGGCCCGAACCTGGGTAAAACATCATGTCCCCTGCCTCCTGTTATCATTAGCCTTAGACGCACAGTTCGGGACGTCCTACCCGAGATCTGCCAGTTTTGACACCGACACTCACCGCCTACCACCTTCGGCTTCACGTTGAAGATCTTTAGCCACAGTCCGAAGTGTGGAGGGATGCGGAGGAAGGCCTCAAAAATGACGATGAACGTCAAGATGTTGAGGAAGGAATTTGGGGATAGATCATGGAAATCTATCCCGTGTAGTACATAAGTCCGTGAACGAATGGGTGGAGGGGAAATCCCAACCCACGGACAAAGTGAGGGAGGAATGCAACCCTCTCATGGGGTTCCACTATCTATAGTATCCCCCCGCCTCCTGGGTAAACATAGTGTCCCCCCGCCTCCTGTTACCGTCGACCTTAGACGCACAGTTCGGGACCCCCTAGCCGAGATCCGCCGGTTTTGACACCGACAGGGCTCACTAGAGAGGTACCCCACTATCTATCTTAGGGTTTAGGATGGGGGCGGGGGGGTAGAGGTTGGCCAGGTCGGCGAGGCGGCGGCGGAGACCGGCGGTGTGGAGTTGTTTCGGGGCGGCGAGGCGGCGCTGGGGCTGGCGATTCGGCCGGTGGTGGCTGGCGGCTCAGGGGGGTGCATGTTGAAGACGAACTGCAGGCCCTCCCTAAACTACATGTCAAGTGCCTCTTTGCTACCATTGCGTTCAGTTTTGACAGTAAGGTTTAGATTCCACAGTAAATTTCAGTTTCGACAGTTAAGTTCAGAGTCAACCGTTTTTACCTCATCTGTTGTAGTCAGGTCGTTTCTGGTGATGTAAATTTTACATCCATTTTACATCATCTATGGGAGATGCTATTAGAATCCCACTTGAGATTAATGATTTCTATCTTGTGTTGCTTCAGCCTTGACGTCTTACGGCTCTCCGGAGTTGCTCTAACGACAGAACGATCCATCACAATAGAGCATTGCCCTGGACGCTGTCTACATATTCCTCAGATCTTCCTGCACACCTCCGACAGCCACCTCTGCCTCAACTTCTTCAGCGACCAACCCAATGATGCTGAGGTCGACAGGGCTACGGCAAAGAGGTTGTACACTTTTTGCATCACTTATTACTCTACATTCATGTTGATCCATTAGGGCTATTTTGGTTCAACGGAAAAACATTGCAATAGGGAATTTTAGTATGGCACTCTACTATTCAATTATGCATGCATTTTGTTGAAAGGAATGGAGCAAAACATCCACCTAGACCTACTTTTCAAAATCCTATGCATGAAAGCAAGACCAAGTGCATTAGTGGAAAAATAACATTCTAACTGTACATGCTTTCATATGGTTTCACTTTATTTTTGCCATGTATGCATGCATTCCTCTGCTCTTCCAATTCATGTGAACCAAACACCCTAGTTGAAATAAATCATGTGTTTAAAAATGCTCTGTTTACCATGTGCATTCCTATCATATTCCGGTGTTTTTCCTATCCCTGCGTTTTTAGAATCATGCCAGCCAAATGGGCCCTTACAAAATTGCTTCAGTTATAGGTAGGTGTCGAAGGGAACTTTGTGTGGTTTCTCCTGCTCCTGCCGCGAAGTCGTCCACCTCACCTGAGCTGCTCCATCGACAGAAGAATCCACCAAACCAGACATCATGACTCGTGACTGTCTTTCGCCGCCTCAGATCTCCTTCCCTGCCACCGGCACCCACCGCAATGGCATCACCATCATTGACTCAGTAGATGAACATGAGGAGTACACGGGTCCAGAAGAGAGGTCGCACTCTTTTGTTTATGCTTATGTTAAGCATTGCTTAAAATTACCTGCTACTTTATCGTCCTATTCACCTCTTAGACTCCAAGTCAGGTCCAAATTAATGTTCAGACTTGAGTTCTAAATTAGTTGCGGGGCACATATCGAGGCAGCAATGAATAATATCTCTATCTAATACCTGGTTCACCTAGGGTATGCATATGTTATTCATCTTGGGTGGGAAACAAATAGTAAAGCAATCATCATCTCTCGTTTTATTAAATTAAAGGAATCATCAGCCTGCTATCATTATTTTTGGATCCATCCACTGGTTGTTACCATCACTCTAAATTTCTGCATGCTCTCCGTACATAATCTGACCATATTTTTTCGTATTCATGTCAGATATTGTACACAGTCATGCTGAAGATGTAGAGAAAAAGAGAAGAGTTTTGTGCGGCAATACAATGTCATGCAGACATCGCTCCATGGTGGGTTCAATGGCAAGCCCTCCCCTCTCCAGATTGTAATCCAGAGGAAGATATCTGTTCTAAGGCGGATTCAGACACAGCTGACCACTCCTATTTACCCTCCAAGGTGTTTGCTCTACCTTGGCATGATGATGTTAGTCATATCATGATATGTTGCCTTGCAGTGCCTACTTTTAACATCATATATGTCATCTGCTTAGTTTAGACATGTTTTGTAATGCCACTTGTTTAGTTTCTATATCATATATGGGAATTATGCAGTCCCATGTCTTTTAGCCAGCCATAATATATGTGAAATGTGCAATGCCGTCCTTTTTAACCAGGCATCATATATTTGAATGATATCTATCCTATCCTTTTCTTCATTACATTTCCGTTTGTCGACAATGTTTGTACATTAAACTACTCTTCCTATGAATCATCCATTTGGGTGGGAGGTGGAAACATCTGGAGTGAAAACAAGGCCTTCAGAGCAAACAGTGCTACCTGTCGAAGCAGATCTCTTGTTGGGTCCCGATAGCTCCTCGGAGATGGATTTAGAGACAGATGACCAGTCCTATTCCCCCCAACGAGGTGTATGCTCTAACTTGGCACGGTTATTCTGCTCATATCATGCATATGGTGTCTTGCATTACATAGTTTAGACATCATATACACAATATTCAACACCATGTTCTTAGTTTAGACATGATATCGAATGCCCTCTGTTTAGCATATAAATCACATATGTGAATTAAATCATGCGATCCTGATTACTTAGATAACATGTAGGTGAATTATGTCATGTGATCCTGTTTACTTATTCATCATATCTTTGAATTATGTTATGCTATGCTATCAAGTTTAAATAGACATCATATATGTGAAATTATGTCATGCTATCCGTTTTATTTAAACAATATACATGTCAACTATTTCATGCCCTCTTTTTTCCACACTATCTTTTGCATCTGTATCTCATGCAATGTCTGTACATTCAACTATGTTTCCTATTTATCAGCCATTTGAATTGGAGCGGGTGATGCCAGTATCCAGCGGAGTAAAAACACGGTCTTCAAATAAAACAGTGCTACCTCTTGGTGGAGATAGCACCCCGGTTGTACATGCACGAGAACTAGCCCTACCACACATAACCAAAACTCTCGCAGATTGTACCCCTACTGCGATGGACAGAGAACCGGCTTCACCCAATCTAACCCCAACCTAGTTCCTGTTAACACAACACCATTTCCACCACAGAGCTCCCAAACAAGAGCAGTTAGTAAGGCAACTCCAGTGCCCAAAGGGCCAGTACTACCACGGCGAACCCGAACTCCACCATTTAGTATGCCTATTCCTGTGGAGGAAGCACAACCAGCTAGTCGTAGTTTAGCATCTATCGCATTTCATGTTGTTAAATCCTATGTGTGTATCTTCCCATCTTGGAAATATTATACTGAAGATGAAGGAAAATGCCAGTTGCAGGTGTTTGTCCAGGAGTTATGTGTAAGTAATGATATTCATGGCAATTACTTTGCTTTGTCCCATACATCTTACCTCCATGATGGTTATAATACAACAAATTTTGCCATTTTTCTCTATAGAGAAGGACCAATTTGGAAACTCATGATGAGGTAACCTGTGCTAATACCTCTGCTATCTTCAAGAATGCTTGGTGGCAGTATCGGAATTACCTGAAGAAAATGTACTTCACCGGCAAAGGAACTCATCAAATTCCCTTACATTCTCCTGAGACACATTTACTGGACGATGACTGGGAACGCCATGTTCTGTACTGGTCCCGAACCAAGAATGTGGTAAGTTCTATGAGCTCATTTTGTATTTTTAAGTACTATATTCTTGTGTCTTACTATACACTGTTCATGTAGAACGAGTGCCTAAACCTGAAGAACAACTGTTCTAATTTAAGATTCCATTGCTATCATAGTTCAAAAAAGCGCTAGGCGTTAATTGTGCGCTTTGCCAGCGCCTTGCGCTTTACTGACCAAAGTGCATACTTATGTGGAGTTATGCAGAGATTAAGCATAGTTATGCGCAATGCGTTTTGCCAGCACCTAGAGCCTAGGCGTTCTTAAGCGCTCACTTAGGCGCGCCTTTTTTAACTATGATTGCTATCATGCATACTGTTTTGCTCTTGTATCATTGTATTTACTCATACAAACTTATTTTTAAATTGAAGGATCCAATTGAAACTCCAATGGCACAACACGTATGTTCACGCATGTTTCTTTAACAAGCTTGCTCTTATCAATAGCTCTGTTGATTTCAATTTCAATTGTGTACACAATTGACTTCTCATATCATGCACATTACTAGCATCACAACAGAGCCAATAGTGTTGTTGTACATGTAGACCCGTGGTACCCATCTGAAATCTTGTTGTGCCGTGTAGTTTCCCACGCTTTGTATTCTTTCATTGTTGCTTTGTCTTGAACTGATATGATTTGAACTGTGTCTCTATTTTGATTTGACAAGACAATGCAGTGACCATAGGACATAGATATATGTTTGTTTGATGCTTTTATTATGTACTAGTACTTGGCAATAGAAGACTTGGTAGTTTAATCATGTCCACCTTACTAATGAACTGGTTCACCGGAATGAGTTCCATATACTAGTACATGCTAAACATGTTATGTGTCTGCTTGTTTCTTCTTTTAGAATGTTGATAGAATATTGGGGAAGGGTGATTTATTAAGAAATGGTAAAGGAAGTAATGTGGATAAGGTTCAGGATAGTGAGACATCCTTGTTGGTCTTCAACAAAGATGATAAAACAGCTAAGGAAGACTATCTCGAAGACAGTGAGACAACCCCAAAGTCCAGTCTTGGTTTAGTGTTTGAGTTACTGGCCACTACCGCTTGCACAAGCTATTCAAACTCACTATCTGAATTAGTTCGGTTTCTTGAGTCTCAACTACAATCTGAAAGACATCGATCAGTTGTGCTGCGATAAGAAGCGGAAGGACTGCGGAAGTCCCTGGAGCATTCAGATGCATACTTGTTGGTGCAACAGCAAGCGTTGGAGGAATTTAGCGCCAAACAGGACAAAGCTAATAAGCTTGCTAAGCTTATTGCCAGCACGGTGGATACCCAGGATAACGTTTCTTGAGCTCTTCTAAAGTTGTTTCAGTTATGCTCTTGTTTTGTTGCCGTGTTTATTTGCACTGTTGGCCAATTTTGACGGCCAGTGTATGTAATATGTTGTGTTCCCTATATTTGCACTAGTGGCGTACTTTGATGCCCAGTGGATGTAATATGTGTAATAGCGGTAATAGGCTAGCGTTAGTTGCTTTCTTATTTATTTCTGTATTGTCTTGTTTAGTTGTTTGCTGTAGTCACTGCAGTTCTTTTTCCATGTTTTTCTAGTGGCCACAATAACCTATTTTCGGTAAGTAGGCCACAATAATCATGGCAACACACGGACTGTTGTAACCATGTGCCTCCTGTGGGCCGTATGATCCATGGGCCTTCTATGGGCCATAGGATCCATTGGTCTTCTATATGGGTCGTAGGATCCATGGGCCTTCTACAGGCCGTAGGATCCATGGGCCTTCTACGGGCCGTACGATCCATGGGCCTTCTATGGGCCGTATGATCCATTGGTCTTCTACGGGCCGTAGGATCCATGGAACTTCTACGGGGTGTATAATGATTTCGCCGATCATAGGCCGTACTATTCGTGGACCATAACGGGTCGTTAATACGCCATAGTTGATAACTCTATGAAAACAGCCCAACGGGTATATTTTTGACATGAAAACGGCCCAATGTATTAACAGACCACAAACGACCCGACTGTAACCACGGGCTGAATTTGGCCCACAAGCAGAAAATGACAGTAACGGGCCGTAACTAACCGAATGCTGGAAATGAGCCCAAGAATAAATGGGCCCTGAGAAGGCCGAAAGATAACATGGGCTGGAAATAGACCAATGGAATAATGGGATGTTAATGGGTATAAAGTGATACAGTGTTCATTACAGGCCAGTTTCACCACGGGCCGTTAATGGGCCAAGAGTTACAAAGGGCCTCATATGGGCCGAAAGACGTCATGGGCCATACATGGGCCGGAAGTTAAAATGGGCTGGAATCATATTGGACGGCCCAGATGACGCTACTGGGCCTAATTCGGATAGGTCGTAACGGGCCCTGGGTTAGTAGGTTGTAAATGGGCTATATGTGAACAACCGTTAACATGCTTTCGTTTGCTGGCCCGCCACCTTTTGACCAAGTCAAACGGGCTGGACTTTTCACAGGAATGGGCCTCTATTGGGTCGTGCCACATGTCGACGTATCATAGGCGCCTTCGATCCAATGAGCGGATGACATCTGTCCTAATGGTGAGCCGACACGTGTTTCCTCCAGCCAATGATGATTTTACACGTTGAAAATCCCCATTGATCTGGGCTGTTAAAGGGTTATCGGATCCAAAACCGGACCCGATATCTTAACGGTGCTCTGTTACGGTGGATGCCACGTGTCGGTCACCCTTGACGAAAGCACTTCTATGATGCGCGATTTATCGTCGGGGAAGTGGACATTTCCGTGATGATAATTTTGGTAAAGTCATGGAACAATTCTATGACAACACATGTATGACTATCTTGATTCTGTCAGAATATCTTCATGGATGTACATGCATGGCAAAAAACGCGACCTACTATGACAAACACGTATCATCACGAAGTGTATTTTTTTGTAGTGCCGGTGGGTGCACTCTGCGTGCCCCCACTAGTCTAGATCCCACTCGGCACAATCTGTTCCGCTGAGTGAAATAACTGTAAAGAGACATTTGATAGAGACCCCCGCCGAATCAAACATTCGACGGTGGTCTCGGGGACTACACCCAATGGGTGCACTCTGCGTGCCCCCACTGGTTCAAAATACACTCGACTCGACCTGGTCGACTAAAGTGGAAGAACTATTCAACAAAAGTTAAAACACCCGGTGCGTCAATGGATATAAAGTGCAGAATCATGATAGATTCACATAAAAGTTTCCAAAACGCTCATCCATGGACATCTTATGGATAATAAAGCAGTAGTTTCTGTTCAGCCGGAAATCAACTCACCTTGACATTGATCTGAGAGCAGAGCTGGCATCATAGGCAGCCTTGCTAGCCTCATGCACCACCTTCATTTGGTCCATCATAAAACCTGCTTGGAGTATAGCTTCCTTAGCAGCACTCACCGGGTCTTCTGGGATATGATGGGTAACAAAGAGAGGATTTGGTGGAACATCCGGGGTAGATAGAGGATCTGAGGCATGGAGTTGCACGGATGAAGTGAGGAATTGAGCGATCGACGCCGATGGACGGTGCATCGACACAGGATCAAGAAAAGAAACACAAGCCCGAACTGGATCTCCGGATTGCTGGATCACTGTTTCCGGCACTGATGTCGACTGAGGTACCATGCTGGCAGGCGCTCTCCTGCTCGAAGTCCTAACCTTTCTCCCTGTAACCTTCTGGGGCACTTCCTCATCGCCGTTTGGAAGTTCAATGACATCTTGTCGTGCTGCACAAAGACTCGACCATAAGAGTTTAGTCGACTGACAGTTCAACCGACAAAATAAGCACAAGATTGTAAAATTGTACCTGATTTGGCAGTGCCCGCGTCTTCAAATTCCTCATCATTTTTGTCTTTGTCGATGTCCATGGAGGTCCCAGAAGTCGCAGCACTGAAAGATTCAAAACCTATTCAGTCAAACAGAGGAACGAGTCGATAGTAACATAGAGAAAAACAAAGCACTTACGCAGAAGCGACGGGAACGTCCATCTTGATCTCGGGCAAGGTCTTCCGAAGCTTTGAGGGGGCGATCTTGGGCTGCTTGGCGACCTTTTCAGACAGTTCCAGAGACGAAGTACGAGTGCGTTTTTATGCTTGCGCGCTCTGAGGAGCTGCCTTGTTACGCCCACCTGCAGGATTGTGAGACTGTTTGGATCGGCGTTCTGTGTGAGGTGGTGAGTCGACCTCTTCACCATCGCCCGACTCATCACTCTCCTCATGATCGTGGTCGGCGGATTACCAGTCCGTGCTCTCCGCTCCCTCCTGGACTTGCTCCCCATTTGGCATTGAGTACATCTCAGTATAAATCTGTAAGACAAGAAGTTAAACATGCATCAATCAGAGTCAAAGACAGTTGCAAATCAGAATGAAAAGACACTCAGTAACAAGGATCAGACCTTGTCCGGATCATTTTCGGCATCGAATGGTGCAACTCTTCTGGACCCAACCGTGTTGTTTTAAGTATGCTGTTATAACCTTCAACAAGTGTGCTTTATTAACCGTTAACAAGGACCGGCAGTAGTAAAACTCGATTCAACTAAAGTTGGAGAAACACACACCCGCCAGCCACCTATGTGCAAAAGCACGTCGGTAGAACCAGTCTCAAGAACGCGGTCATGTAATGTCAGTCCGGCTCGCTTCATCGAACAATACCTCCAAATGAAAATAAGACGTTGGTGGTTAGCAGTATGACTATTATCGCCCACAACTCTTTGTGTTCTACTCGTGCATAAAACATCTACGCATAGACCTAGCTCGGATGCCACTGTTGGGGAACACGGTAATTTCAAAAAAAATCCTACGATCACCCAAGATCTATCTAGGTGACGCATAGCAACGAGAGGGGAGAGTGTGTCAATGTACCCTCGTACACCGAAAGCGGGAGTGTTTCAATAAGGCGGTTGATGTAGTCAAACTTCTTCGTGGTCCAACCGATCCAAGTATCGAACGTACGACACCTCCACGTTTAGCACACGTTCATCTTGATGACGTCCCTCATGCTCTTGATCCAGTTGAGGACAAGGGTGAGTTCCGTTAGCACGACGGCATGGCGATGGTGATGATGATGTTACCGGGGCAGGCTTCGCCTAAGCACTACGATGGTATGATCAAGGTGTGTAACTATGGAGGGGGCACCGCACACGATTAAGAGAAACTTGTGTGTCCTAGGGTGCCCCCTGCCCCCGTATATAAAGGAGGGAGGGGGAGGCCAGTGGGCCCTGTGGCGCGCCCCAAGAGGAGGAGTCCTACTAGGACTTCCTAGTCCTAGTAGGATTCCCCTCCAAGGAAGAGAGGGGGAAGGGGGGAGACGGAGAGGGAGTAGGAAAGGGGGGCGCCGCCCCATTCCCCTAGTCCAATTTGGACCCAAGGGGGGCACGCGGACAGCCCTCCTACGGCCCTCCTCTCTCTCCACTAAGGCCCATGGTGGCCCATTAGTTCTCCTGGTGGGTTTCAGTAACGCCTCCGGCACTCCGTTGTTACTCGAAACCACTCGGAACACTTCTGGTGTCCGAATAACATAGTCCAATATATCAATCTTTATCTGTGATCTCATCTGGGACTCCGAACAACCTTCGGTCATCAAAAACACATAACTCATAATACATATCGTCATCGAACGTTAAGCGTGCGGACCCTACGGGTTTGAGAACTATGTAGACATGACCGAGACACATCTCCGGTCAATAACCAATAGCGGAACCTAGATGGTCATATTGGCTCCTACATATTCTATGAAGATCTTTATCGGTCAAACCGCATAACAAGATACGTTGTTACCTTTGTCATCGACATGTTACTTGCCCGAGATTCGATCGTCCGTATCATCATAACTAGTTCAATCTCGTTACCGGTAAGTCTCTTTACTCGTCCTGTAATACTTTATCCCGCAACTAACTCATTAGTCACATTGCTTGCAAGGCTTATAGTGATGAGCATTACCGAGAGGGCCCAGAGATACCTCACCGAAACATGGAGTGACAATCCTAATCTCGATCTATGCCAACCCAACAAACAACTTTGGAGACACATGTAGGGCATTAATCACCCATTTACGTTGTGCTGTTTGATAGCACACAAGGTGTTCCTCCGGTATTCAGGAGTTGCATAATCTCATAGTCTGAGGGACATGCATAAGTCATGAAGAAAGCAGCAGCAATGAAACTGAAACAATCATAATGCTAAGCTAACGGATGGGTCATGTCCATCGCATCATTCTCCTAATGATGTCATCCCATTTATCAAATGACAACACATGTCTATGGTTAGGAAACATAACCATCTTTGATTAACGAGCTCGTCAAGTAGAGGCATACTAGGGACAATATGTTTTGTCTATGTATTCACACATGTCCTAAGTTTCCGGTTTAATACAATTCTAGCATGAATAATAAACATTTATCATGAAATAAGGAAATAAATAATAACTTTATTATTGCCTCTAGGGCATATTTCCTTCACTTATTATTTAAATATATTTTTACAAAATGCTCAGCCCCTTTTTTTTGATAACATTGATGCGCCCAACCCAACATTATAATTAGAACCATCCCAACAAAAACATGTATTTCAAGAAAGTGCAAATGGGCTGTAATTTTTTAGGAAAAAATAAATGGGCCGCATGGACGCTAGCCGGCCTAGCAAATTTATGTATTTCGAGAAAGCAAAAATGGGCGGTAGTTTTAAAAAAATGGGCGCTACATTATTTGTTCACCCAGCCCAGCAAATGGACTGTAATTCTCAAAAAAGATCAAATGGACTGTAAATTCTTAAAAAATGGGTTGAATATGTGCCACATTTTTGGATGCTGAAATGTGGGCCAATAGGTCGAAGCCAACACCAGTCGTTGTCAACTTAGTCAACAAATGATTCTGACATCGATAGCCGTTGGATTTACATCCAACGACTGGCATCTATGTTCAATCTCTCGTCTTCTTCCTCCAGCGCCGCACGAACCACCTACTCCCGCCTCCTGCTGCTACCAGCTCTGCTTAGCACGCTTCACTGTGAAGCGCTACCCCACCGCCAGCCAGGCCATCCCTCCACCCCTACACACCTCCTGTTATTCTCCACCAACTGTCGAACCCGCCGCACCAGAACCAGTTAACCCTCGTACACCTCTTCGTCTACAACTCCACTCCCGCGTTTTCCCATCTCTGGCTCGTTGCAGTTCGGGACATCACCGTCGTCCACCACCTTAGATGCGCTCGGCGCAACGTGGTCAACGTGGGGAACAAATGAGAGTCATCGGAAGAGGATTGTACGTGCAGAGGCTAATAGTGGGGACGCACCAGGTCCATGGACGCACGCATGCAACCGCCTCCTTATTATGTGAAAACAAAATTATTCGTCCCCCAAAAGCTGGGACCCACAACGTATATCTTCGCACAAAAGGAAATACCTCCTTATTCCTGCCACTGACAGCTGGGACCCACCATCTACATCTTCGCACACAAGAAAGTGTGTCCATATTACGAAAAAAATTCATTCTTCCCCCTGACAGCTGGGACCCACCAGCTATGTCTTCGCATGCAAGGAAGTGCCTCCTTATCCTCCCTGACAGCCGGGACCCACCCGGTTGAACCTTACGTAGGGTTGTCGTTCTAGTCGCAAAGGTGTACGTATATACTGGTCGATCCGTCTCTCTGCAGCGATGAACCGTGACCGAGTAAGGAGCGGCACGTGTTGTAGTAGAGGCGTGGAGGTAGCATGTCACGTAGTCCCTTCTATATCATGTACATGTATGTACAGCCACGCTGCAAGAAGGTAAATACGGCTACGTACGTACATATGGGCAGGGTCTCAAACGCATACAGCGACAGTGTCCTGTTCATCGGCAGCCAACCGGCTAGGCCGGAATGGAGAAACTATGCCGTGTTCATCGGGAGGCAACGGAACGCATCCTGTTCATCGAGAGCCAACCAGCTTCGACGGAACGGCCGAAACGAGGCCTGGCATACTGCAGAATCGAGGAAACGTCCATCTGCTCGACCGCCTACGGTCGAAATGGGATCCTGTTCATTGGAAGGGGTCTGGCTTACCGCAAAACAGAGGAAACGAACTTTTGTTGGAACGCCTATAGTTGAAACGGGGTTCTTTTGATCGGGAGGGGTGTGAGGTACTTCAAAACGGAGGAAACGGACTTCTCTTGTACCTCCTACGGTCTAAACAGGGTCATGTTCATCGGGAGGGGTGTGGTGTACCACAAAACGGGACTCCACGGGCTACTATTAATCCACCATCTACTGCCTCGCTCCAGCCTCCACAGGCTAATGTTCATCCACCATAGACCTCCTCCAGCCTCCACCTGCGACTGTTCATCCACGGTGTCTCCCTCCTGCCTCCACCAGCTACTGTTCATCCACGGGCTCCTGTTTATCCATCCTCCACCGGCTACTGTTCAACCAGCCCTCCACGGGGTCCTGTTCCTCCAGCCTCCATCGGCTACTATGCAACCAGCCCTCCACGGGGTCCTATTCATCCACCCCCAACTGGCTCGATTGAGGTCATGTTCATCCAACGGCAACGGCATGTACTACCACGGGGGTCCTGTTCATCCAACCCCCACCAGGAACTGTTCATCCAACCCCTAACAATAGTCACTGTTCATCAAGAGGCAGCAGCTGGTTCGGTCGGCTTCAGTTAGCAGTGTAATGAAGGAATCGCTCGGGTTCAGTTAACAACCAATGGATCGATCGCTCGGGGTGTGTAACGTAGCTAGTGCAATCACTCGGGTTCAGTAAGTGAACGCCTCGCTCGGGTTCAGTTAGAGCCCAACGCCTCACACACACATGCGTAGTGTACGAGAGAAACATGCAAACCTCCATGCATCACTCGGCCCCGACCACCCACCGTAACTGGGAACTCCCCGAAATTTTCCTCCCCCTTGCTTCTACCATGTTTTTTTTCCGTCATGGACATCCCAAAGAATGTCATGCAGCTGCGTCTCCAGCCCGTCCAGGATGAAAAGCCCATTTTCTGTCATGATTTTTTGTCATAGAAGTAGGAGCCCACCACATCTATGATGATACCGGGTTTTGTCACAAGTATCGTCATAGAAGTGTCCTAAGCATGACAGGAAAAAAAATCATTCGGCCCAAAATGTCACGGATGTGTCTTTTTTTATGTAGTGCAACTTCGGTATCCATGATACCACTGTTATCCTTTAACGATCACATAAAGATCAACCAACTTATTTCATCATCGAACTAGGGTTGTTTATTCTTAGTTAGGTTATTATTACTGTTGACCCATAATGTGACCTACTACGAACTGGGCCCATATCCATGGGTGCAGATATTGATATATACACTTTGCAGAGGTCAATATATTGTACCCACACTTCAGAACCGAAGGCCTCGTGCTCCCATTTGGGTGGACCCACGGTGTTCCGACAAAACCAATCTATAGCATGACACTCTGTCGGCCACTCCGACCAACTCCCCTTTGGCCTAAGTCATGGGCGGCCCCGATGTCACCTCGTGACATCCGCCACCTTCGTGGCTAGCCACCATCGTGGCAAAACAAAACTGGTCCCAAACGGGGACAAAAGCGCGCAAACAACTCGGGCACACAAGGGCCGCCTACCTGACCAGTGTAGCGCATCCACATAACCTTCCCTAGTTGGAGGCACCGGCGAGTGGCATGACAATAGACCAAATTAGGGCCTCCCATAAGACAAGTGTGGATGCACTCGTCAGCTCGATTCGATGGCACTAGGACTCAGCCAACAGTTGTTAAAGTTCGATTGAAGTCCGGTTTAAGTTGAATGTTAATGAGCTAAGCCATAATAATATAATATCATGATGCACTGACAATGCATATGAGCAGGATATCAACATGAACATGGATGAGCAACATAACCATTTAACATGAACAAAATAAAGCATTTACTCTACTAGATGCACATGAGCATGGCAAAGCGATGATCATGAATAGCACAAGTATGATAATAACACTACATACGAACAAAGAATGATAACTATCCACGGAAATAATTACCAGAATATAACATGATAATAACAGTAGCAAGAAATCATTTAACTAACAGATGCAGAATAATCACAGCATAGTAACGAGCATGGATCCGAAGGAAATATAAAGCATTCACGAAAATATTAACATGCATCACTTATTAAATGTTTAAGTAGAAAACTAAGACTATTGCAAGACCATCATGCAAGTGGTTGTCATGGCTTGCCTGGGGTTGACGGGGTCTCTGGGAGGAAGTGCGATGAACTCGCGGAATGATTCGCCGGAACATTTCTTTCTCGGAGGAGGCTAGATAATGGCAAGTTCAAAATGGTCATTTCCATTATGTGACAACATAGTGAAAATGGCACCAACAGATCAGGTCGGATGAGACGAATATGTGGTCTTTGGAATCACCTAATTCGGAGTTACGGCCACGAAGATACGGACAGTTGAAGTCCAGGGACTATTCTATAAAAATATCCTCACAAACAGGCCCCTGCCTGGAAAAACTGAAAACACATTTTTTAAAAATATGTTTTCAGAACTGAGAAACGTATTTTGGTCCGTCGAGTAAAGAGAATATGCTTTCTTTAATAGAAAAAACATTTGACCAAAACCGCCTTCACTTACCACGTCAGTAGGGTCGGCTGGGTCCACAGGCGAGGCTGGCAGGTGGGGTTGCTTGGGTTGGCTTGTTCCTCCTGCTGCTCCCCACTCGGCAGAAACAAAGGAAGCAGGGGAGGGTCGTGATAACCCACAAGTATAGGGGATCACAACAGTTTTCGAGGGTAGAGTATTCAATGCAACTTTATAGATTCGACACAAGGGGAGCCAAAGAATATTTGCAAGTATTAGCAGCTGAGTTGTCAATTCAACCACACCTGGAGATTAAATATCTATAAAAAGATAATCAGTAGCACAATAATATGATAGTTTTCATAGCAGTGGTAGCAGTAATAGTAACGGTAACAGTGATAGCATTGATTTTGTAGCAGTTGTGACAACAGCAATAACAATAGTAACTTAGCAAAGCAATATGTGAAAAGCTCGTAGTCATTGGATCGATGAATTTTTTGGATGATATTCATCATATAACAGTGATAACCTAGGACGATACAAAACTAGCTCCAGTTCATAAATATAATGTAGGCATGTATACCGTAAATAGTCATACGTGCTTATGGAAAGAACTTGTATGACATATTTTGTCCTACCCTCCCGTGGCAGCGGGTCCATAAGGAAACTAAGGGCTATTAAGGCCTCCTTTTAATAGAGAACCGGAACAAAGCATTAACCCATAGTGAATACATGAACTCCTAAAACTACGGTCATCACCGGAAAGTATCTCGAATATTGTCACTCTGGGGTTTGCGAATCATAACACATAGAAGGTGCATATAACTTGCAAGATCATATATAGAACATAGATATAATGGTGAAAACATAAACAGTTTAGATATGAAATCATGGCACCCGGGCCCAAAGTGACAAGCATTAAGCATAGCAAAGTCATAGCAACATCAATCTCAGAACATAATGGATACTAGGGATCATTCCCTAACAAAACTAACTCGATTAAATGATGAATCTCATCCAACTCCCTCACCGACCAGCGAGCCTACGAAGGAATTACTCACTACCGGTGGGGAGCATCACGGAATTGGCGATGGAGAAGGGTTGGTGATGATGAAGATCAAAGATCCCCCTCTCCGGAGCCCCAAACTGATAGATCTGGCCTCCCGATGAAGAACAGGAGGCGGCGATGGCTTCGTCTCGTGAAACGTGATAATACTTTCACCCTGATTTTTTTCTCCAAAAATAGGATTTTATAGAGTTGGAATCAGGGTCTGCGGGGCCACCAGGTGGGTACAACCCACCTGTGGGCGCCTGCAAGGGGGACACACCCTGGTGGGTTGTGCTCACCTAGGGGGCCCCCTCTGGTGGTTCTTGGCTCTAGTATTTTTCTTTTATTGTATAAAAATTCTCCAAAAAATTTCGTTCCATTCTGAGAACTTTTATTTCTACACAAAAACAACACCATGGTAGTTCTGTTGAAAACAACGTTAGACCGGGTTAGTTTCATTCAAATCATGCAAATTAGAGTCCAAAACAAGAGTAAAAGCATTAGGAAAAGTAGATATGACGGAGATGTACAACTCATTAAAAAAGGAAAACTTTTACGAACTCTTTTTCCATTGTTTACATAAATAAGCTTAAGTAGCACCCAGGTTTTCAGCAAAGATTATGACTAACCATGTTGACAATAACACTTAGAAATTACCTTGACTCATATCAATGGCATAATCAACTAGCGAGCAATAATAAGATATCTCAAATGACAACACTTTGTCAAAACAACTATGATATAATATGACAACAGTGGTATCTCGGTAGCCCTTTCTGAGACCGCAAAACATAAATTCAGAGCACCTCCAAAGTTCAAGCAGCGACTAAACATTGTAATTCATGGTAGAAAAGATCTAGTCATGATGCACACAACATTAACTATACACAATGCATGAGGATGACAATAGTGGTCTCAGATCTGGCGCTTATTTGAGAAGGTGGTGAATCAACCTAAAGGTAAATAGAAAGTCCCTTTAGAGAGGGAAGAAGGGATTTGCAGTAGTGCTAGAGCACAAAGCTTTAAAACTGAGATAAATGAAATTTTGGGAAATGCACCCTTCCTGTTTACTTCACGACGAAAAGTTATCAATATCTTCCATGCTAAACACATTAGTGGCGGTTCCCAAGCAATAAAATTAAATGTTTACTCCCCCTCTACCAACATACACACTCCACGGCTAGCCGACTCCACGGGTACCGTCCACACCAACAATAATCCTGGGGGAGTTTTGTATAATTATTTGCAATTTTTGAATTCATGAGTGGGAATCCCTATTACCGCCCCTCTCGTGCAAGACGAGTGAATAAACACTCATTGAGAATAACCCGCTTGGCATGGAAGATACTGACTACCCCCTATCGCTCTATGAACAATCCAGGCATACAAAAATAGCTGTTCATTTGAAATTTTAGAGGTAGCACATGCAAATTTACTTAGAACGGAAGGGTAATACCGCATATAAGTAGATATGGTGGACTCATCTGGAATAACTTGGGTTTTAGGATTTTCATGCACAAGAAGTATTTACGCTTAGTACAAGCGAAGGCTAGTAAATAGATTGAGAAGCGGCCAGCTAGAGAGCAAAAATGGTCATGGACATGCATTATGCATAATAAACATTGAATACTAGCATGAGGAGGATATGAACACCATGAACATAAATATCATAGAGGCTATGTTGGTTTTGATTAACCTACATGCATGAACATGTGCCACCTCAAGCCACTTGAAACATTCAGAGGAGGATACCATATCATCACACTACATCACAATCATTTTAATGCATGTTGACATCCAAGATAAACCATTATCCACTCCTAGCTACTTAAGCATGGCATGAGAAACTATAATCTCTAATTGTCATTGCAAACATGTTTGATCATAATAGGCTAAATCATGGATACGGGAATAAGCATATTTACGAATATAGAACAAGTTGAGTTCATGCCCGTTTCTCTCCTCCATAGCCAGTTCATCAAATATCACCATTATTGCCTTTCACTTGCACGACCGAATGATATGAAAATAATAATAGTCCAAGAGTGTCGTGGACTAAGCTGGAATCTACAAACAATTTATTCAAAAGGAGAAGGCAAAGTAATTTGGGCTCTTTGTTAGATCAATATCAATGCATATGAGAGCCACACAACATTTTCATCGTGGTCTTCTCCTTGGTATGACTCAATAAAAAGAAAAGGATTTCAGAGAAACACACTGAAATATTTTTGGAGTTTTTAGTTTTTCTTGAAGAAAGCAAATTAAAGAAAAACAAAAACAAAAACAAGAAAATTATTTACACGGGAAAGCTCCAACAAGCAAAAGAAGAACAAGGAAATCTTTTTGGGTTTTCTTGTAATACTATAGCTAACTAAACTAGAAAGAAAAACCGAAAAGAAGCCAGAAATATTTTTGTGTTTTCTCAAAGTTTTTCAAACACACAGAAGAAAGCAAGAAAATAAATTTAGCATGGATAATACAATGATAAAGTGTGGACACCGACAACTGGAATGAAATGTGTGAACATGAATATAATGTCGGTGGAAATACATACTCCCCCAAGCTTAGGCTTTTGGCCTAGCTTCGTAATCACCGTTTGTGGCCTACGTAATCATCAGAGTGATAGCTCACGGAGGCTCTTGGTGCAGCCTCCTCTTACCGCCGAGCAGCCACGACCTCCACGTTATGTGCGCGAGCCTGGCTCTCAAAAACATAGTACCTTCTTTTGCTGTAATAGAGAAGGCACAAGCAAAAAGGTATGCACAATGGTTTCTTTATTGAAACTCAAGTAATAAGTGTAATCATTGATCTCGTCCTTAAGGAACTTATGGCGTTTCATGGCCTTAATGTCTAATTACTGAATAGGTAGGATGGGGAAATTAGGCCAAAGTGATACACCCAGCTCCTTTCCTAAATGAGAAGCATAAATCCCACCATAAAAATATCCACTATCAGCGTTGTGCTGCAATATGCATGCAACAATTGCTCCAAGGTTATAGCATTTATTACCGGTGAGAGCAATGCGTATGAGGCTCAAGTCAGGAGCACAGAGTGAACTACAGTCTTGTTTACCTACGATGCATTTTCCATTAAACAGTGCAAAGTATTGAATTAATGGGAAATGAATACTTTTTATTCTACCTTGTGTTACTCCTCTATCCTCACCATAGCAAAGACTAGTCAAAAATGACTCATACTCAGATCTCGGTGGCTCGTCGAACGAACCCCAAAATGGAATTTTGCACATACCACTAAACACGTCTAGAGGAATGGTACATGGATGATTATAAAGTTTAAACGAAACTCTAGAATCACGAGGATGAAATTTAAATTCTTTATTAAATGTTTCTATGAGGCTCAGATGGTGGATGCACTTATCTTGAATGTAAGGACCGAGCTCGGCATTGTGAATAAATTACACACATTCTTACTTAATACCTGCATTCACCATGAAGGCATCACACTACCATAAGCATGATTTGGTGATAGGCTCCCATACTAAAACTTGGACTTGGATCAACATAAGACCGACGCACTGAGCCACTACTAGATGATGCCTCTGAGGACCTCCTCCTCGAAAAACTCCTTCCAAAGAAACTCATCTTATTCATATGAACAAAATTCCAAGAAAAATTAGGCCACAAAATTTTCATTAATAAAACTTCACAAGATTGATAGCAACTACTCATAGGGATGCATAGAGGCTATATTAAGCATTCAAACTACTTAGAACTCTAATAATTAAACATGCTAGATCATCTACAGAAGCACCAAGAGTAGTTAATTATTCAAAATATAATCCACTAAAGCAAAAACTAATTGGAGCAATGGAGTAGTCACATACTAAGTAGCAATCCCCCAAAATAGTTTAGGAAACGGAGCTTCGAGCAAAGAAATCGAAACCCGCGGGGTTGAGAGCAAGAACACGAGAGAGAGAGAGAGAGAGAGACCAATGATGATTTTTTTTCTGGAGGTAGGAGATGGAATGGGCTGAAGAGATAAGTGAGGGGGCCCACGTGGGGACCACAATCCACCAGGGAGCGCCCAGGTGGGTTGTGCCCACCTAGTGCACCCCCCTCTAATGTTATTTGCACTAAAAATTCAGAAATATTCAGAAAAAATCATATTAAATTTTCAGGGCATTTTGAGAACTTTTATTTTTGGGTTATTTTTTTATTGCATGTGAAAATCAGAAAACAGTCAAAACAAGGCATTTTATTTTACTTAGCTAAGAAAAATAAAAGAAGAAACGAGATAAGGACAGAAAGTAGTGCTCACTAAATTCATCAACTCCATACCTCTCAAAGATGATCCATTAAGAAGGTTGATCAAGTCTTATTAATAACCACCTTCGATTAGCATGAAACCAAAGAGCTTTCATAAAACACTATGCTACCTCAACGGGGATATGCATGTCCCCAACAATAAGCATCTCATATTTCTTTTTGGCAGTAAGTAGAGGTAATTGAAAACTTCCAATAGTGAGTGTCGGAAATTTTTCAATAACATTAATATCATTCACTAGGAATTGTTTCTTCTGAAAATGCACCATATGCTCATTACCACTGATATGAAAAGTGACATTGCTTTTATTGCAATAAATAACAACCCCTGCAATATTCAAGAAGGGTCTACCAAGGATAATCGACATGTTGTCATCCTCAGGCATCGCATGTATAACAAAGTCAGTTAATATAGTAACATTTGCAACAACAACGGGCACATCCTCACAAATACCAATAGGTATGGCAATTGATTTGTCAGCCATTTGCAAAGATATTTCAGTACGTGTGATTTTATTCAAATCAAGTCTTTTATATAAGGAGAAAATGCATAACACTCACACCAGCTCCTAAATCACACAAAGCAGTTTTGACATAATTTCTTTTGATGGAGCAAGGTATCGTTGGTATTCCTGGGTCTCCAAGTTTTTTAGGTACTCCATCCTTATAAGAATAGTTAGCAAGAATGGTGGATATTTCAGCTTGCGGTATCATTATCTTATTAGTGATGATGTCTTTCATGTATTTTGCATAAGGGGCCATCTTTAATATATCAGTCAAGCGAGTGTGCAAAAAGACTGGCCTAAGCATTTCAGCAAAGCGTTCAAATTCTTCATCATCATTTTTCTTAGTAGATTTAGGTGGAAAGGGCACGGGTTTTTGTAGCCATGGTTCTCTTTCTCTTCCGTATTTTCTAGTAACGAAGTCTCCTTTATCATATCTTTTAACTTTTGGTTGTGGGTTATCAAGATCAACAACTGGTTCTATCTCAACATCATTACCTGATTCTTTATCATTGTCTAGTTGAGTGTATTCCTGAGCATCATCATTATATTTTTCATTATCACTAGATGAATGATCATTACCAGATTGAGTTTCAGCATCAGAAATAGAAACATCATTATTACTATCAGGAGGTTTTTCTATCTCAGGTTCACTAGAGGCATGCAAAGTCCTATCATTTTTCTTTTTATTCTTCTTTTTAGAAGGACTAGGTGCATCAGTGTTAAATCTTTGAGAGTCTTATTCAATTCTTTTAGGGTGTCCCTAGGGATGGAGTTGTTCCCGAGTCATTCTACCACCTCTAGTCACTACTCTTATAACATGATCATTCATATTATTATTCATTTCATCATGCAATTCTCTTTGAGATTTAGCAACTTGTTCATATTATTATTCAAGCAATTCTCTTATAGCATGATCATTCATATTATTATTCATTTCATCAAGCAATTCATATTATTATTCATTTCATCAAGCAATTCTCTTAGATTGACTAGCAATGTAACTTTTAAAAGTATCTTCAAGAGTATTTCTATTGCTGCTACTAGCTCCAGTAAAATTATTTGATGCTCCATTACTATTAGGATAAGGAAGTCTAGGGCATATCCATTATTTTTCCAATTGAGATATAGGTATTGTGAGCAATAAAATTCACATCAGTACTTTCCTCATTAGTGATGGCATTCACTTTTTGCCTCTTCTTTACCTTTCATCACAGAAATAAGTTCATCTAGTTTAGTTGTCAACTCGGTGTTACTTTCTTCAATTGTGTTCACCCTCTTGGTGGTGGTTCTTTCAACATGCTATTGGGCATGGTTCGCTTTTATATCATCAAGTAGTTTCTTGACATCATCTATGGGCTTTCCCGTGATTGTTCCTCATATAGTTGTATCATGCATAGTGTTTGACAAGTAATTTAAACTATTATAAAATATATGAAGGATTAACCATCCTCCATTCCATGATTAGGAAAGTTCCTTATGGTTTCTTTCATTCTATCCCACACAAGCGCTAGTGGCTCACGTTCTTCCTGCTTGAAACCTGTAATCTGAGAACGCAGTTGCCTAAATTTTTGCAGGTGGACAAAATTTAGGTAAATAATTGCCGCAACAATCAGCTCAAAAAGTTATATTACCTCTAGGTAAAGCTAGAAGCCATTCTTTTGCTTTTCCTCTCAGAGAGAAAGGAAATAGACGCAAATTCAAATCATCTAGGTCATAATCTCTAATGCGTGTCATGTTGCACAATTCGGTAAAATTATGCAAGTGCATACGAGCATCTTTAGAAGCAGAGCCTCCAAATTGGTCCTATTGAACCATGGAAACTAAGCTTGGTATGATCTCATACTCAGTGGTTGCAACCTCAGGTTGTGCTATGAGTTCACGCATAAAGTTATTGCTAGGAGTAGCAAAATGTCCAAGATTAGGAGCCATGGTAATACTTTTGTGTTTTTAACTAACAATACTTGCAAAAAAATAAAACTTAAACTCGAAAAAAAAAGTAAAAACAAAAGCGAAACTCAACTTTAACAAAAACTCTGAACACAAAGACAAGGAACACCAAACTCCTCTCCCACAGCGGCATCGGAAAAAGGGCTTGAGATCTCCTTTTAGTGATCCATTAAAAGAACAGAAAAGTATCCCGCACCTATTTCCTAGAGTTTACCCAGCTGGGTTATCGAACCCATGAGAGGACGGCTGCCTTGAAGCGATGATCTGTAGCAAGCTTTCGTTGAAGGATCAATTCCAGCTTTTGAATGGATCAATCAAGGAAGTGATGATTCAAACACTTAAAATAAAAAAAGTATGGGTATGAGGTCTTAATGCTTACGACCATGTATTTGTGTTGGGACCAGATATGGTCCTAATTTGTGCGCTGGAAGTCACCCATTGAGATGTGCTTGTTTTGTACGGAAGTGGGGGATGTTTCCAAATAACATCTTGACCGGCCTGAGTCCTGCATCAAGAATCAGTTGTCCTATCGCATACCCTATCCATCGCATGGAGTTGCCTCAATAATTAAGATAATAATAATTATACAAGAGCTTTGGGCGTTTAATGGCCACACCTCATGAATCCCCCGGGGGTGAAGATCACGGATAAGACAAGAAACATCTACGGAAATTTTTATTTTCAGATTTACGGGATGTTAATTCAAAGTCCTTCCATTGATCCCCCAAAAAATACAGAAGGTTGCAAGGCCTATGCATCTACCCATACCTTACCAAACTATTCACACATGGAGATCAAATCGCAAGAAGAAAACATTGAAGAACACATCCTGAAGATTGATTGATTGCAAATATGTCTTACAATGGCTGCCTTGTGCGAAGCTTGTTTACAAGTATGAACTAGAGGGAGATGGACTATGGTGGTGATGGCGGCGATGGAGATGGAAATGGCGCCGGTTAGGGTTGATGAGAGGGGATGAAGATGGTTCTGTTCTGGCTTCACTCGGCGATCTTCCATTGACATTTTGGCGTGGTGACTTTTACAAAAGTTGTTCAAATAGACGAACTGCCTCGGAATTCATGCCATACGGGTGCATTACGGGCGCTCGTGCCCATATGTAATGTCGTCTTTTGATCTATGGCTACTGGTGCGCCTCCTGGTGATCTCTTCTTTCTTCATTTCCATTCCATTCCATGTTCACACGTGATTTCTTCCCTTTTTAGCCCATTTCCTATGGAAACACATCAAAGAGAGGATTTGTAGAATCATTTGCATTCATTAGTCATTACTACCAATACCGGAGTGAATATCTCGATTTAAATGAAATATGAAGGTTTAAACAAAGGGTAAATGAGTGTAAAATATCGCTCATCGGCGATGTCCCCGTCCCCGTCACTCTTGCCAAACACCTCGTCTGCTGCCTCGTCCACCTCCTTGTTGGAGGTCTCCAGTTCTTCCTGCTATTGGTGGTACCGCTAGCGGTCGTGCGGATGTCGCGGGCGGGGTGGTAGGACTTGAGAAGCGCCGCCTGCTCCACCTGTCCGCGTCCGGCGCGACGGCCATGCCGGCGGTGAGTTGCTCCTCTGCCTGCTGGTGCTCGTCGAGGAGATGGAGGATGTAGGCCTGGTTGACCTACGCCTCCCAGAAGGCCTCCCGCTCCTCCTGCACTGTGTCCATAGTAGGCACGGACCTTGCTGATGCTGATGCCGGATGCATCGGTGAGGAGGGTGGCACTGGCTCGTCCTCGTCCACGTCCTCCATTGGGATGTCCTTCGCCTGCCTACCGACCTACTGCCGACATGAATGGTGACCATATCCTCCTTCTAGGATGAGAGTTCGTCCCAGAGGGATTTGGAGCATGAGAAGGCATTGGTGGGCGTGGTTCGACGAGGATAAAGGGACCAGAGGAGGATGACTACGGCTATGGCCAAGGATGGACTTTATATAGCTGGCAGATGTCAATAGTGGGCGGCAGACGGATGAACGGGTCGCGTCAGAGAAGGATCGTCGGTAACCATTTGTAATTAATGTAGGGAGACAGTCGTCCATGTTGTTGTTTAAACACGGAGCAGTTGCGTGCACCAGGAAGCAGCGTGGGCAATGCTCTCTCGGTCGGCACGCCGCTTCAATGCCAATAGCACTGAGAGGTCGCGCCCGCTTTGGCCGGGCATGAATGCGGCATTGACGTTGTCGAGCAGCATTGGCTGTTTTGGACAGGACGCACGTGGGCGAGGGAGGGGTTTGGGTGGGGCAGGACAGTCAGAAGTGGACGTGCCTGTGGTACAGACGCCCACAACCCCCACTTTCTCTCCAGTTTACGAAAAAAGTGCGTCCGGACCACAAAACGTACCGATACAGGACCACGTTAGATGGCAAAACACGTCTGGACCGCGCGATCCACACGATAAGTGTGTGGTTTGAGGGTCTACTTTGGAGATGCCCTTGCTCCCTGTTGCCCAAATTCATGGTCGTGGGAATGGGATTCTTCTTTCTTTTGAAAAAGAGGGTCTTCCCTCCATTTATATTGAAGAGATGTCATGAAGTGTTTCGAAAATTCGCACGGGCACATAGGCGCGGGGGTACGCACGTGCGGAAACGCGTCCCCCCATCAATTGGCGTCATGATCCGTGCGCATGTTTGGATAGAAAATAATTGCAAGATGGATGAAAATTCTTTAACTGTGCGAGATAGTATACATGTTTGTTTAATATGAATACATCTGCGGACCCTTGTTATACGTGTGTTACATGTCCTACATCCCCCTTTTGTCACATACTCTGCTCGATGAGTTCAGTGCACTGTTTATCTCAAGAGTGGCGTTTTGGCACATGGCAACATATGCTCTTGGATTTTAAAATGTGTTCTAAATATATTTTGAAACGCCAGAAAATTCTAACAAAGTGATTCTCGCATGCATCTCGACATTCTACATGCATACAAACTCGTTTCGTGGAAAACCGACACCTTTTGTGTCCCATGCAAAAAAGACAAAATTTAGTGTTAAAAGGGGCTTTTCATGGGACATTTGTTGTCTTCTTTACACAAGATGTATAAAATGTCGGTTTTTCACGAAACTTGGCGTACGAACATACAATGTTGAGATGTGCACGTCAAATTTGCGTTTGGAATTTTTTTTTTTTTTGACATTTTGAAATATATTTTTCGATGGCGGGAGCATATTCTCCCATGTGCCAAAGTGAATTTCCAGTTTATCTCCCTCTTCCTTCGTTCCAGTCTTGTTCTTCTCTTACGTTCAACTTCTGTTTCCTTCTCTTCTTTTTATATTTTTTTCTTCCTGTCTAATTACTTTGTGTTATCTCATTCCGCTCATCCGTCCCTTCTGTCTTATCTATTTGTTAATTCATGCATCGTTCTTCCCATGACAAATTGATACTTTCGTCTTCCAAACTTTTCTATTCTCTTGCTTGAAATACGCATGCTTTTATTCTTGAACAGTTCCATCGTTGTACTTTCAAATATTCATTTATGAAAACCACATGGATGCCATCTTTATGAATTTTGGCCTACCAGATACCATTTGAATTTCGTTGTTCAAGGTCATTTCTTTTTTATCATTTTGCACTATTTTTTGTGCTAACATGTTTTTTTGTTCTACCAGCTTATAGCCTACCAAACACACCTGTTTTGTCATCAAACTTACCCTTCGTATTCAGTTTTCGTTCTTTGGACTTGTGACTATTTTGCTGGATCATTTATTACTACCCACAACGAACAAGTCCTACCTTCAGCATGGCTAACATTAATACTTACGGGGAGTAGATGCAAACGACTCATCTTCTTTCTCGCTCCTCTTTCCCATATTCTTCCTTTCTTTTTTTGATAAAGGATGCTTTATCACTTAAAAGGTTTAAGCATTACATGCGATCTCTACATAACTAAGATGCACACATCCATAACCAAGTTCAAGATCCAAAAAAAAAGGCGAAATACAAGTAATCATACAAACATTGTATACACCTAAGATGTAGAAGGGCTAATCCGAAGATCATGCTGCCATCCATGCCGGATAAAAGTATCCCTCTACGTGACCTCCAAGCATGTACACACCTTCGTAAACAGGTCTTGATTATCGACATGTTGTAGAGACCATAAACATAGTGTAGATCTGTAGATAACCTGCATAAGAGAAGTACTTTTATCGTTAAAAACTTTGTCATCTACATAGCAAAAGCGGCCAAATAACGGCAAGCACTCTCACCCTGAGAAGAATTCCAAACCTATATTCAATCTTATGTAATCAGTTGCCAAATATATTAGCAACACTACATGGAGGATACAAGCCAAAAGCTACTTGGATGACTCACCATATAGAACAAGTTAACTTGCACTGGAAAAACAAGTGTTTTATTGTCTCATCTTGGTGACAAAACACACATTATGCACTAATTCCATGCCAATTTCTCTTATAATATTATCTTTGTAAGAATGACTCCTCAATGAAGATACTACGCAAAGATTTTATTCTTAAGCGGTATCTTCATCTTTGAAATCTTCATAATGTTATCAACTGGCACCTCTGACTGGATCAGAGCATTACACATAGAGTCCACAGTGAATTTACCATTCACTCGTAGACTCCAACGAAATACATTGGCTCCTTGTGAAAATTGCACCGTGAATAGTCTCAGTAATAGATTGTTCCATGATTCAATTTGGGACCAATAAATTCTTTTCAAACGTCACATTCGGCGAAAAGGATTCCAGAACCGTGGTGATAGTATCACCCTTGTGATGCACAGTATTGTATAGAGCCGCATATTGTGCTCGGAGTGTAGCATTACCTAGCCACTTATCCTCCCACAATCTAATTTCGGATCCGTCTTTAATATTGGAGGACCCATAGCGGAAGAAGTATTTCTTCGTAGCCATTAGACAACCCAAAAGTGTGAGTCCCTAGGCTTCCAATATACTTGGGACACTACCTTTGATCCTACTCCCTCTGTAGAAAAATATAAGAGCTTTTAGATCAATACTTTAGTGATATAAACACTCTAATATTTCTTTACGGAGGGAGTACATACTTTCTCCTTACTGCCATACACCATTTTTTGTCACCAGCTTAAAAAGCCATTTGCTAAGGAAGGCAGTATTCTTCACCTCAAGTTCATGAATACCCAGCCCACCTTGGTCTTTGGGACAGCAAATGACACCCCATTTAGCCAGTCGATATTTCTTTTTCTCGATATCTCCTTGCCAAAATAATCTTGATTGAAAATAATCCTATCGATACAAGACTCTTTTCTGTAGTTGGAAGAAATAAATCATATACAATATCATAGTACTTAGCATTGAATTTATGAGGACCAATCTTCCACCCAGAGATACCAATTACCTTTCCAACTGCTTAATCTTTTTGCAGTCTATCCTCCATGTGTTTTCATTCAGCATTTGTGAGTCTCCGATCATGTATCGGTATCCCCAAATATGTGATCGAAAGCTGGCCTAACCCGCAGCCAAACAATTCAACATACATGTGGGCCTCGTCTCGGGCCTCGCCAAGACAGAATAATTCCCTTTTAATGAAGTTTATCTTAAGACCAGAGAGATGCTCGAATGCTAATAAAACTAATTTCAGATTCCTCGCTTTCTTTAGGTCGTGATCCATAAAGAGGATCGCATCGTATGCATACTGAAGGATGAAAAATCCACCATCAACAAGATGATTAACTATCCCATCAATTTGGCCATCAAGCTTTGCTCGATCAATCATGACACCTAACATACCAGCCACTATATTAAATATCATGGGAAATAATGAGTCACCTTGTCTCAATCCTTTCTTTGCTTGGAAGTAGCGGCCAACATCATCATTGACTTTAATGGCCACATTACCTCCGGAAACGAAGCTATGGATCAGAGCGCACCACCCCACAGAGAAACCTTTTATTCTGAGAGTGTGTTGGAGAAAAGACCATTTTATGATACGAGTTCTTAAAATCAATTTTGAGGACTAACCCATTCAACTTCTTTCAATGTAGTTCTTGAACCGTTTTATGAAGGATTACCACCCCATCTAGGTTGTTTCTACCTTGCATGAAAGCATTCTGGGAAGGACAAACCACATGCTCGGCCACCGAGTTTAGCCTAATCATCGCAACTTTCATGAAGATTTTAAAACTAACTTTAAGGAGGCAGATAGGTCTATATTGTTGTATCCTTACTGGCTCATTAGACTTAGGTTATAAAATTATCACACCGAAGTTTAGATGAAACAATTCTAGTTGTCCATCATGGAGGTGATCAAACAACTCTAGAAGGTCAGGTTTGATTACCTCCCAGAAGTTCCGATAGAACTCAGTGGGAAAACCATCTGGACTCGGGGCCTTGTTGTGTTCCATTAGGAAAACCACATTGTTTATCAGCTCCTCAGAGTAAGGAGCTGATAGAAGGCAATTTTCTTCAACAGAAACAAGGGGAATGTCGTCTATTCCGGACTTATCCATTGAGAATTTACCATCTTCCGGAGATCCAAACGGGTTTTTATAATAATTAGTAATATACGATTTAACTTGCTCATGATCTTCAATCATACCCTCCTCTTGTATAAGAGAATGGATAAATTTCTTCCGGTGTCTACCATTAGCTACAACATGGAAGTATCTAATATTTAAATCCCCTTTAAGAATGAACTGAGAGTTTGAATGTTGGTACCAGTTGAGTTCCTCTTCTCTTATAAGTTGAGCTATCTGTGCATTCGATTGACTCCTGATTTTAATTTCATGTTCAAATGGCGGTCGAATTTCTGCTAGAGCTTCTAAATCATCAATAATAGATGCGAGAGGAATCTTCTCTTTTTTGAGGATATACATATTTTATTATTCCATTTATGTATTGGAGTAAACCCGGCAACATGTTTCGCCCAAACCTTCTTGACCATATCATGAAAGGCTCCACGGAGCAGCCAATAAAGTTGGAACTTGAACTTACGTCTACTTTGTGAACATGGCAAACGAGTGGTCAGAAGGATAGGAGCATGGTCTGATACAGCCTTGTCACGAGGCACTGCACGCACGAAAACCATAGGGAATTTGGATTCCCGGTTGGTATCCATTAACACACGATCTAATTTCTCATATGTCAGTGAAGACCGTTCGTCCAAGAGAACTATCTTCTAATCATCTCTTATTCCTTTCTACTCTCATTATCTGATTTGCTCTTTTGACATTTTTACCTGATGATTTGTGCCAGCGCTTCTGGGATCTCGAACGCTGACAATCATCGACAGGGCTGTCATTTCGTGTCTGGACTTCACGCGATGGATCAAATTATTGAGGTCACCATCCCAATTAGCTAGCACGCACGACCCTTAAGAAAATACTACAATTTAGCTAGCATGCACTGTAGTATAACAGCCTTCAACCACCTGCTGTCACTTGCAAATGCGACAAGCCGCCTTGAACAACATTATGTAAACCAGCAAGTCATCATCAACTCCATCCAATTTAGTAGTAGCAGTAGATTAAGCTATCGACGACCACCGTCATTTGCAAGCCGACCGTACCGACGAAAGTTTCAGTTAATCACGGCGGTCCCTTCACTTTCGAGCCTCGACCGGATAAGACAATCGAAGTTGGACGCCTTAAGCCCACCTCAAACGTCCGCATGGATGGCTCATAGGTCACGAAATTTTGATTCAAACTGACGTCTCAAACTTGTCTCAAACACTCAGATTGACCGACACCTCTCATATCTAACCTAAATATGGGGCGTTTGGGCGCGTTCACCACGTCGGATCAGGCCCACTTTGCCCACCCGACCCCACATATATTCCTCCTCATATGCTAGCCGGATCAACCCCTAGCCACTTCACTCCACTCCACTCCTCTTCACTCCCCTCAGCCACCCAAGCTCACCTACAGCTGTCTTCGGCATGGCGGGCAGCGGATCTGACCCCGACCAGTCCGGATCCGTCGACTGGTGTGTCATCCCGTGCGGCTTGGAGGAGGCAATGTCCATCTGCATTGCACTCCGCCGCTCCAAGGAGGACAGCGCCCGACCGACGACGGGATCTGTTCGGCGCGACTCAATAGTGTCGGCTCAACGGGCGCTTGGATCGGGGTTGGATCATCGCGATCCCGGCGGCAGCCTTCAGATTTCTCCTTCCCCATCTTCGGTCGGGCGGAGTATGAGTCCCACCGGGACCGGAGTGCCCGTTGTGGGAATGAGAGGATAAGGGCCGCCGAGGCCCGAGTCATTACAGACATGCATGGCCGCGGCAGAGGCGGCAGATGCAGCGGCGCGTGCGGGCGCAGAGGAGGAAACCCTTCGCGCCCACATTTTGAAGAAGCGGCAACATAGAAACACACATGCCCTTGCCCGAAAGCATAATCGGACGATCCGTGCCATGACTAGACTACCACCAAAGGGGGACAGCGAGGCGAGGACAACTCCGGGGACGAGCAGATCCGGCTCAATCCCTACCGTGTCTTCGACCGTTACTTCCACGACAAGGACAGAAAGGGCACCGGCAAGGGCAAGGGCAGTCGTGGATGATCTTCTCCACCATAGACAAATATGCCAAATTTTGGTAGTCCGATGGCATGGTTAGTGATGTAGTAGCCGAACGATGTGTGTAGCATGGACGTAGTTGCATTAGTTTGTATGGATTTGAGGTATGGTAATTGAGGTGTCTGGTTGTGAGAAGCCAAATTTGAGGCTTAATCGGTCAGCGTCCCCGGACACGCCCGTGCGCATCAGCGGGCGTTTGAGAAGTCGGATTAGAGCATTTGCAGCCGGGCACCCCAAACCTATCTCAAACGTCCAGATGGACGACCCGGTCAGTGACAGGTAAAAAACCAACTCAGACGGGCATCTCAAACCCCCTCAAACGCCTGGGCTGACTGGCGCCTCTAATATCCAATTCAAATATGGGGTGGATATGGGGAAGCCTGGGCATGTCCATCACGTCGGAACCATCACACACTGGCCCACCTGAACCCACATATATTCATCTCACCCACTTCGCGGACAAAACCCTAGCTAGTTCAATCCATTCTCGTCCACTCCACGCCGCCACCTAAGCTCCCATCCGACGATCTCTGGCGTTCTCCGGCATGGCAGGCAGCGGATCTGATTATGACCAATATAGATCCGTCAACTGTGGTGTTGTCTTGTATGGGTTGGAGGAGGCAATGGCCACCCGCATTGCAATCCGCGCTCCCGGGAGGACAGTGTGACAGTCTGGTTTTTGCCCTCTTTTCTCTTCTGGTTTTCAGTTGGATTTTGATTTGAATTTTGAGTTTCAATCATTTCAGTTGGACTTAAAACACTTGGGCATCACCTTGGCTTTCACCCAAGTGGCACATTTCCTCCCTAGCCATCATTTCCTCTCTGACCTACCTCAAAATAATATCATGAGTATTTTTCTTAAATGAAAAATATTTATTTCCCTCTCAAAAACCCTAACCAGAAACTTGTGCTTCAAAGCAACCCCTATTTTTCTTACCCACAAAAATCTGAGAAAAATCACAAAAATCCTTTGAACCCTAGGGCACCCCCCGAGCAAAAAAATCACACCACTTTTTAGAATATTTTTGCTACAAAAATTATTTTCTGTTCTGGACAGAAATGGTAGTTTCTACAACAACTACGATTTTACTTGCTCCATTGGTGCTGCATTTTCTTGTGCATCACTACCCTCCTAGATGATTGCTAGACACGAAAGCACAGCTCCCAACTCCCAGCCATTTAACCATAGCAAGCTCTCTAAGTTACTGTCCAGTAACTTGCAGTAAAGTAAAAATCATGTTCACTGCGTCTGAGCTCAAACCAAAGTGTGGTAACCTCTAAAACTACCACGAACAAGATGCCAACCATGAAGTTTAGGCTTAGCTCGGCCTGAGGTCAGAGTTCACGCTGTGACCGCGTTCATCCAGGCGTGCTGGCATGCAGCCGACGCGCTCTGCATCGCGCCCGAGCCTGTGTTGCTCGTGTGATCGCTTCCCCGCCAGCCAAACCTTGCCAAACCTCGCCACCATCACCGTCCCGACGCCATTAACTTCACCCTGGCACTCTCCGACGTCGGAGCTTGCCGCAACGAGCACGGGCGCGGTCCGGCCAACCCAACAGTGTGATGCGCACTGTGTTCGTCGCCATCCCCTCGCTCATGTGCTCGTCTCTATCTGCCCACAGTCCCCGCGTGAGTTGCGCCACCTTCCCCCTCTCTCACTGACGCCACTCGTCGCTGGGCGCAAC